>NC_061120.1:8870735-8999506 GCF_002878395.1 Capsicum annuum | reverse complement strand
CATATATAAATATCTATTTAGAAATCCGAACAGCTCAGTCATCTGTTGTAACATATATAAATATCTATTTAAAAATTCCAATAGCTTAGTCATCTATGACAACAAATGAAAATGTCCATTTGATAATTTATTAAATCAGATATGTCATCTGTTACAACATATATAAATAGCTTTTTGAAAATTTCCAACAGCTCAGTCATCTATCACAATAGATGTAAATGTCTATTTGATAATTAAATCAGATATGTCATCTGTTGCAATAGATATGAATATCTGTTTGAAAATTTCTAACAGCTCAGTCGTTTGTTACAACAGATTTCATTGCAATTGATTTAGGTGGAACTAGGGATGAATGAATGATCTCACAGGGTCAACTACAAATCCAATTGAGTCTTTGCCATTGCATGGTATCGGTATTGCGTTCATCCCGACCCGATTCATCGATCGATCACTCTGAGTTGAAATGAGTTCTCATCAACTCAATGTTAAGATGGTGATAGTACCTAAATTGATTTAGGTGGAACTAGGGATGAATGAATGAGATCACAGGGTCAACTACAAATCCAACTGAGTCTTTGTAATTACATGGTGTTGGTATTACGTTCATCCCAACCCAAGTCGTCGATTAATCGCTCTGAGTTGAAATAAGTTCTCATCAACTCAATGTTAAGATAATGATACTACCTAAATTGATTTATGTGGAACTAGGAATGAATGAATGAGCTCACAGGGTCAACTATAAATCCAACTGAGTCTTTGCAATTGGATGGTGTTGGTATTGCGTTCATCCCGACCCGAGTCATCGATCGATCACTCTGAGTTGAAATGAGTTCTCATCAAATCAATGTTAAGATAATGATAGTACCTAAATTGATTTATGTGGAACTAGGAATGAATGAATGAGCTCACAGGGTCAACTATAAATCTAACTGAGTCTTTGCAATTGAATGGTGTTGGTATTGCGTTCATCCCGACCTGAGTCATCGATCGATCACTCTGAGTTGAAATGAGTTCTCATAAACTTAATTTTAAGATCGTGATAGTACCTAAATTGATTTAGGTGGAACTAGGGATGAATGAATAAGCTCACAGGGTTAACTACAAATCCAATTGCGTCTTTGCAATTGCATGGTGTTAGTATTGCGTTCATCCCGACCCGAGTCTTCGATCGATCTCTCTGAGTTGAAATAATTTCTCATCAACTTAATATTTTAAAAACTATATCTTTTAAAATTTTTAAAACTAATTAAGATCAATTCAAACCAAATTAATAATTTCAAAACTTGTCATTCTTTTCCAAAATTACAAATCAACCTATACAAATCATCCATTTGCGTGAAAAACTTTTTATTTCAAATCTAAAGTTCTCTCTCTTCTCTCTCAACAATACAAATAACAACTACTCAGCATATTGCTCGACCCTTCAAAATAGGTTGATTTTCTTCCCATTTACGACCACATATAGTTGTTATTTTCGATTTTATTCCCGCCTGTATCCGTTGTTTTCTCTGTCTTCACAGGTAACAGAGTTCGAAAAGAGTTCTATATTTGTTCTTTATTCTAAAAAATAGGGCTTTTAAGTTAATGATGACAAAGAAGACATTTAGTTGTATTATCTTCGAGAATGGGTTAACAATTTTGAGTTTTGAGGCTAAAAAAGTAGGAAGTACTCGAGAAAACCCTAGTTTTTCTTTTAGTATTTTGTTGACTGTTGTGGTATTATTGGATGGTGTTTGTGGTGTTGTTGGTGGCTGTTGTTGGTGTTGTTGGTGGCTGTTGTTGGTGGTGTCGGTATTTGTATTTTTTGATGGTGGTGTCGGTGGTCTTGGTGTTGGTGTTGGTGGCATTAGTGGTGGTCTTGGTGGCATTATTGGTGGCATTAGTTGTGGTGGTAGTGGTCCATCTGTTGCAATTGGTGGAAGATCTGTTGGGAGATATTAAATAGGTCTTCAAACAGATTCCCCATCTATTCCAACTGATGGATTATCCGTTGGAGTATTTTTTTGTAATGTGGCGCAGAATAATTTATTGAAATTTGTTCATCTGTTGTAACAGGTGGGATATCTGTTGGGAGATCAAATAGATTCCCCATCTATTCTAACTGATGGGTTTTTCGTTGGAGTATTTTTTTTGTAATGTGGCGTAGAATAATTTATTGAAATTTGTCTTACCTTTTTAAAAATATTATGCAGACATCAAATGCAATGCATTTTTTATTTTTCTATTGTTTGTAGTTAAAAGATGTCTCCCAAAAGAAAAGAAACTGAAAGTGGATCAACTTCTGACCACCCAACACAAAAGGCTAGAGTACAGATAGATTCGGAGGAACTTCCAGAACAATCTCAGTCAGGGCAAAATGAAGCTTAGGAAAGTGATAACTCCTTCTCACCAATAGAGCATGAAATAATATCAAAATCCCAACATGATTTTGTCAAAGCTATTAGTATCGATGGGTTTCAAGTTATGATGCCGATGAATAGCCCTAATGCAGTATTTCGTGATGTTGTACTTAAATGTCAGTTGGGGAAACCTTTTAATGAACTTAAGAGTATTATGAAGAAGGAAAACATAGATGAACTTTTTAAGAAGAGCTGCTTTGCATACTTTCTTGAGCTGTCTGAGGCTCGCCCTCTCCGTTTTCCAATGATCATGGTATATGGCCTTCTCAAGCATAGGATTAAGAAGGGGGGGGATGATGAAGGTTCAAAGAAGGACAGAAAAAAATGGATAAAGTTTGGATCAACTACTGTGGCATGCCGGTTTGTTTTGGATTGAAAGAGTTTGCCATAGTGACGGGCTTGAGATGCGATCGTCCAGAAGAACCTTTCATCAAGGAAACACTCCACAAAGGCTCCAACAAACGCAAGGTAAAAAAAGATGTGTTGTTGGGTATTGATGGACCTAGCTAAAGAGTGGAGGATTTGATGGCAGATCTCGAGAATAAAAACATACCAAAGCACTACCGGGAGATATTGTGCTTAGTTTGGTTTGTCCATTCTATTTTATTGGCAAAAGAGTCAAGAAAGTCATAGAAGATGATTTATTGGTGCTTACCAATGATTTTGAAAAATTTAACGAATATCCCTGGGGATATGACAACACTACTTGACTGTCGAATACTTACTGAAAAATCTAAAGCCAAAGACGACCATATTATACGGCTTTTCTTGGACCTTCACAGTAAAATTGATCACTATTTTCACTCATTCATTAATTTGTATTGAATATAGTTATTATGACTTTTTTTTGCTTGCTTCCTGTTTCTATTTTTTAGGCTTGGGCATGTGAAGCCATTCCTCCTATCCGAAAGAAGTTCAAGGATTATCCGGATAAGGTTTCTCATCCAAGGATCCTTAGGTGGTTGGCTGCAACAAAGAACAGGAAAAATATATTAAGAAGGCTGATCTCTTTAACCCTCCAGATGATGCAGTAAGTCTTCCTGAAACTAAAATAATTTGCCTCAAAGAAATATATTAAAACAGATATTCCATCTGTTGTGGCATATGGGTCTTCTGTTCCAACAGATTACCCATCAACTGCAGCTGGTGCAACAGATGAATAATCTGTTGCGATAGACGATCCATATTTTACAATAGATTAACCATCCGTTGCTCTGGTTCTCTAAACCCTACTCAACAGATTACCCATCTATGCAATTATGCAACAGATGAGTAATCTGATGCAACATATTATCAATCTGTTTCGACATACAGATCAGCTGTTGTGGCAGCTAGATCGTCAGTTGCATAAGTTGGCTATGTTAACATCTATATAACCTGAGCCCGATGTAACCCAACTGACTGCAAATTATTATTATATGATTTAAATGCCTCCTGTCTTTTTTTTATAGGTTGTGCATCCTTGGATCGTTCCTACTATTAATGAGCTGGGGATGACTTTTTTTCTTACGCTGGGTCTTGTTAATACAAAAAAAGACCCAACGGTGGAGTTAATAAAGAAAGAATTGGCTGGAGCAACATCCATAAGAGGAGCAGTTAGGCAAGGTCAGCCTAATGTTGAAGCTCTTTACGACCAACCTCAAACTGCAACAAATTTGGGTGCTTCTTCTGGGGGTGTTGCTGGTGGAGTTGTTTGTGATGGTGGAAGCTATCCTGCTGCTGCTGCTGCTACTAGTCGTGATTATGAGAATGTTGGTGCTTAACGAAAAATAAATACTTTTGAAAACACCCCTTGCACAGGTCCTCCCTCTCACCCCTATACCAATCCCTCCCTCCCTTACAGTGATCCCTCTCACCCCTCCCCACCCTCATGTTCTTATTGTAAATGCAAAGTGTACAAGGACAGAGAGTATAAACTCCTTAAAAAGATAGAGGCTATTGCTGAAGCTGTCGAGAAATTGAAATCCAGGAGGGGTGTCATACCATCCAATGAGGTGGGGGAGCCATGCACTCCTATAGTGGTGGTTAGGAGGAAGAGAAGAAAAATTAGACAAATTCTCTCTGTTCTGAAATCAGCAAAAATTGCAACTCCTCCCGATTTAAGAGTTTTTAAAGTTTAGGGGCCGCCGAAGAAGGTGGACATATTCGCGGCACTTGGTAAGGAGAAGAAGAAGGAACTGGAAGAATTCATGAAGACGAAAGTTAAAAAGAATACACCATGCATTGCATTCATTTACCGCCAAAGACTTCACGAATATGAAAAATATGCGCGTGTGGTACGAGGACAATGTAAGTTTAATTTTGCTAACCTAGACTTCAAATGTACTCCATAAAGAAGAATCTACGCAACAGATATGTAATCTATTACAACAGCTTGATATTCTGTTGCAACATAATACACATTTGTTGCATAAGTTGCGTTGGCTGGGTAATCTGTGAACTGATTCAGAGAACCCTCTGCATCAGATTCTTTCCACTGTGTTTTTATTCTTTACAATTACTAACCTATTAAAAAATTATCTTCTTATACCACAGTATGTTGATGAAATTCTCTGCCTCATGAGGGGCAGGCAATTAGCGTACCCGGATACATATGATGCTGTCGATAGGATAATGGACCTCAACTTCTACAACAATTTCAAGGATAGGTATGTTAATCTTCGTGAGCTAGCTGATTTTGATGGCCCGGGATTTGATGAGTCAGTTTATACATTCTAATGGGATGAAGAAATGATTAAATATATTAGAGGAAAGAGGCCATATCCACATGGCAAGAGCTGGACCAAGGCAAAGAGAATCTTTGCAGTCATGAATGTGAAATTCAAACATTTTCTCACTGTTGAGATACTACTATACGAGTGAAAAATTAAGGTTTATGACTGTAACTTACCTGTCTTCAGTGAGAAGATGTTTTTAACCCACATGCAGCCACTCTTGAAGTTGTTGCCTAAGTTATTGACGCAGAGTAAGCTGATGGATTATTTTCCAGATGAAGTCTTGATGAAGGAATCATGGGATTTTGAAGGTCGAAATAAGAACATCTAGCTCCCAAAAAATACAACCGGTGCAGCGTGCGGGCAGTAATCACTTGCATACATCGAGTGTTTACTGACCGACACACAAATGACCGGTGTGTGCAATGCCGTTGTGGGAAAGATGCAATGGGTCTGGGTCTATGGGGTGCTAACTAAATGGTTGGAGTCCATGTATAAAGAAAATATGTACAAAGACAGAGACGAACGTGATAACAAATTTTTATTTCAAGCTAATTCACTTTACATGTAGTGGCAATAATTTTTAAGTTTGGCCAAGTTAAATTCTTGTAATACAACAAATTTTATATCTATCGTAACAAATATATTACCTATTGTGATAGATTGATTATCTGTTGGAATAGGTTGGTCATCTGTTGCGTTAAGCATATGTTCCCAATCTTTCTATCGCAACAGATATATGGTCTGTTGCAACATATAATATATTTGTTGCAACTGATCAGTAATCTGTTAGAGCAAATAAAAAAAGTAGGAAGACCTATTATATAATTTTCAGCAGATGACCTACGTGTTGCATCTCATGGTGCAATATATGTCTAAATCTGTTTGATAAGATATGTCGTCTGTTGCAGTAGATGTATTATCTGTTGTGATATTTGAATATAGTACTCCATTTCAATTAATATGTTCAAAACTAAGGATTAAATTATATTTATAAATAACATAAAATAAATCTAGGCCTTCGAAAATTACATGAAATAACTCAATAAATAAATGAAATGCGAAAAACTATCATTATGGGTACAAATGATCTACTCTACAAATAAATCAACAAGTTAAATCAAGGAGGATAGGTTATTACATTGATGGGATCAAGCTATAAAGATCTAATCAATATAGACAAGTTGTTCTTTATCCGGTGCTACGGAATTCGGCTTTGGTCGTCGTGGATCTTTAATGTCTCTTGCGTACGGCTATTGAGCTTTTTCTTCTCCGTATTTTCATAAAATAGCAGCATATCTTTTGCGGAGAAATCCGGAGAAAAGTTCATCATTTGGTACTTGTAATCCATCGGTCAAATACTTGACGTAGGAGGTGACAAAAGGATCGCAATCTTTGCATTATAAAAAGCAGATAATCCATATCTTCTAGTTCTTGCAAGCGTTGTGAAATTTGTGAAAAGAAACTAAATCATGACACTTAAACTTACAGGCTACCAATGGTTTGTTGAGCAGTTCCTTCAATATATTGTACATAAAATGGATTAACCATTTTATCCCGATATGCTTCAATCGTCAAACAATAAGTATGAACCTTTTGGTCTAAAAATGCACTCATATCAAGGTAAGTAGGCAATATTTTATCCAGTTTTTACATCTCGGACGATGGCCGGGAACGTCTCCTTCGCGACATCGAGTCATAAACTCGGATGCGCCTCTCTTTAGAATAACGACAGCCAACACCCAATGGAATTCATCACCACAATTTATTGGGATGTACACTTCGTCAACCAAATGCCAAGGTAAGCCAACCGGAATGCTAAAATCTTTGATGATGTTGATTAAGCATTCCTCATTTCGGAAAACTTCCGGCTATTGTTGATAATACCTAAATAGGCATTATTGATGTAAACTTTGTACAAATAATTTCCTATCGTGTATCTGCATTGTTCTTGTGTTTACAACTTGGCCTTCTTTTGAAGGTAGTAAAAAATGACATCGATGTGCTGTACACATTATCAAACATTTCGAATTACGTGAATAAAAAATTCATATGCAGATGCAATTAAATAAAGTATTAATGAATAGTAATATGTATGACATTTAAATCTCATCATCCCAACAAGTTTATAGAACCAATTCTTTATTCCGGGATGTGCAACAACAAAGTCGAACATATCATAAACAAGACTCGATTAGTTCACTTTGTAGCGTTCGTCATTTTATTTTCTACATGATGATTTATATGTGTTAATGTCACGTTCTTACAACAAGAATAGTATAAACCAATATCTTTAAAAATTGATTTATGTACCTGCCGGCATGATGCTTTAACAGCCCATCGGCAATCCATTCTAAATAGTCTTTCATCAACTGTATTAATTTTATTGGAGCCTCATCCGAGATGTTGAACCCTTCAAATGGGTCATTCTTCTGTTCTCCCGAACTGACAGGTTCTACTTTTTCATCTTCTTTGGAAGCAGTTGATGGATTATCAACTATGATATTATGATCTTTAGCAGTGGTTTCTACTGTGACATCCACCTGGAAAGTCATAATTGTCAATGCTAATTACAGATGTACAATAGATTGTCCATCTATTGCAACAGATGAGCCTTATGTTACAACAGATAGATCATCTATTGGGATGAATTCGAATAGGTAAATCAGACCAGTAAGATAATTTTGAACACATGACCCATCTGTTGTAGTATAAGACTCATCTGTTGCAATATTTAATGAATTTGATGCAACAGGTTAGACAACAGTTGCAACAGATGTATATATCTATTTGATAATTTTCAATAGATGTATCATCTGTTAGAACAGGCGATGTACATTCACCTTCTTTGGCTCATGCTGCTCTCCTGTGGCCCTTGCACACTGAACATCAATGCAAGATAAAGACAGAGGCATTGCAATTTTACTTTTTTCGATACTTGATGATGCCTTGGAAGTATCTTTTCTTCTCTTCTTAGCTGCCTTGATCTCTAGTGGAGTGTATAGATATGAAATCCTCTTTGATGGAATGAAACCCCTATTAGATGTCATTTACTTTATAGAAGCAGTTAGTGCATTAATAGCATTAATCACTCCATCGTGTTTCGCCTTGCAGTCTTGACATTTGCATACAGAACATTCGCTAGATGTTAAAAAATCTGGAGAAAAATTTGTACAACCAGTATCATCATAATCATAATGACTTGTTATTTCAAAAACGCTAAGAGGAGCATCATTATCCCCAACAACAACACCACTACCACTACCACTATGACTACCATCGTCAACAGCAACAAGTCCACCCTCCAAAATTATTTTTATTGTGATAGCAGTTGCTCTAGACAATTTCATTTTTATTCCATCAACGACCTTAGGGTCCGATAAAGTTTGAACAGATCATAAAGTAAGAAAAAATGCCATCTTCAACTCTCGGTTGGTCGGAACAAGCCACAGATGGACAATCTAAAATAAATTGTTGCATATATTAGAATGATGATGAAATTATTTAAAATAATCATTAATTAAAAAAAAAACTTGATTAGAATTGGACTTACTGCTTCCTTGGGGGGGGGGTTGAAAAGATCAGGAAATTTTACATTTCTATCGGTTTTGGCCGACAACCATCTCAGGATTCTTGGACAGGAAACTTCTTCCTGGTAGTTCACTTGTAGTCTCAAATAAGGAATGACTTCAAATGCCCAAGCCTATAACATAATGCCAATAAATCAAAAGCATTATTGAATAAAAAAATGATGAATCATATCATGATAAAATAAATATTTATCTTGAAGGCCCATGGAAAGCCATATAAGTTGACTCTCTTTGGCGTTAACGGAGTCAACAAATATTGGATAGTCATTTTGAAGCTTTCATAACCTCAAGGATATCTGTTAAATGCCTCAAGATCCTTGGAGAGCTTTATTAAACCAACACTTATGTTGTTGTTAACGTCTCTCGCCCAAAGAATATTATGTACAAACCAAACCAAGCACAATGATTGCTTGTGCTTCTTTGAGAGTCCTTTACCTTTCAACGCTTCTATTAATTTTTCATATTTGAAGCTTGGACCAACAATCGACACCAGGTTATCATGATCACTCGACTTGCCTTTGCCTTTTTTAGGTGTGTGGGGTTTTTTTTTGGGTTAGAGTAGGTATAACTTGAGAAGGAGGATAACATTTTAGTTCGGTAACTAGTAAACTTCTTCCAACTAAAACAAACAGGCATGCCATAGTAATTTATCCATACCTCATCCATCTTGTCTTTGTTTTCATACATAAAGCTACGCTTGAGATGATCGTATACCATTTTCATTTGAAAACGAGCATTGTTTTCCTCTGGCAAATCAAGATATTGCCCAAAATAGCTTTCCCTAAAATAATCATCCAATTTTTGTTCTCGAAGTATTTTTCTGAAGGTGTCAAAAGATTTTCCCATGGTTGACTTAACCATAAAATCACCCGTTTAATCTATGGCACCATCGCACTACATTACACAAGATAACGATCAATGCTGAAGGTTTTGATCAACTCTTCGGTGGAAGGGCTATTAGTATTTGGATCATATCTTTTGAGACATCCCCCCCCCCTTGTTCATTATCTTTTGCTCCTGATTGAGATAACGCTTGTAAAGCAGGCTTATGGAGTGGTGAATGTAGCCGAGCTGTTGTACTTGTTCCTTTACTTGAACTTGATTTGTTTTTTACTTTTAAGAGTCATATTATCTTAAATTAACAGGAACATAAAATAGATTATAATTGATTAATGCATCGTTAAAAAGGGATAACAGTAAATCTAACATGCACAATGGTAAAATGACAGTTCCAACAGACCACACATCTATTGCACCAGGTATGTTATCTGTTGCAATATATAACCAACCTATTACAACGGATGAGTAAACCGTTGGAAACAATAAAAATAGATCTCTAATCTATTGCACCAGGTATGTTGTCTGTTGCAACATATAACCGACCTATTGCAACAGATGAGTAAACCATTGGAAACAATAAAAATAGATCTCTAATCTATTATACCTGATAGTTTATCTATTGCAAAATATAACCAACTTGTTAAAATGGATGAGTAATCCATTGAAAACAGTAAAAACAGATCATATATCTGTTTCACCAGGTAGTTTATCTATTGCAACATATAACCAACCTGTTGAAATGGATGAGTAATCTGTTGGAAATAGTAAAAACTGATCACATATCTATTTCACCAGGTAGTTTATTTGTTGCAACATATAACCAACCTGTTGCAACGGATGAGTAATCCGTTGGAGATAATAAAATAGATCACTAAACTATTGCACTAAGTATATTATCTGTTGCAACATATAACCGACCTGTTACAACGGATGAGTAAACCATTGGAGATAATAAAATAGATCACTAAACTGTTGAAATATATCACTCATCTGTTGCAAAATAAGTTATCTATTGGATTAATATTGTTTAGATTTCTTTCAAATAGAAGAGTCGTCTGTCGCAACAGATGAATGATCTATTAGATTGTTTATCTTTTGCATCAGATTTTCATAGTTGCATCAGCTTTTAATCTGTTGCATCAGATGTTTTCATCTGTTGCATCAGATATCTTCATCTGTTGCATCATATATTTATCTGTTGTAACATCATTTTTACCAAGAAAAACAACAAATCAACCCTGCAACACCAACATATCACATACAAACACACACTAAGAACATCAATTGTGAACAAAAATCACCAACAAATTTGAATCAACATTACGACAACAAGAAGAAGAAATGCCAGAAATTAGGGTTTTCTTCAGTCCACATTTCAATACTAGAAGAGTAGTTGGCTCAAGTTCCTCTGTTTCTTCATAATTTTTTACTTGTGAAAAAGGAAATAGGATGACGAAGAACTCGAAGTTGTTGTCACCCGAGAAGTTTTCATGTCGATTGACGGTTGAAAGTCGAAAGGGAACTCAACCAACTATTTTTCGCCGGAGGTTGAAATCACTGGGGATTGAAGAAAGAATTTTGCAGAACTGTTGGTTGGGAGAGATTTGAGAGAAATTTTCGAGAGAGAGGAGAAAGACTGGTTGATTTGGATTGAAGAGGGGCGTGGGTTGATTTGTATTTTTGAAAAGATTAGAAAGTTTTGAAAATATTAATCAAGTTCACAATTAACTTAATCAAGTTTCCTAATGATGTTTGACCCTTTAAGTTGGTCAATGTCACCAATCCTTTATTCAAGACTTAAAAGACACCTTTCCTTCAATTTTCTCGAGAAACAATCAGGTTTCCTCCTTTTCTTTCTTTTTTTTTTCTCTTTTAAGTATTTTTGTTGGGAAAACAAATGATAAAGTGGTCCCCATTTGCACTAAAAATTTATATATTTTTCTATTATTTATTCTCTGTTTCAAAATAATTTTAAAAAATTCCTATATCTATTTTAAATAATGAACAATTCAATTATTTTGAACACTAAAAAATATTTTAATAATTCAATTATTTTAAAACGGAAGGAGTATATGAAAGATAAGTAAGAGGAAAACCAATGACATATTTGTAATTTAGAAGCAAATAAATGACAAATTTCAATATTCATAGAAAGTTTACTGTTGAAGACATAAAAAACCATGTTTCTTGCATCATCAACTAACCATTACTAGGTTTCGTTTACCATTCAAACTTTTCTCTAAAAATTTATTATTTATGTTATGTTATAGTATTATATATTTTTATATTTTTGTAATAATAATAAATAATTAGGATAAACAATACTCTCATTATTATTATTTATTTATTATTATTATTATACAGAAGATTGAGTAGTGGGATGATCAAAGACAAATTTGTAATTTTTAAAAAGAAAAGTACGTTGTTTACTTATAATATAATCATCAAAGTTTGTCATTAACTTTTAATGACAAAAAGAAACGCTCTTCTTGTAAATGTCAATCTTATTCAAAGTTGTATAATATCTTATATGGACCACACAATTTTCTTCACAACTTTCTATAAATGTTTTTATGTTCTTGTCCGTCCTAATACACAATTCTCATTTTTATTCTCTATTGTAAGTAGTGAAATTTTAATTTTATTTTATTCAAATGAAATATCCACATGCAAGTAGAATTAAATTTTTTCTTTCCACATTTGGTCATAGTAAATTATTTAGTAGAGTAATAAAGAAATAAACAAAATATATTACTCCATTTATTTCAAAAAGAATGTTCTATTTTAACTTGATAAGAAATATATGAAAATGATCTTGTGATCATAAATTAAAGTTATGTGAATAAAACTTTTGTATCTTGTGATCATAAATTAAAGTAATGTCAAATATACTAAAGTCCATTATCTTATAGTCCTAAACATGACACGTGGAAGTGAAATTAAATTACTTTCAAGAAAAAGAAAAAGTTCTTTTTTTTTTTTAAAACAAATTAAAACAAAATATAGGTCTTTATTTTTGAAATGGAGAGAGTAACAAACATCCACAAAACATTCAGCTATCCACAATTCACATCATTCATAAAAAAAATCAAGCTGAACTTTTCGATATCTAAAATAATTTTTAAAATAGTATAATTTGTTAAACCTTAAAAAGTAATTTTAATACTAAATTTTGTTCATAATTTATTACGAGATGAGAATTTATGTGATAATTTTTTATTAAATGTAAATTAAAATAATAAATTGAATCAAATGGAAAGAAAAATTTTATATTTAAAGAGAAATTATATATGCAGTTTATCCTATTGAAATATTTTTTCAATCATGATGTACCTACGAGTTTTCTCTCCTCTTCAGTAAATTCACAAAATAAGCAACTTGAGAAAATTGAAGAAAAGATATCTTTTAAGTCTTGAATGAAAGATTGGTGACATTGACCAACTTAAAGGATCAACCATAATTAGGAAACTTGATTAGGTTAATTGTGGACTTGATTAATATTTTTAAAACTTTCTAATCTTTTTAAATATACAAATCAACCTAACTCACACCCCTCTTCAATCCAAATCGATCACTCTCTCTCTCTTGTCTCTCTCGACAGCTTCTCTCAACTCTCTCCCAACCAACAGTTTTGCAAATTTCTCCTTTCAATCCTTGATGACTTCAACTTCTGATGATAAATAGTTAAGCTTTGAGTTCTTTTTCGACTTTAATAGTCAATCAACGTGACAGTCTTGCTCTCTGGCCACAACAATTTCGAATTCTTTATCGTTCCTTTTCTTATTTGGTAAAAATTTATGGCCTTTTTAGTTTTGAATAAAACGAGGAACTTGAGAAAACTTCTCTTATAGTATTGGTTAACAATTTCAATATTTTTTTCTTTAATTTGAAATGCTATCTGAATAAAATTCGAATTTCTGATATTTCTCGTCTTCTCTTTTCGAAGTGAATTATGATTTTTTGTTGTTTGTTGCATTTTTTGAAGTTTAATTTTCTTTGTTTGTGTTTATACAAACAAAACAACGATTTGGGTTGATTTGTTCTGTTCTTGTTCTTGGTAAAAATGATGATATTGCTGTTTTTTGTTGAACAAAATTGTGCTACTATTTTTTTCTCCCATAAATTAATCATCTGGTGCAATATATTAACCATCCGATGCAACAGATTTTTCATATGATACAATAGATCAATCATCTGATGCAACAGAGGAACCATCGAATTAAAATTCTAATGCAACAAAGGAACCATAGGATAGAAAATCTGATACAATAGATTTATCATATGATGTAACTGTTTAACTATCTAATGCAACAGATTAACCATATGTTGCAACTGATTAACCATTTGATGCAACAAATTTACTATCGGATGCAATAGAGGAACCATCAAATAAAAAATCTGATGTAATAAATTAACCATCTGATGTAATAGAAGAACCATCGGATTAAAGATCTGATGCAACAGATGAACCTCCTGTTGGATAAAATCCTATTAACTTTTTTAATTGGACATGTCCAAACATGATTTTTTCAATTGATCATTCATCTGCCACGATAGACGACCCTTCTATTGGGAGAAATCTAAATAATATTAACCGTTGATAATTGTTCCAATAGATCACTCATGTGTTGCAACAGATGTGAGACCTGTTGCATAGGCCATTCATCTTTCTCAACAGATGAGGAATATGTTTTGTATAGTCGTAGTAAATTACTCAGCCGTTGTTGAAGGTTAGTTAACTGTTTCAATAAATCACTCATATGTTGTAACATATGTGTGATCTATTGCACAAACCATTCATTCTTCTCAATAGATGAGTGATATGATTTGTATTATTACAACAGATTACTCAACCATTGCTACAGGTTATTTAATTGTTCCAACAGATTACTCATATGTTACAACAGATGATATTACAATAGATGTGTGATCTACTACATAAACCATTTATTTTTCTCAACAGATGAGTGATATATTTTATATTGTTGCAACAAATTACTCATCTATTACAACACATTATTTAACTGTTCCAACAGATCACTCATATGTCGCAACAATGTGTGATCTATTGCACAGACCATTCATATGTCTTAAAAGATGAGTGATATATTTTGTATTGTTGCAACAAATTACTCATCCGCTGTAATAGATATACTACCTAGTACAAAAGATCAGTGATCTGTTGAAATTGTTATTTTACTGATTTGCTTGTTAGATTTACTGTTATCCTTTTTTTAACAATGCATTAATCAACTATAATATATTTTTTTATGTTTTTGTTAATTTTAGATAATATGACTCCCAAGAGAACAGAAATCGAATCATGTCCAAGTAAAGGAACAAGTGAAGCAGCTAGGTTACATCCACCACTCTATGAGCTTGCTTTACAAGAATTATCTCAATCAGGAGTAGAATATGATGAACATGGAGAAGAGGAATATTTCAAAAGAGATGATCCAAATGCTAATAGCCCTTCCACCCAAGAGTTCGTCAAAACTTTCAGCATTGATCGTTATCCTGTAAGAGTGCAGTGTGATGGTGCCACAGATTTAATGGGTGATTTTGTGGTTAAGTCAGTCATGGAAAAATCTTTCGACGCCTTCAGAAAATACTTTGAGGATAAAACTTGGATGCTTATTTTAGGGACAACTGCTTTGGAAAATATCTTGATTTGCCAGAGGACAACAATGCTCATTTCCAAATAAAAATGGTATATGAACTTCTTAAGCATAGGTTTATGTATGAAAACAAAGATACAATGAATGAGGTATAGATAAATTACTATGGCATGGCTGTTTGTTTTGGTTTGAAAGAGTTTGTCATAGTTACTGGACTAAAATGTTATCCTCCTTGTCAAGTTATACTTATTCTAACCCAAAAAAGGCACTCCGCACACCTAAAAAAAGCAAAGGCAAGTCGTGTAATCGTGATGACCTGGTGTCCATTATTGGTCCAAGTTCAAAACAAAAATTTGCTAGAAGTGTTAAAAGGTAAAGGACTTTCAAAGAAGCACAAACAGTCATTGTGCTTGGTTTGGTTTGTACATAATATTCTTTGGGCAAGAGACGTTAACAACAACATAAGAATCGGTTTAATAAAGCTATCCAAGGATCTTGAGGCATTTAACAGCTATCCTTGGGGTTATGATATCATTCATTTTTTTTTTACTCAATAATGATTTTGATTTATTGGCGTTACTTTATAGGCTTGGACATTTGAAGCCATTCCTTATTTGAGATAACAAGTGAACTACCAGGAAGAAGTTTCCTATCCAAGAATCTTAAGATAGTTGTTGGCCAAAATTGATAAAAATACAAAATTTATTGATCTCTTCACCCCCCAAAGGATGCAATAAGTATAATTATAATTAAGTTTTTATTTTAAATAATGATTTTCTGAATGATCTAATCATCATTCTAATAGATGTAATGATTTATGTTAGATTGTGTATCTGTCGCTAGTTTCGACCAATCGAGAGTTGAAGATGCCATTTTTTCTTACTTTACGGTTTGTGCAAACTTTATCGGATCATAAGGTCATTGACAGAATAAAAATAGAATTTTTTGGAGCAACAACCATTACAACAAAAAAAATTTCGAAGGGTGGACTTGTTGTTGTTGATGGTCATAGTGGTGATGGAGCTATTGGTGGTGATAGTGGTGCTGCTTTGGTGCTAATGATGCTCCTCTTATAGTATTTAAAATAAACTATTATGAGTATGATCATACTGGTTATAGAGATTTTACCTCTCCAAGAGAATGTTCTGCATGCAAATGTCAAGACTGCAGGGCTAAACATGATGTAGTGATTAATGCTATTAATGCATTAACTGCTTCTGTAAAGGAATTGACATCTAAGAGGGGTGTCATTCTATCAAAAAAGACTTTATATCCATCTATTCCATTGGAGATTAAGGCTACGCGGAGAAGGAAAGTAATTTCCAATGCACTATCAAGCATTCAAAAAAGCAAAATTACAACTCCTCTGTCCGTGTGTTACACTGAGCAATGTACAATGTCTAAAGGAGACCAGCACGAGCTGAAGAAGGTGAATATATATGTCTATTCCAACTAGTAAACAGACACATATCTGTTTCAACAAATGACACATCTGCTGAAAATTATCAAACATATATATATATATATATATATATATATATATCTGTTGCAACAATTGACTAACTTATTACACTAGATAAAGTATCTGTTACGACATATGTCTCGTCTATTTCAGAAAATCAAATATCTCTTCGCACCTCTTTTATTTATACCAACAGATGAAGCATCTGCTGCAACAGATGAGTCATATGTTGCAACAGATGTTCATCCGTTGGAAATGATCATACAGGTCTTTCTCATATAAAAATTTATCTCAACATTTGATTCATTATTGTAACAAAAATATAATTTGTTTGGGACAATTTAAAATGGGAGGATGACCTATTTGATTTGCTAGAACAGATGAGTTATCTTTTTCCGTTAGACTATTTCTTCGAGATTAGCATTGACCAATTCTGGCTTTCCAGGTGGATGTAGAAGCTACTACTGAACAACATTGATAGTATGCTGCTCTTTTTATGGAAATACGGAGAACATAAAACGCAAAAAATATACGTAAGCAACAATAAAGATCCACGGCAACCAAAGTCGAACTTCATAGCACCTAATGAAGAACAACTTGTCCATATTGAGTAGATCTTTATAGCTTGAGTCTGTCAAAGTAATAACCTGACCCCTCCTTTGGAATCAATACTTAAATTATTGATGTATTTGTTGAGATTTGTACCCATAACAATTTTTTTATATTTCACTTATTCGTTGATTTATTTTAGCTAATTTCTGAAGGCTTTGATTTATTTTATTTTGTCTATGAATTTTATTTTTTTCTTAGATTTGAACTTATTAATTGAAATGGAATAATAGATTCAAATATCTGTTGCAAATAGACTTAGACATATATTGCAATAGGTAGTTAATCTGTTGGATTTTATCAAATAGGTCTTTCCATTGTTGCAAATGATAGACTTAGATAGAAATATCGACATAGTGCAACAGATGACCAACCTGTTGCAACAGATAAACTATATGTCAGAACAGGTAGAATATTTGTTACAACAGATGAAGAATCTGTTGCATTATAAAAATTCAACTTTCATTGGACATAAATAATTGTCACTACATGTAAAAAAGTGAAAGTGAGTTGAAATAAAATAGGCGAAACCCATCGACAGTGTTCAGTTCAAAACACTTACAATAAAATAGGCATCAAGTAGACAGTGTTCATTTTAAACATGTAAAATAAAATAGATATCAAATGTGTCAATTTGACACTTTTTGCTTTGTTGGCTGATTACGTGTAATTCACGCAGCAAAGGCTCGTTGAACCCCCATTTTTGCTGACTTGGCGTCTGATTTGGCCTCCAACGGTCATTTTTTTTCCATTGTCTTATATATTCATCTTCTTCCTAAAATTTAACTTTAAATTCCCAAACCTTCTTCATCATCATCATCTTTTTATTATCTATTCAAATTCTTCAAATTATATACATTTGGTCTTTCTTTTCTTCATTTTTTTTTAATTTTTTCCAATCGAGTTTGACAATGTCGAGCGTATCTTCCACTATTTTTTGTGATAAAGATTTTTGATATTGTAAGTGCAGTCATGAAGCTCTATTGAAAACTTCTTGGACTCAACAAAATCCAGGTCATAGATTTTTTACTTGTAGGATTTCAAATGTATATTTTTTTATTTAATGAGTTGATTAATTATTGACTTGTAATTGTTTTGTAATTGTGTTCTTATTTTTATGAAAATTGGGTGGATGCGATTACTTTGATTGGTATGAAGAACGACACACTTCACAAGCAAATTATGTAATCTGGGTTTTGTTGAACAAAGTCAAGGCTTCTGAAGAGAAACAAAATCGAGTAAGAAGATGCTACATTATTGTCGTTATTGTTACAGGTTTGGTGTTGTTAGGAACATGGATATTCAAGCCTAATTGCTGAAATTTTCATGGTGGTGTATTTGCTACTGGTTTGGTGTTATCGAGCACATGGATATTCAAGCGTAATTATTGAAAAATATCAAACAGATTTAGGTATATGTTGTAAAATTTAGATCATCTATTGGAATTTATCAAACAGGTCTTCCCACTGTTGCAACAAATTAGATAGAAATAACATCGGCATAACGCAACAGATGACTAACCTATTGCAATAGACAAACCATCTTCTAGAAGAGATAAAATATATTTTACAACAGATTGACAATCTATTGCATTATAAAAAACTCAACTTTCATCAGAAAAAAATTATTGCCACTACATGTACATGTAATTTAAAGTAAAGTGAAGTGCGACTTGAAATAAAGAATTATTATTTCATAGGCTCTTCTATATACACAGGCTCCAAGCATTCAGTTAGTACTCCATAAGCCCAGACCTTTTGCAGGTTTGCCACAACGTTGTTGCACAAAAAAGTCATTGGCTCGGCCATTTCTGTACTGATCGATAAATATTCGACGCGTGCAAGAGCGTGCGAGCCATACGCATAACCGGAATCATTTTTTGGAAGGTTCCTGCCCTTGTTTCAACCTTTAAAATCCCATGATTTCTTCATCAACACTTCCTTTGGTAAATGATTCATCAATTTGCTCTCTCTCAACAAGATAGGGAACAACTCCATCAGTTGCTGCACGTGGAAAAAAAGATGGACCTCATCGATGGCAGGTATGTTGCAGTCATAAACTTTGATCTTTCCCTCCTCGAATAGTATCTTAACAACCCGATAATGTGTTCCGTCCACGCTAATGACTACAAGAATCCTCTTTGCCTTGGTCCAGCTCTTGCCGTATGGATTTGACCTCTCTCCTCTAACATATTTTATCATTTCTTCTTTATCCTAGTCCAACATAAAAACCAAGAAATCAAATCCTGCGCTACAGTCTAATGCAAAATTATTGAGATGATCATACTTATTCTTGAGCTTCTTGCAGAAGTCGAAGTCCATTATCCTATCGGCAGCGTCATAAGCTTTCGGGTACGTTAATTGCCTTTTCCTCATGAGGCAGAGAATTTTGTCAACATGCTGTGATATAAGAAGTCAATTTTTAAATAGGTTAGTAATTGGTAAGATGCAATGGATGGTCCATCTATTGCATAGGGTTCTCTGAATCAATAATCCAACGCAACTTATGCAATATATGGATAATAAGTTGCAACAGAACCACTACCAGTTGCACTAGAATACCCAGTTATTACAACAGATTTCACATCTGTTTCTTAGATTCTTCTTTATGGGGTAGATTAGAAGGCTAGGTTAGGAAAAGTAAACTTGCCTTGTCCTCATACTGCATATGCATATCTCTCATAATCTGGAAGTCTTGAGGGAAAAGAGGAGGCCTGGGGTAATTTGGTGCTCCTGGCTTGGCATTCTTGGCCTATTGCAGATCCCTCTTCTCTTTGGCGCCAAGTTCCGCGTATATGTTCACCTTCTTGAATGGCCCCTAAACTTCAACAGCTTTTGGAGAGGGAGGAGTTGCAATTTTTTTTTTGACCCGAGAGAGTACATCGCTAATTGCTCTTTTCTTTCTCCTAACCGCCACTGTAAGAGTGTATGGCTCCCTCACCTTCTTGGATGGTATGACACCACTCTTGCATTTGAATTCCTCGACAGCTGCAGAGATAGCCTCTACTTTTTCAAAGAGTTTATCCTAACTATCCCTGCACTCTTTGCATTCACAATGAGAACATGAGGGTGAAGAGGGGTGAGAGGGACCTGTGTAAGGGTGAAAAGGGGTGTTTTCAAACATATTTATTTTTTCTTGAGCATCACCATGCTCATCATCACGAGTGGTAGTAGCATCAACATGCCTTCCACCAACACCAACAATTCCACCAGAAGAAGCATCCGGATCTGCCTTAGTAGGTTGGTCATGAAGAGCCTCAACATTAGGATGACCTTGCCTAATTGCTCTTCTTATGGTTGTTGCTCCAATCAATTCCTTCTTTATTAACTCCACCATTGGGTCTGCTATATTATCAACATGCCCTAGAGTAATATAAGAAGTCATCACCGACTCCCGCTCAGTAGGCACGATTCATGGATGCACAACCTATAAAAAAAGATATATTTAAATCATATAATATAGTAATTTTCATAGTTTGGTTATACACAGTCAACTTCTTCAATAGATTAACAATATGTTGCATCAGATTACCCATTGTTGCATAGTTTGTAGTAAATGGTTAAAATCTATTTGAGTCGGGTTCAGATAACCAGAGCAACACATGGATAATCTGATGCAAAATATCAATCACAACAGATTACCAATTTGTTGCACTAGTTGCACAAGATGGGTAATCTATTAGGTTACATATTATGCAATAGACGATTTATATGCCGCAACAGATTAATAGTATGGTACATCATATTATACATCTGTTGCATAATTTGCAGTAGATGATTAATCGGTTAGGAGTCGGGTTCAAAGAACAAAGCAAAATATGGGTAATTTGATGCAAGATATCAATCGTCTATCGCAATAGATTATCTATCTATTGCATCAGTTGGAACAGGACGGGTAATCTGTCGCACCAGATGTTCCATCTGGTGCATCAGATATAACATCTGTTGCACCGGATATAACATCTATTTAATATTTTTTATTAAGTAAAATTATTTTACTTGAAGAAGACGTACTGCATCATCCGAAGGGTTAAAGAGATAAACCTCCTTAATTTTGGTGTTGTTCTTTGCAGCCAACCACCTAAACATCCTTCGATGAGAAACCTCATCCAAGTAATCCATTACCTGCTTTTAGAGGGGAGAAATGGTTTCAAATGCCCAAGCCTAAAAAATGTAAACAAGAAGTTCGTGAAAACAGTCATAATAGCTATATTCAATACAAATTAATGGGTGGGTAAAAATAGTGATTAACTTTACCATGAAAGCCTAAGGAAAGTCGTATAATATGGCCATCCCTGAGGATAACTTTGTCAGTAAATATTGGACAGTCAAGTAGAAGTTGTCATATCCTCAGGAATAATTATTGAATTTATCAAAATCCTCAACACGCGCCAACAAATCATCTTCCTATGACCTTGTTAACGTCTCTTGCCAATATAACCGAATGGGCAAACCAAACTAAGCACAATTACTCCCTGTACTGCTTTGGTATGGTTTTATTCAAGAGATTTGTTAACAAATTCGATGCTTTGTAGCCACGCCGAGCAATGTCAAACAACCTATCTATTTTTTTCTTGTGTTTTCTTGCCTTGGATTTTTTATGGGGTATTTCCTTAGCGATACGTGGTTCTTCTGGATGATGGCATCTCAAGCCCGTCACTATGACAAACTCTTGCAAACCAAAACAAACTAGCATACCATAGTAGTTGATCCAGATTTCATCTATCTTTTTGCCCACCTCCTCCGAATCTTTATCATCCCCCACGTACTTGATCCTGCGCTTGAGAAGACCAAATACCATCCTCATATGGAAACGGACGGGGGGTCCTCAGGCAACTTAAGAAAGCTTCCAAAGCAATTTTTCTTAAAAAGTTCATCTAATGTTTTCGTTCTTCATAATTTTCCTAAAATAAATATAAATTTTCCCCGTCTGACATTTAGTACAAGTTCACCAATTAGTTCTTCTTCTGCGTTTGGGTCATTTATCGGCATCACAACTTGAAACCTGTCAATACTAAAAGTTTTCACAGGATCATGCTGGGATGCCGATATTAATTCACATCCAATTGGTGATCAATTATCATCATGTTGATGATCATCGTTTTTCTCTTTCACATTCTCTAATTCCTCCCCTTTCTCACTTTCATTTTCTTCATCATCATCTACAGACCCTTGTCTACCTCCCTCAACGTTGTTTTCATATCTCTCCTTAGCTTTACTTTTTCCTGATTGAGATTGCTTAGGAAGCTCTTCCGAATCCCTCTGTATTGTAACCTTTTTTTTGTCTGGTCAGACGTTGATTCACTTTCACTTTCTTTTCTTTTGGGAGATATGTTTTGTAGACACGTGATTTTTTATCCTCCATCGATTTTAAATATTCAATCATATATTATTTTGATTAGTAATTTTATTTTTTAATAATTTTTTAGTTAAAAATAAATAATTAAGTAATATTAATTTTGAGATACTAAAAATAATAATAAAATAAAATATATATTTTCTTTTTCTAAATTTTAATAAAATTAACTATTTTTGTATTGTTGTATTTATTTTGACTATTTGTAAATTTTATTATATTTTTCTTAAACATAAAATTAATTAATTATTATTATAATAATTATTATTATCATTTTGTTATTATTTATATATATATATATATATATATATATATATATAATAATGATAAAATTTAATTTTTTTTTTTTTAAACTCCCTCCCCTTTATCTACCTAAAAACTACTCCCCCTAAATAAAAGAAAAAAAGAACTGTTCCCTTCCAAGAGTCCATTTTAAAAAGGATTTTTCCCTTCAAAGAGAGACTACTTACTATTATTCCTACAGACTATCACATTAGACTATCAGAAACCAGAGAGAAACACACAGAGTAAAAAAAAAATTAGGAAAAGAGAGAAAAACAAAAACACAAAAGTTGAATTTCAGATTTTTATTCGAGTTTCGGTGATAATTTCTTACTTTATCACAGGTTCTATTCAATCATGTATCATTTATTTTATAAATTTTATTGTGAAAAAGCAAAAATAAAAATATTTTGAAAGATTTCAATACACTATGAAATATGTATGTTTGATTATGTATCACATGTTATGCTATTAATTTATCGAGCATCTATATATTAGTTCAATTAAAATGCAGTATTTCTATATCACAGAACGGAAAAACAGAGAAAAAAAAATTGACACACGAATACACTGTAAACACATACAGACGGAGAGGGAGAGTCTTTACACAGTTCACACGCTCATCGCCATATTCACCTCACCCACAACATTACACATATAATTCTTTGAACATAGGTAGCAATATACACACACTGCACGCACACAGAAACGAAGGGATTGAGAGAGAGATCAGTAAGTAGAAGAATGAATGGAGAATATTTAATTTCTTGAGTTTTCCGGCGAGTGGAAAAATACCAAAACCAGCGCCGCGGACTTCCCCCTTCCCCTTTTCCGGCGACCCAGGCGCACCCTCACAACCGCATCGTTCCTTCTCGTTTTCTCCCGACGATGGTCATATCTGCCATTACCGCCGTCCTTCCTCCATTTCCGACCAACGATAAACCTTGAGCAACCGCCACTCCACATACATCAAATCAAATCTAACTTCCTTAATGATGATTCAGATCTGACAAAAAAAAAAGGAATATTCTAAACTCTCAAGTGAAATTCTAATTTTTACTCCTCCATCTCTGTACAATAATGGCGTACTCATTCCTTGAAGAAGTACTCGTACATGTGTTCTCTTTCCTCAATTCCAACGTTTCCCGGAAGTCAGATTTGTTTGAACTTAAAGAAAAATCTTATTTTGCTGATTTTAATTTTGTTTCCTAAGGATGGGAGAGTATGCGTATATCCATGGATTTTGGCTATGTCTACAAGTATACATTATGATACTTCAAACCTTTTTAAAAAGTTTTGTGGGATTATTATTATATATTTTCCTAAAAGTTATTTTAAGATTTCTATAAGATTGGAAAATACTCACTGCTACTAGAATGAATAAAAAATTATTCTTTTAACAAAATTGTCACTAATAATATGAGATCATTTAATAAGATTTTTTTGTTTATTACTGTTAAGTCATTGGAATTATTGCTGAGTCTATTAAGAATTTTAAGGTTTTGATTTTGTCTTCTTGTGATGGTTTTTACTAATGATTAACTAATTAATGTTTTACCATTAGGCAAATTTTAGGTACGTTTTAAAATATTCGTCTCAGTTAAGAATGCGGCATACACATCTTTCTGAGACATTTTAAAATTTTAAGGATGCAATAATACACCTTGATAAATAGCTGTTAAAAATTATTTTTCACCGATTTATTTAAATATAAAAGGTGTGGATAGTCATTTTCGATATAATTAAAAATGAGCGATTTAGGACTTAACATAATTTATTAAAATAATTTAAGTCAGCATAAGTCAATATAAGCGACCGTGATAGAACCACGGGACTCGAGGGGTGCCTCACACCTTCCCCTCGATCAACAGAATTCCTTACCCAGTTTTCTGTTTTTGCAGATCAATAAAGAGTCATTTTCTTTTGATTAGGGATTCAATAAGGTGACTTGGAAAATCATAACTCAATTCCAAGTGGAAACTCTATAACTAAAATAATCCCTATTCAAAACTGTCACTTTAATTAGAAAAACCCTTCGACCTTGACCCTGGGGCGAAAAAGGGGTGTGACATGTTTTACCTACAAACAACAGAAAAACAAAATTACATTACAATTGATGGATGCATAAATTTTAAAAAATACATTACAAACACCACCAATACCAACATACCAACAACCACTACCACCACAAAAACCACCAGCCAATGCCACCAACAGCCACCACTAGTGCCACTACGACCACCACCACCACTAACAACAACAACACCACAAACACCATCCAATAATACCACGACAGACAATGGAACACTGTGACAGAAATTATGGTTTTCTCGAGTTCTTCCTACGATTTTACCATTAAAATTCAAAATTGTAAACTCATTCTCGAAGATAATACAACTAAAAGTTTTCTTTTTCATCATTATCTTAAAATCCATTATTTTTTAGAAAAAAATAATAAATGTAGAACTCTTCTCAAACTCTGTTACCTATAAAGACAGAGAAAATGACTGATACAAGCAAGAATGAAGTCGAAAATAACACATATGTGGTCAAAAATGAGAAGAAAATCGATCTGTTGTGAATGGTTGAACAATTTTTTGAGTAGTTATTGTCTGTACTATATAATTGAGTGAGAAAGAGAAAAGAGCGAGAACTTGAGATTTGAAATGATGAAATATTTTTCTCGCAAATGTATGATTTGTATTTTGGAAAAGAATGACAAGTTTTGAAAATATTAATTTGGTTTGAATTGATCTTAATTATTTTTTTAAAATTATAAAAGATATGCATAACTTTTAGCCCTCTCATCATGAATTGTCAAAAGACTCAATTGAAGTGGTAGTTGACCCAATGAACTCACTCCTGGTTCTAGATTAATTAATTTAGGTATTAGACTCTAACATATGAACACAATTGAAATTGTATAAAACTAAATTTTCAACCTGTTGCATCAGATTACGCATCTGTTGTAAATTATCAATCAGATTAAGTCACTTGTTGCAACAGATTACACATCTGTTGTTAATAATCAAACATATTAAGTCATCTGTTGCGACAGATACTACTAAAAAGGAGGAAAATCGACCACAAAAATTGATCACCTGTGGTCGATTTTCCTCAATTTTCGACCACAAAATCGACCAAAGTGTGTGGTCAGTAAAATTGTGGTAGCTTTTTAAAAACCGACCACATGTGGTCAGTTTTTTAAAAGATATATATTTTTTTAAAATTCATTATTATTTTATTAAAATAGAAAAAATGAGTTTAAAAATAAAAAAAAATCAAAATAACAAGTGCTCGGTTTTATTTTAAAATTAATTAATTAATTTTGTTAAAACCGACCACTAGTGATCGTTTTTTTTAAATTAATAAATTAATTTCTAAAAAAACCAACAACTTGTGGTTGGTTTTATGCAATTTTTTTTTAAAAACAAGTGGTCGGTTTTTCTAAAAAAAATTTTAAAAAACAAAAAGCAACAGAAACAACATACAATACAACAACAACATCATCATCATCAACAACAACATCAACGACAAATCAAAGTACAAACTACAACAAAATGTCCAAATCCATACACTTAATCATTTTCAACCTACCAAATCACCAAGCATAACCACTTTCAAAATAAAAAAATACCTTTAAAGTCCCTACACTTAATCATTTTCAACCTACCAAGTCACCAAGCATAACCACTTTCAAAATAAAAAATTCACCTTTAAAGTTTCTACACTTAATCATTTTCAACCTACCAAGTCACCAAGCATAACCACTTTCACACTTAATCATTTTCAACCTACCAAGTCACCAAGCATAACCACTTTCAAAACAAAAAAAATACCTTTAAAGTCCCTACACTTTTTTAATTTCAAGTGACCAAGTCACCTACCTAGTTACTAAACTAAACCACATTAAAAACAAAAAATTCACCTTTAAATTACCTACACTTTATCAATTTCAAGTGACTAAGTTACCTACCACGTCGCTAAGTAACCACTCAAGTCACCAAACTAAACCACATTCAAAATTATCAAGCATAGCAAAATTCACAACCAAAAGTTCACATTTCAAGTACGCTTCAATAAAATTCAAAATATAAGTTCACCTTCAAGCTAAGTAACTACACTTATTCACTTTTAAGTAACATATTCATTATTTATAGTATAATAAGTGAAACAAATCAACAAGTGTAACAAAGCAAATAAGTAGAAGCGTCGCATGTCCCTCTCACACCATATAATCATCACAAACTTCCTATGGCTTTCAAAGCCTTCTACAACGAACAATCCCAAACTAAACTACATTTAATGACTTCATTATAAGAAAATAGAGAGAAATCAACTTACCTTTCTTTCGCCTAAATTAAAGAGAGAGAGATAAACGGTCACCGGAAAAATAGCAAAGCAATCCTTTTCGTGAATTCGGATTCTGTCAAACGGTAACATCAAATTCCAAGCAACCTATTAGGCAAGTAGAATAAAAAAATCTTGATCATTAGGCAAAATAACAAAATCTTAGCATCCTTATTTTTTCGTATTCTTAGCTTAAAATCACCATAAACAAACCACCAAAATACTAAAACTATAATGGAGTATCAACAAAAGTAAACCCTAATTTACTTGCAAAAATACACAAAGAGGGGAGCTTGATAAGCTTCACTTGACAAAATACACATATAGAGTGTCAAAATAAAGAAATAAATGGAATCTTGATAAACCCCAAGTGACCAAAAATCCACATAAATGCACTAAATATCAAAATGAAGAAACAAATTAAATCTTGAACTAACTAAAAGACAATTTCCATTACTTTTTTTACTTTGAACTAACTAAAATTATGTAATGAAACATAATAACTAGAACAAATGCGTTAGAACAAATACTTTTTTTACTTTGAACTAACTAAAATTAGTACCAAAGCATAATAATCTTGACTCTTTAGCTATTATCTAAAAAGAAAAACAAAGACTTGATTTTTTTGCACTAACCGAAGCTTGGGGTCAGTGACAAACAACAGCAGATTTGGGGATTTTGTGTGTGGATTGGGTTTAGAGATTTTGTGTTTATGTGTCGAATATTTGTGTGTGTGTGTTTGATTTTTTTTTTTTTTTTTTTTTATGTTTTAGTGTTAAAAACCAATCGGGTCAGGTCTGGTGGGGTAGGGTCAGGTAGGCTTTCATTTATTAAAATATTTTTTTATTAGTTTGTGAAAAAACGCCCACTTGTGGTCGGTTTTCCAAAAAAAATCCAGAAAACTGACCACATGTGCTCAATGAAAATTAATTAAAATTTTGCAAAATTGTTCACAAAATAAAATATAAGTGTTTGATTTAGTTTTAAAATAGTTATTATCGAAAAACAATCACATGTGCTAAATTTTAATAAAAAACTTAAATCATATAATTAGTTATTTTATCATCATATTAACGCAATGCGTATATGTACAAATCAGATAGTTGATTATTTTATCAACATATTAACATGAGTAGTATGTTTCCTCAATCGTATAATAATATAAATGAATTTTGAGAGTTACGATAAAATTTTGGTTAATTATCTTTTAAATACTATATATATACCTCGTAATACTTGTCTTACGTTATTACAACTTCAACAACATACACGTGTCTACACTGATACAAATAATATATCTATTTTATCAATAGTATGATATATATCAACGTATCATTCAAGATATTTTGATATATAGATTCAGTTATCTACCTTTCGATTACTGCATACGTCAGTACTACAGGAGATATACGTATATATACATATATTCAATTTTCTATAAGCTATAAAATGCGTACTATAAACATCACATACACGATTTTATTGTCTCCCTCCCCTACTTCCTTCCTCCTCCCCCCCCCCCCCCCCCAATTATACTGCATAATACTTGTCTTACGTTATTACAACTTCAACAAAATACGCGTGTCTATATTGACACAAAATAGTATATATATTTTCTCAATAGTATGATATATATCAATGTATCGTTTAAAATATTTTGATATATAAATTCAGTTATCTAGCTTTAATTTTGATTACTTCATACGTCACAACACGAGATATACGTATACATACATATATTCAATTCTCTATCAACTTTCAAATACGTGCTATAAATATCACATAAATGATTTTACTACCCCATAATAATATACAACGTATATCACAAATACTCAGATAAATTATCGATTAGATTATCTTATGTCATTAATATACGTTCACTATATAATATGTATATATTATATATATACCTATACATACATACACGTATGCACATTATCGACTATATCAAGTTCTAAATACGTACTATATATATCATATACGTATATTATCCAATAATATAATGTGGCATGTTTCATATACATACTCTGATGAGTGATCGAATAATTATATTTAATTAGTTTAATTATATTCTACTAGGTTTTGACTACATCGTTCATCAATCGATCACTACATGATATATATATATATATATATATAAAGATATTTATATATATGAACTCTTAAATGCGTACTATATATATCACATCCACAAGTATATTACCTTATAATAGAACACGTTCATTATATTTTAATGAATTATCGGTTATATATTACATTATTATGACTGCAATAGTAACATAATATCATTATCTTAACGGAATGATGTATATATACACATATTCATTATACAAAGATTATACATGTTTAACGTCATTTAACGTATATACAAAGAAAAATATTAATTTTATATATTGAAACATAAGTAAAAGATAAAGATTATGTTTAACGTAATTTATTTATTGATTTGATATATTTTTTAGTGTAATTTTTTCACAAAATTTAAGATTGATTGATTAATTTTTTATTATTATATTGGTTATCGACTACGTGTGATCAGTGTAATTTCAAAAAATTATATATATAATTATTTTTTAATGAAAATAATATATATATATATTTGATTACATATATATAATTATTAGTTTCTAAAAATTATTTACTTTTTTATTTTTTTTAGTTCAAAAACCTACCACAAGTGGTTGATTTTTTAAAATCATTTAATTTTTTATTTTAATTAAAAAACCGACCATAAGTGGTCGGTTTTTAAAAATTATTTTCTTTTTATTTTAATTAAAAATCGACCATAAGTGGTAGTTTTTTTAAAAATATTGTATTTTTTTCTTTAGATAATTAAAACTGACCATTAGTGGTCGGTTTTTTTAAAAAAATAATTAAAATGGAATTTTTAAAAACCTACCACTTGTGGTCGGTTTTTTAAATTATTTTTTTAAAAAAATCGACCACTCGGTTTTGTTATTTTTTAAAATTTTTATTTTTAAAATAAATAATAATTAATATAAAAATTATTGAAATGATTATTTTGATATTTTAAAATAAAAAAGCGACCACATGTGGTTGGTTTTTACGGTTTTTTTAGTAGTGAGATTACCCATCTGTTGTAAATTATCAAATGGATTAAGTCATATGTCACAACAGATTACCCATCTATTGTAAATTATCAAATAGGCGCTGCCATCTGTTGTAGTTGACCCTATGAGAACTCACCCCTGGTCATAAAATAATCAATTACGGTATTAGTTGAACATATGAGGTAGTAATAATTGGTTCAGCTCAGAGTGATCGATCGACGACTCTAATCGGGAGGAACACAATACTGTCTTATCGTGCAATTGCCAAAAGACTCAATTGAAGATGTAGTTGACCCTATGAAAACTCACCCCTGGTCCTAGATTAATCAATTAAGGTATTAGTCTAACATATGAACTCCATTGAAATTGTATAAAAATTAAATAGATTAAGTCATTTGTTGCAAAAGATTATGTATCTGTTGTAAATAATCAAACATATTAAGTCATTTGTTGCGACAGATTACCTATCTATTGTAAATCAAATGGATTAAGTCATATATCGCAACAGATTATCCATCTGTTGTAAATTATCAAATAAGCCCTGCCATCTGTTGTAGTTGACCCTATGAGAACTCACCCCTGGTCTAAGATTAATCAATTAAGCTACTAGTTGGACATATGAAGTAGTAAGAATCGATTCAGCTCAGAGTGATCGATCAACGACTCCGGTCGGGAGGAACGCAATACCATCTCATCATGCAATTGTTAAAAACCTCAATTAAAGTTGTAGTTGACCCTATAAGAACTCACCCTTGGTCCTAGATTAATCAATTAAGATATTAGTCTAACATATGAACTCAATTGAAATTGTATAAAAATAAATGTTCAACCTGTTGCAATAAATTATGCATCTTTTGTAAATTATCAAATAGATTAAGTCATTTGTTGCAACAGATTATGCATCTGTTGTAAATAATCAAATAAATTAAGTCATCTATTGGGACAGATTACCCATTTATGTAAATTATCAAATGGATTAAGTTATTTATTGCAACAGATTATCTATTTATTGTAAATTATCTAATAGGCACTGCTATCTGTTGTAGTTGACCTTATGAGAACTCACCCCTGGTCCTAAATTAATCAATTAAGGTATTAGTTGAATATATTAGGTAGTAAGAATCAGTTCAGCTCAGAGTGATCGATCAACGACTCTGGTCGGGAGAAACGTAATACCGTCTCATTATGTAATTACCAAAAAACTCAATTGAAGTTGTAGTTGACCCTATGAGAACTTACCCCTGGTCCTAGATTAATCAACTAAGGTATTAGTATAACATATGAACTCAATTGGAATTGTATAAAAAATGTTCAACTTGTTGTAAAAGATTACGCATCTGTTGCAAATTATCAAATAGATTGTAAGACCCTGCAGAATTCTAAGCTTAACTATGCCCTTAGAGCTTGACAAGAGGTCCCATACTTAGAAATTCTGCTAAGTGTTTGTACTTAGAACTATTTTAGCCTTTATAAGTTGGCGATCTTATTTCACGACCCTCATGACCTTAAAATATCAATCTTTAGATTGATTCATGATTAGGAATGCCAGTAGGTATTCTCGGGCTAGTTTTAGATTTTTCAAACATCGTTTGAGGCATGTTTGGAAGTCCAAACCAGTGGATCAACATGATCTTGATGCGACACGATGCTTATCATGTTGATAAAAGTTTTTCCCAGCTCCTAGTGCAAATTTTTAGTGAAATAATGTGGACTCGATGTGGCTTGTCGGTCATCGCGTTGACCCCATCTATGCGGCACGTCGGGCTGCACGTCACTGGACATGTTCTCGGTCATTAAAAATCCACATCCTCAAGGGTAATTAGGTTATTTTCCGACCTTATTCATCCCCTAAAATATGAGGTTAAGTCATTCCTAGGGCAAAATTCATTCCTTTATCATAAATTGCTCTCTAGAACAAACCCTTGGGCCCTTGATTTCAAATTCAAGACTCAAGAACTCACCATCAACCTTCATTAATTCAAGTACCCAGGTATGTAAAGTGTTTATCCAAGGGTTTCCTTTCACCCTTGGAGTTCAAGAAACTCTTTTAAACTTTAAGTTAATTAATTTCATATATTTCTTGTTGGATTTGAATGTAATATTGATTATGATGTTAAATGGGTTTTCAATTCCATGATTTATCACAAGATTCATGAAAACTAGTTAGTTGTGTATTGAATTATGTGAATTTCATATTGAACTCTTGAATTGCAAGTTTAATGTAGTATCTATGATAGTATTACATGTTTATTGATATGTGAAATGCACATGCTCCCCAAGTGTTTATCAAAATGCTTATGTGAATTGAGTAGTGCAAGTATGACATGTTATTATGTGATTTCATTCATGCACAAGCCCATATATATCAAGTGTTTGACAAAAAAATGTGTAAATGAATGCATTATGGGTAAGCAAGTATGATTATTCCATTAAAGTCATACAGTGTTTAACTTTTCATGCTATTGAGTCCTGGGGGTATTCTATACCCAAAAAATCTAGTTGTTTATCTAGAGATACAGTAGTTACGGAATAGTCTCAATAGTGTCATAGATAGTAATACTTAATAATCAATCCTATATTCGGTTCAGTAGTCAGTTTAGTTCAGTTAGATATTACGATTAGTAATAGTTCAATCAAGCCTAGTACAGTCTAAAAATCAGTTCAGTGTCTATTTAGTTGGGAGTAGAAATCAACACCGAGCGAATCCAGGGATGGGGGCATTCCTGCCAGCATAGGGTATGACCCTTAGTAGCAATCCCTGCATTACAGAGCTACGTAGCCAGTGTAGATTGAGATATCTTCTTGCCAGACTAGGGTTGACGAAAGTGCTTTCGGTCAGGAAGGGTTAACTCACAGCTTGTCTTTACCCGTGACATAGTATTGATACCCTTCCAACTAGGGTCACAGGTTGGACCCCAATCCATTTGGAAAGGGGAATGTCGGTAAGATACTACCTCCCACAGTTTCAGTTTCAGTCTCAATATAGATCTTATCTCAATTTTACAGATTTAGGACTATCAGACAAAGTCACCAACTCAGTATAGAACTCACTTTCGTTCTATAGAATTAGGACTATTAAAAATAGTCACTCAGATATCAGTTAATCAGTATTCAAAATTCAGTACCCAGTGTTAACATGATCTCAGTTACAATTTATGTATTTATGTATGTACAATTATTCAATTACATCCATGTTACTCAGCTAGTTAATGTTCATGCATATCAGCCTACCTCACTTAGCATACCAGTGTATTCAAAGTACTAACGCGTACTTTTTTTTTGTGCTATAATGTCTTATATCATAGATTAAGACGTACGGGCTCCTGACCGTACTTAGAAGCACAACCTATCAGCAGCAGACTTAGTGGTGAGTCCTCATAGTTCAAGAACAGAGTATTATTTAAGTATTTCAATATGTAGTAGTCGAAATTAGTTGGGGGATTGTCCGATCAGCTCTATATTCAGACAGTTAGAGGCTTTCAAACTAGAGTATTTTAGATAGATGTTTCAGTATTTGATTTTTAGTATTCAGTATTTATTTTAGTTATGAACCTTATGGCAATTTTTAGCCTATTTTTCCACATTTATTTTAGATATATTATTATTGCAGTGTTGTTATTAATCAGTGCTCACAACAGGTACCATTCATGGGTTAGCTGGTGGTCCTTCGGGGTCACTAGCATCGTGTAGCATCCGTGGTACAGACTCGGGGTGTTACAAACTTGGTATCAGAGACTAAGGTTTAATAGAGTCCTAGAGAGTCTGAAAGCTGCATCTAGTAGAGTCTTGTATATAGTTGTAGTGCCATACTTATGGACAGGAGGCTATGAGATGTTTTAGGAAAAGTTTCCCTTCTTTCAGTATTCATGTCGTGTGAGTGAGCATTAGCTCAAGTTAAAATCTTAGTCTAATACTTTTCTTTTTTCGTTTACAGAATATGCCTCCCAAGAAGAACAGAAGAAGAACAGGAAATCAGCCAACCTCTCAACCCATTCAGGCGAATTCTCTGGACAAGCATGTCACTCATGTAAAATTTAGGGCTGGATTTACTACTCTAGCCAATTCAGTAGTAGCCTAGAATAAACACCCAGCTGCCGTTCTGGACAACCCAGTGGCCAATATTACTGCATCTAGAGTTCGGGACTTCACCCAAATAAAACCCCCAGTTTTTACCGGGTCTAAGTCAGATGAGGAACTACAGGAATTTCTTGATCAGGTGCATAAAGCCACAGATATTATGGGGGTGATGGCTAGTGAGAGTTTTAAGCTAGCTGTATATCAGTTGTAGGATATGGCTCACTCATAGTTCAAGCAGTGGAAGGTAGAGAAGGTCGCAGAAGCAGGGCCCATAGAATGGGAGAAGTTTGCCCCTACTTTTCTGGATAGGTTCTTTCGACTGGAGTTGAGGGAAGCAAAGGTGTTGAAGTTTATTAATCTAAAGCAGGCCAATTTGATAGTGAGAAAGTAGTCTCTCAAGTTTACTCAGTTAGCCAGATACGCATCATGTGGTAGCAGATAGCAGATCTAAGATGCGTAAGTTTGTATCGGGTGTGGTCAATGAGTATAGGACCGCAATGCTGATTAAGGAGATGGACATATCCAGGATCATGGTCTATGCTCAAAAAATAGTGGAGGCTAAAAATAAGGATAAGGGGAGGGAGAACAAGATAGCGAGGACAGGTAGCTTCAACTTTGCTTAGCCTAAGTCAGAGGGCGGTAATCATTTTTAGTTTTACCTAAAATCCTTAATCCTAGCTCCGTCCTTAGCCAGTGCTCCAGTACCAAAATTTAGAGATGGTAATAGAGATAGGGCATCAGTCCCTAAACCCCAGGTAATGTTAGCAGTACCCAAACAAATCTTCTTTGCTAAAAATATGGCAGAAACCATCAGGGTATCTGTAGAGCTGGCAGCGATGTGTGTTTTGGATGTAGCAAGCCAGACCATAGGATCAAAGAGTGTTCTCACGTGGGTTCTCAGAGTCAGCATAATCGTCCCCCAGCTTAGTCCAGTCGCCCAAATTTACAGGGTGCCATTTCTAGTGCCACCAGTAGGCAACGCCCAAATAGACTTTATGCACTTCAGTCCTGACAGGATCAGGAAACTTCTCCTGATGTGGCCATTGGTACATTGCAAGTTTATCATTTACATATTTATGCTTTGCTAGACTCAGGAGTTTCTTTGTCTTTTGTAACTCCTTATATAGCCATTGACTTCGGAGTCAGTCCTAAAATTTTAGCAGAGCCTTTCTCAATTTTTACCCTAGTGGGTAAATCTATCATAGCCCGGTGGGTATACAGGAATGGTCCGATTATGGTATTTCAGAAGGTAACTTCAGCAAACTTAGTAGAGCTACAGATGATAGATTTTGATGTCATTCTCAACATGGATTGTCTTCATTCATGCTATGCTTCAGTTGACTACAAAAATAGGGTTGTCCAATTTCAATTCCTAAATAAACCCTTCCTAAAGTGGAGGGGTAGTACTACAACACTTAGGGGTCAGGTTGTTTTTTACCTTACGGTGAGAAAAATGATATCTAAGGGATGTTTCTACCATCTCGTTCAAGTTGAAGACTCTAGTTTAGAGACCCCTAATCTTAAATCAGCGTTAGTAGCATGTGAATTTCCAAATGTGTTTCCCAAAGATCTTCCCTGAGTCCCTCCTGAAAGGGAAATCGACTTTGAAATAGAACTTCTTCTAGATACTCAGGCCATCTCTATTCCACCTTACAGAATGGCTCCAGCTAAACTCAGATAATTAAAAGAACAGTGAGGATCTCCTAGATAAGGGATTCATCAGACCCAGTATATCACCATGAGGTGCACTAGTCATATTCGTTCTTAAGAAAGATGATTCTCTTAGAATGTACATAGACTATCATCAGCTAAATAAAGTCACAGTCAAGAACAAGTATCCACTTCCCAGAATTGATGACTTATTTGACCAACTTTAGGGTGCCAGTTATTTTCTAAGATAGATCTCCGATTGGGATATCATCAGCTCAGAGTCAGAGAATATGACATTCTGAAGATAGCTTTCAGAACTCGATATGGTCACTTCAAATTCCTAGCCATGTCATTTGGTCTTACCAATGCCCCAGCAGCTTTCATGTACTTAATAAATCATATGTTCAAGCAGTACTTGCACATGTTCGTCATAGTCTTCATTGATGACATCCTTGTCTATTCCCGCAGTGAACATAACCATGCAAACCAACTCAGAATAGTGTTACAGACCCTCAGAGCCCATCAGTTATTCGCTAAATTTAGTAAGTGCAAATTTTGGCTAAGGTTAGTAGCTTTCCTTAGTTATATCGTTCTCGATGATAACATTAGAGTTGATCTTCAAAAGACTAAAGCAATGAGAAACTGGCCCAGGCCCAGGTCCATCTCTCTTTTTTATATGAAGAGTTTGTTGGGTTTGGCTGGCTATTATCAATGGTTTGTTGAGGGATTTTCATCTATTGCATCCCCCTATGTCCAAATTTACTTAGAAGAAAGTCAAATTACAGTGGTTAGATTTTTGTGAGAAGAGTTTTTTGGAGTTGAAGACTCAACTCACTACATCCCCAGTTTTGACTCTACCAGATGGTTCAAATAGATTTGTAGTATTTTGTGATGATTCCAGAGTTGGTTTAGGGTGTGTTTTGATGCAGAGATATAAGGCCATAGCCTATGCCTTCAGACGACTTAAGGCCCATGAAAAGAACTACCTTACTCATGATCTTGAGTTAGCAACTGTAGTATTTTCCTTAAAGATTTAGAGGCACTATTTGTATGGGGTGCATATTGATATACTCACAGACCATAAGAGCCTGCAGTATGTGTTTTCTCAGAAAGACCTAAGCCTCCGTCAGAGAAGATAGTTGGAGTTGTTGAAGGATTATGACATAAGTGTTCTGTATCATCCGGGCAAGGCCAATGTAGTGGATGATGCTCTCAGTAGGATGTTTATGGGTAGTTTTCCTTACGTGGAGGGTGGTAAGAAGAAGTTAGTTCAGGAAGTAAATCAGCTTACCCGACTAGGTGTCCGCTTAGTTGATTCAGCAGAGGGTAGTGTATGGGTGTAGAATAGTTCAGAATTATCTCTGGTTTTTGAAGTAAAAGAAAAGCAGGATAGGGATCCCAGTTTAGCTAAGTTAAAAGAGTCAGTCAGAGATCAGAAAGTAGAGGTTTACTCCCAAGGGGGAGATAGTGTATTGCGTTGCCAGGGTCGACTATGTGTGTTAGGTGTAGATGACTTGAGGCATTGGATTCTTGCAGAAGTGCATAGTGCGCACTACTTAATTCATCCAGGGGCCACCAAGACGTACCGCGACTTGGGGAGGTCTATTAGTAGAGTGGGATGAAGAGGGACATTGTAGAGTTTGTAGCCAAATGCTTAACATATCAACAGGTTAAGATCGAGCATTAGAAGCCTAGTGGGTATATAAAGGAGTTCAATATCCCCCATAGAAGTGGGAGGAAGTGAATATGGACTTTGTTAAAGGTTTTCCCCATACTCGTCTTCAGCATGATTCAATTTGGATCATTGTAGATAGGATGACTAAATCATCTCATTTTTTACCAGTTCACACCTCTTATTCAGCCTAGGATTATGCCAAGCTCTATGTTAGAGAGTTGGTCAGATTGCATGGAGTACCATTGTCTATCATTTCAGATAAAGGTACGTAGTTCACCTCTTATTTTTGGAAAGCCTTCCAAAAGGGTCTTGGTACCCAAGTTCACCTCAGTACAACCTTTCATCCTCAGATAGATGGTCAAGCAGAAAGGACCATTCAGACTTTGGAAGATATGCTAAGGACGTGTGCCATTGACTTTAAGGGTAGTTGGGATGACCACTTGCCATTGATTGAGTTCGCATATAATAACAATTATCATTCCAGCATTCAGATGGCTACGTTTGGGGTGCTTTATAGGAGTAGATGTAGATCTCCCATTGGTTGGTTTGAGGTAGGTGAGGCTGCGGTGGTAGGGCCTGAATTGGTAGTTGATACTTTAGAAAAAGTTTAGTTGATTAGGAAAGGGCTTAAGATAGCTCCGAGCCAGCATAAATCATACGTGGATGTACGAAGAAAGGATCTTGAGTTCGAGATTTGGTCACTATATGTATTTGAAAATCTCTTCAATGAAAGAAGTGAAGAGGTTTGGCAAGAAGGGAAAGCTCAATCTCTGGTATGTGGGTCCTTACCGAATTCTCAACCGTTTAGGAAAGGTAGCTTACGAGCTCGAGTTGCCTTCAGACTTGACTTTAGTGAATCCAGTGTTTCATGTCTCCTTGCTAAAGAAATGCATAGGTGACCCAACGGTTGTAGTCCCTATAGAGGGTATAGACGTCCAGAACAGCCTCTCTTATGAAGAGATCCCAATCAAAATACTTGATCATCCGATTCGTAGACTGAGGAATAAAGAAGGTTCTCTGGTTAAAGTTCTTTGGCGAAATCAGTCGTGGAGGGAGCTACTTGGGAAGCGGAAGCAGATATTTGGACCAAGTATCCTTACCTCTTTTCCACAAAATCAGATTCAACTCAAGGTAACAGCTTTCCTTAAACTTACTCAGTTCCATATTCAGATTTCCAGTATGAGTTAGATATCAGTTCAGTTGCATAGCCTTCTCATATCAAGCATACCCTCATGAAATAGCTCAGTCATATGTCATATCCTTAGAATTCAGTCATGCTTCAGTTGTGCATGTTCAGTATGAAAATTCAGTATATCAGTAGTTTCAGTTATGAAATCATATTTCAGTTATGCATGTTCAGTATAAAAAGTTTAGTCTATCAGTATTTTAAGCTTAGTTAGTCTTATTCGAGGACAAATATTCCCAAAGCAGAGATATTGTAAGATCCCACAAAATTCTAAGCTGAACTCAGCCCTTAGAGCTTGACAAGGGGTCCCATACTTAGAAATTTCAGCTAAGTGTTTGTACTTAGAACTATTTTAGCCTTCATAAGTTAGAGATCTTATTTCACGACCCTCTTGACCTTAAAATATCGATATTTAGGTTGATTCATGATTAGGAATGTCAATAGGTGTTCTCGGACGAGTTTTGAATTTTTCAAACATCGTTTGAGGCACTTTTGGAAGTCCAAATCATTGGATCAACGCGATCTCGACGCACCGTGCCACCTATCGCATTGATAAAATTTTTTCTTAGCTCTCAGTGCCAATTTTTAGTGAGCTTATGCAGACTTGATACGATGCGTTGGCTATCGTGTTAACCCCATCGATGCGATACTTCGGGCTGTGCGTCACTAGATATGTTTTCAGTCATTAAAAAGCCGCTTCCTCAAGGGTAATTAGGTCATTTTCCCACCATATTCAACCCCAAAAATATGAGATTAAGTCATTCCTAGGGAAAAATTCATTCCTTCATCAAATTTCTCTTTATAACAAACCCTAGGGCACTTAATTTCAAATTCAAGACTCAAGAACTCACCATCAACCTTCATTAATTGAAGTACCCAGGTATGTGAAGTGTTTATCCAAGGGTTTCCTTTCACCCTTGGAGTTCAAGAAACTCTTTTAAACTTCAAGTTAATTAATTTCATAGATTTCATGTTGGATTTGAATGTAATCTTGATTATGATATTAAATAGGTTTTCAATTCCATGATTTAATACAAGATTCATGAAAACTAGTTAGTTGTGAATTGAATTATGTGAATTTCATGTTGAACTACTGAATTGCAAGTTGAATGTAGTATCCATGATAGTATTACATGTTTATTGATATGTGAAATGCCCATGCTCCCCAAGTGTTTTTCAAAATGCTTATGTAAATTGACTAGTGCAAGCATGACATGTTATTATGTAATTTCATTTATGCACAAGCCTATGTATATCAAGTGTTTGACAAAAAAATGTCTAAATGAATGCATTATGGGTAAGCAAGTACGATTATGCCATTAAAGTCATGCAGTGTTTTACTTTTTATGCTATTGAATCCTGGGGGTATTCTATACCCAAAAAATCTAGCTGTTTATCTAGAGCTACAGTAGTTACAGAATAGTCTCAATAGTGTCACGAATAGTAATACTCAGTAATCAGTCCCAGTCTCGATTTAGTAGTCAGTTCAGAACTCAGTATTCAATTTAGTTTAGTTAGAAGTACGATCAGTAACATTTTAGTCAAAACTAGTATAGTCCAGAAATTAGTTCAATGTCTATTCAGTTCGGAGTAGGAATCAGCACCGAGCAAACCCAGGGATAGGGGAATTCCTGCCAACATAGGGTTTGACCCTTAGTAGCAATTCCTGCATTACAGAACTACGTAGCCAGTGTAGGTTGAGATATCTTCCTTCCAGACTAGGGTTGATACATCTCATATAAGTTTTCCTGCCAGCGAGGGTTGATGAAAGTGCTTCTTGTTAGGGAGGGTTAACTCACAACTTTTCTTTACCCGTGGCACGATATTGACACCCTTCCAACTAGGGTCACAAGTTGGACCCCAATCCATTTGGAGAGGGGAAGGTCAATTCAATAACTACCTCCCACAATTTTAGTTTTAGTTTTAGTATAGACCTCAGTTCAGTTTTACAGATTTAGGACTGTCAAACATAGTCACCCACCTCAGTATATAACTCAGTTTCATTCTACAGAATCAGGACTATTAGAAATAGTCACTCAGATATCAGTTAATCAGTATTCAGAATTAAGTACCTAGTGTTAACATGATCTCAGTTGCAGTTTATGTATTCATGTATGTACTCTTATTCAGTTACATCCATGTTACTCAGCTAGTTAATATTCATGCATATGAACCCATGTAAATCATCCTACCTCACTTAACTTACCAGTACATTCAAAGTACCGATGCATACTTTTATTTTGCGCTATAATGTCTTATATCATAGGTTCAGATGCACGGGCTCCTAATTGTACTTAGCAGCACAGCCTATTAGCAGTAGACTTAGTGGTGAGTCCTCATAGTTTGGGGATAGAGTATTATTTAAGTATTTCAGTATGCAGTAGTCGGAGTTAGTTGGGGGCTTATCCCATCAACTCCATATTCAGACATTTAAAGGCTTTCAGACTAGAGTATTTCAGATAGATATTTCAGTATTCAATTTTTATTATTTAGTTTTTATTTTAGTTATGAACCTTATGGTGATTTTTAGCCTATTTTTCCGTATTTATTTTAGATATATTATGATTGCAATGTTGTTATTATTCAGTGCTCACAGCAGGTACCAGTCATGGGTTAGCTGGTGGTCCTTCGGGGTCACTAGCACTTTGTAGCGTTTGGGGTACAAACTCAGGGTGTTACACAGATTAAGTCATTTTTTCCAATAGATTATGTATCTATTTTAAATAATCAAATAGATTAAGTTATCTGTTGCAATAGATTACCCATCTGTTGTAAATTATTAAATAGATTAAGTCATACGTCGCAACAAATTACTCATCTGTTGTAAATTATCAAATAGGAACTTCCATCTATTGTAGTTGACCCTATGAGAACTCACCCCTGGTTCTAGATTAATCAATTAAGATATTAGTTGAACATATGAGATAGTAAGAATCGATTCAGCTCAAAGTAATCGATCGATGACTCTGGTCGGGAGAAATGCAATACCGTCTCATCATCCAATTTCTAAAAGACTCAATTGATGTTGTAGTTGACCCTATGAGAACTCACCCCTGGTCCTAGATTAATCAATTAAGGTATTAGTTGAACATATGAGGTAGTAAGAATCGGTTAAGCTCAGAGTGATCGATGACGACTCTGGTCAGAAGGAACTCAATACTGTCTCATCATGCAATTACCAAAAGACTCAATTGAAGTTGTAGTTGACCCTATGAGAACTCACCCCTGGTCCTAGATTAATCAATTAAGGTATTGATCTAACATATGAAATCAATTGAAATTGTATAAAAACAAATATTCAATTTGTTGCAATAGATATCCTTTTAGTTGGATTTAATTAAATAGATTAAGTCATCTGTTGCAACATATTATGCATCTATTGAAAATTATCAAATAAGTGTTGCATCTATTGTGATAGATGATCGAGCTTTGGAAATATTCAAATAGAAATTGTCATCTGTTGCACTTAGATATTTTAAGACCCTTTTTTTAAAAGCAATTTAGGTATTTCCTGTCCAAGATAAAAAAGTGAAAATACTATGGCGGTAAAAAATATTGCTTGGATAACTTAAAAATCTCCTGAGTGAGTAGTCTTATCTGGTCTTTTCAATGTCATTGTCTCCTCGCGCCCCTCAAAAGTTATTAATGAATATTTAAAACCCATATCTAGAAGAATACTCTCTCCTTCACCCATAAAGTAAGACTCAACTCATCTATCACTCTTCTTTATTCTCAATTCTCTTTCTTTCCCTTTTTCCTCCTTTTTCTCTCTTTTCTCTCTTTTTTCGGATGAGGATCCTTTCGAATCTTAACCGATCAGTATTTTTTCTCGAATGAACTAGATATTCTGATCCCTTTGCCTTTTTCACATTGAAGGTATAGTTCACTATTGCTCTTTCCATCTTGTCTTCTTGTTTGTATGTCATTTAAATTAGATATTTACATCTGTTGCTATTAATGATTTACCCATTCCCAGTTTTCTATTTATTGAGAAAATTGAAGGAAAGGTGAATTTTAAGTCTTAAATGAATGAACCATTATTTTTATTAAAATATGTGAAAAAAAGTCATCTGTTGGGAGAACTTAAAAACCTTGTTGTCAGTACAGTTTGATGAATCAGCTGTTGGAACAGACGGAGCAACTATTTAAAGAAATCAAACTAGTAGCAAGGCTGGTTTGATTTATTTCTACAGATGACCCATATGTTGTAACATGTCATCCATCTGTTGGAACAATGTCTCATCGGTTGAATAGATGGGTAATCTATTGCATCAGATTGGTCATCTATTGATTCACTCAATTTTGTGTTACCCTTTTGTACAGACAAAGCAACTGTTTGAAGAAATCAAACCAGTAGCAAGGATGGTTTGATTTATTCCAATAGATGAACCATCTATTGCAACATGTCATCTATCTGTTACATCAAATGCCTCATCAGTTGAACAGATGGTAATTTGATGTATCAGATTGGTTATCTGTTGATTCACTTAATTTTGTGTTACCCTTTTGTAATGTTCTTTTTGCTCTTCTCTTGTTTGACATCAAATGTATTTCTCTTGTTTGCAGATAAAAGGAAGTGAAACTGGATCTAATCTTGCTCGACCAGCATTAATGGCTAAAGTAAAGATGGATTTGGAGGAATAAGCTGCTTGTAGATAGAACCACTTCATATGTGGGAGGTATGTATTACTGATCAACCTATTGTGAAAAGACACATCCAGTATAACGATTTTGTGAATGTTTGTTCTTTACCTATTAGGTTTAATCCTTCAAACAAGATATGGCATTTTACAGTTAAGATTGTTAGGTTTGAACTGGTAAGTATGAGTGACCAAGTAGGTGGTGTCGATACCCTGTTATAATTTAATAACCATTTATGCTTATGTTTTTGTGTCAAGTTCGGGAAAGGGTTAAAGTTTTTAGTAGCAGTGTGAATATCCAATAGTAATTGGACCAATTTTAATGGCTCAATAGACTTATTAAAAGGCCTCCGAAGCCTCGTACTACAGCAAAAAATAATGGAACCAATAGAAATTCCCCTGGTCCAAATTTATATAGATGGGTTACTGGAGGAGCAAAATTGGCTAATGAAAAATTGACATGAAAAATGAAAAAACTGGATGAGCTACGAATATGAAAGTGTGTCCAAACATGAAAATCCATCAGTCGTTGAAGAAAAAGAAGAATGGTCAAAAGGACTGGAGATGGTCACTTTGCTAGAGACTGAAACTAGGGAGCGTGGCCTCAATGAAGACCCACAAAATGCAGGATCAGAACTCTAAAGAAGCATCTTCGAAAGCACAGAAGGTGGTAAGATTGTCAGTCAGAATTGAATCCTGAACCAACTACTCCTGAATTAAAAATATGAAATTAAGCCAAGGTGGCATTTTCTCAAGTTAAACTTGCATCACATGCCTCTTATTTATGGCTCTAGTCAGGTCAAAGGCAGTGGAAACAATAAGGCATGGGATTTCTGCCCAACTTCAGACCTTTTTGTTTCTATTGCTATTGACCTGATCATAGCCATAAACAAAAGAAATGGCATTCAAGTTAGACTTCAAAAATTGATGCCTTGGCCTCCCTTATTTTTAATTCAGGAGTTGTTAGTTCAGGTTTCAATTCTAACCGACAATCGTACCAATTTTCTGTGCTTATGAAGCTTCTTCCTTAGAGTTCTGGTCCTACACTTTGTGAGAGTCTTCATTAAGTCCACGTTAACTAGTTGCATTCTCGAGCAAAGTGTCCAGCTCTAGTCCTATTGATTATTCTTATTTTTCTTCAACTGACAAATTTTTATATTTGTATACGCTTCCACATTTGAATGTAGGATCTTGTTTGAAGGATTAGTGTCTAATCGATAAAAAACTGCATTCACAAAATCATTGCACTTTATGTGTGTCTGTCATGGTAGCCTGATCAATAATACATAACTCTCATGCATGAAAGTGGATCCATTAAACGCACCTAATTCTTTCTACCCCATCAAGACATGTCAGACAGTATTGTTTATTTATCTGCACATATGTGATGACTATTAAAAAAGAGGTGTTAAGAGTCGTGACTTTTTATCTTAACACATTCAAAACGGTTGATGAATCGAAATCTCCATCCGTTGTAAATGATGAATCAGCTGTTGGAAGAAATCAAAACATCCCATCTAATATATGGTCCATCTGTCACAACAAATAATCCAAATGTTGCAATAGATGGTAAATCTATTGCGACAGACTATACATTATTTATTCATCTGCACGTATGTGATGACTGTTAAAAAAGACATGAAGAGTCATTATCTAACACATTCAAAACAACCGATGAACTAAATTCTCCATCTGTTGCAACTGATGAATCAACTGTTTGAAGAAATCAAAACATCTCTTCCAATATATGGTCCATCTGTCACAACAGATAATCCATATATTGCAACAGATATTGCAACAAATGATAAATCTATTGCGACAGGCCATACAATGTTTATTCATCTACACGCTTGTGATGACTATTAAAAAAGAGGTCGCCATGACTTTTTATCTAACACACTCAAAATAGTTGATGAATTAAATTCTCCATCTGTTGCAACTGATGAATCAACTGTTAGAAGAAATCAAAATATCTCCAAAAGATAGCCCATATGTCACAACAGAAATACATATATTGCAACAGATGTCTCATCTATTGTACATACAAACCATCTATTGCAACAGATGGTAAATCTATTTTGACATACCATCTGTTACACATACAAATAATCTGTTACAACATATGGTAAATCGATTACGACAGATGGACAATCTGTTGCAACAGCTTAATAATAATGGCTGTTATCAAGTCTTAAAACTTTTTTGAAAAGGTGAAAAGTATTAATGTAAAAGAAAAAGTTGTGACTTTTCACAGAAAACAAAATGCCACCAGTTTGAATGTAATTAGTACAGTGGAGCTTAACAGTCTTGCCTTTTGTTCTGACACATCCAGATTCAATATTCTATAAATATGTCCCTCCTTAATCTTCATTCTCCTAAACTTTATTTATTTCTTGCATTATTTTTTTCGTGACATCTTCAACCACTTCTCTTCAAAAAGCATATTCCTTTCTCGTTGAGGTAATTTTTTTCCAAAGTAAATCTATCAGTTGGTAGTATAGGTTGTATTATATTTGGACTCTTTTTCTTTACATTTGTCAATTCATGCGTGTTCTAGATATGGTTGATCATGTTTGGGACATTGCTATTATGTGCGACATAGTGCGGGAACATCAGAGGCAGGTTAATGACCTGCAGAAGGAGTTGGTCGCCATGAGAGTGATGATGTTCAGAGAGATGCAGAGGCTGATGAGGGCCCTGCTGCTGTGATTTGATTGGCTAGCTGTCATTAATGATGATGATGATGATAATAATAATTAGAATTAGAATGTGTTTTTTCTTTTAGTGTATGTATTTTAATTTTTCTATATTGGATCTATACCTAATGTATTTTATTTTTTATTTAATGAAAAATTTATTCTTAGTCGACTTTGGATTTTTAATTTTTATTCAATTTTCATTCTTTCTATTTCTTCTAAACATACATGTTAATGTTAACATATCGACGGTTAGAGGTAAGGAACAATTTTGAATCCAGTAGCAATAGCAATTTTAGTTTTTGAGTTCTTTCAATAGATGGACCATGTGTTTGAACAGATTGGTCATCTGTTGGGTTTCTGTCAATAAATTATCCATCTGTTGCGACAGATTTATCATCTTATCTTTTGGAGGAAAACATTCCAGTTTGAAGGAACTGTGTTGTGTTCTTCCAGCTAATATCCATCTGTTGCCACAGATGGTTAATCTATTGAGAATAATTGTGGTCTACTGTATTATTATTTATTTTATGTTTTGCCTCTTTTTATTGATGCACAAGTTATTAAAAAAGATACTTTATATATAATAAATGATAACATTACATTCACAATAATGAGTTAAATATATAAAAGTCCACAACAAACAACAACACAAGTTTCTGCAATTACAAAGATCATGGTGGATTACGATTCGGGCATACATTTCTTTTGTGGCCAGCGCGCTTACATATGGAGCACTTATTTCTTCTTGATGAAAATGATTCTCTGACTTCACGCCTTCTCTTATATGGATTTCTTCCCTGTTTGATAGTGCTTGGTTCAATATATGGAGGATGTATTAATCTCCCCAAAATCTCTGCAGGAACAACCCAAGATTCTTTGGGAGGCACCGGAGTAATATGCCCACTATATGCCATTTCATATTCTTCAATCGAATAATATTGAGAGGAGTGCTAGTGACTTTTTCCATATTTTGGATCGTATTGAGCTCGAAGCGATGCCATGGCATGTGGACAGGGTATTTTATCCAAGTCAAAAACTCTGAACGTACAAGATTTTGTTTGAAGATCGACCGTGGCAACATCACCATGACCGATGATACTGAATTTATAATATGATATTTTATGAGATAATAACCTATTCCCCAAACTAATGTTCGTTGATATTTTTTTTATTTCGAAAATAGATCAGGTTGTTTTTGGTCCCTTGAACTGCACAAGCCTTTCATTAAAAAATTGGCCATACTTCTTGTTTATTACTTTAAACATAGCCTTGATGGAAAATTCTCTTTCATTGCCAAATAATGAATTCACCGATTCAGCTATGTATGATGTCATAATATTTTACCTATACAAAAGAATCACTTAGTGTGATATCATACTTAACTTGTAACTCAAACAAGACATTAAATAGACAGAATGTCCGGCTCTATCTCTCAAAACCGACACGTACGAGAAGTTCTGCTACTTTAGGATTCACATCCGTTATTTGATTGAAATGGTCTAAAAACTTCTCTCTATTATATGCTTTAGCTTCTCTATAAAAAAGGGTCATGACCCTTTCGTTGTGATAGTTGGTCCGAATGTTCTCTTAAAGATGCCTGATGCAACAACCAAAGTAAGATGAAGTGAAGAAAATTAAACCCATCTTTGGAATACTTGGATGCCTATCCGAAACAAAACACAACTCTTCGATATCTTCGATGCAGCTTCACAGTTGTTCAAAAAATAATCCATAAGAGGTATCACATTCCTTGTCCGCTACACAAAAAGTGATAAGAAAGATGTGATTCTCCGTATCCTATGCCACCGCCACTAGCAAAACTCTATTATACCTGCTCCTCAAGAAGGTACTGTCGACGACTATGCCTTTTCTCAAATGTTGAAAACCTTGAATTCAAGCACCATAGGATACAAAAAATTACTTGAACCTTCCGTTTTCATCAACATGCAATGCCTTCTTACTTTCGAGATTTTTGGACTCAATCATGTAATGGTAGGCCTCCAGGACTGCATACCCATACTCGTGTGTCCCCCTAACCAAGTCCTTGGAAATCCTCATGTCCGTATATATCTTCTAATAACTAACCAGGACACCCAATTCCGTAAAGAGTTAATTGTCCATAACCCTTGTTGAAGGGCCTTTGCCATCGGAGAAACTACATCTGAAATATTCACCGAGTACCTTTGCCGTGAGGTGAGAATTTTGGCCCAATATGTGCTTCGAACCAACTGTGTGGTGCTTTTAATGTTTATAAATAACGAATCTGTCAGAACTTTCATACTTCACTACTCTCAACCACCACTTGCAGTTCGGATTAGCACATTTGAACCAAAAGACATTGCTAGAATTAATCACCTGTTTTATTCATAAATCTTTTTTCAAGCAAGAAATAAACAAAGAGGTAGATAGTGTATTCTTGTCCTTGAATGACATTCCCCAAAAAAAGTCTATCTCGTCATCTTGAAGATTTCCAGACTGTGTCGATTGAGAAGAGCTACCCATCATATTGATCGTATCAACTGTAAGACCCCGCAAAATCCTAAGCTCAACTTAGTCTTTTAAGCTTGCTAAGGGGTCCCAGATTTAGAAAATTCTAGCTAAGTATTCAGACTTAGTATTATCTTGACCTTCGTAACTTGGTAACACTATTTCATGACTCTTATGACCTTAAAGTATCGATCTTTAGATTGATTCATGATAAAAAATGTCAGTAGGTGTTTTTGGATAAGGTTTGGATTTTTTGGACCTCGTTTAAACGATATTCGAGTGACCAAAATGGTGAATCGACGCAAACTCAATGCATTGCATTGTCCCTTGCATCAACAAATAATTTTCCCTTAGTTTAGTGCAAATTCTAATGAACCAATGAGGACTTGATGTGGCGTGTTGGCCATCACATCGATGCCAATGACGCGGTGTGTCAGTCTATACATTGATAGTTCAGTTTTCTGTCATTAAAATCTGCATCTTCAGGGGTATTAAGGTTTTTTTTCCATGTCTATCTGCCCCAAAACACGAGATTAAGCCCCTTTAGATGCTAAATCCATTCACTATTCTCAAACTTCTCAAGTACAGAAACCTTAGGTGATCTAAATTCGAAAGCCAAGGCTTAAGATTTTACCATTGTTCTTCAAGAATTTAGTAACCAAGGGATGTGAAGTATTCATCCAAGGGTTCCTTCCACTCTTGGAGTCCAAGAAACTCTTTTAAACCTCAAGTAGCTTGATTCCATGCTTTCCATGATTTGAAATCAAAGTGTATTCATGATTATTGCTATAATTGGGTTTCTATTTCATGATTTATTATAAGATTGATGTAGAGTTATTGGATATGTGTGATTTATCATGTGAATTTATGTTGAAACCCATGGAATTATGAATTTGGAAATTGAATCATGATGCTCACATGTTGTTTAGTATTATGTGCACATACTATGCCATCCAAGTGTTTGATAAATTGATCATGTGAATGTAATAATAAGATTATATCATGCTAGTATGTATACTACTTCATGCCATGCAAGTGTTTGATAAAATGCCTCTATAGATGCATTATGAACAAGGGTGTATTTTTATGCTATGCAAGATCATGTGAAGCTTTACTTTTCATGCTATCGAGTCCTGGGGGTATTTATACTCGATAATTTAGCTGTTTACCTAGATCCAGTGTCAGTTACAGAATAATCTCAGTCATGTCATGATCAGTAGTACTCTCAGTCAGTTATAGGACTCAGGAGAACTCAGTAGACTCAGTATTAATCTCGTCTAGTTCAGTATTCAGTTCAAACCTCAGTAAACTCAGTCAGCTAGCAAAATTCAGTAGTATTCCATCAGTCAATGGAACTCAGTAAACTCAGTAACAGTTCAGTCAAGCCTTGTATGAACTAGGAAATCAGTTCAGTATCTATTAAGGTGGGAGTAGAATTCAACACCGAGCGAACCCAGGGATGGGGGCATTCCTGCCAGTAGAGGGTTTGACCCTTAATAGCAATTCCTGCATTATAAAACTACGTAGACATCATAGGTTGAGATATCTTCCTGCTTGATTAGGGTTGATACATCTCACATGAGTTTTTCTGCCAATGAGGGTTGACGAAAGAGCTTCCTGTCAAAGAGGGTTAACTTATAGCTTGTCTTTATCGTGGTATGGTACTGATACCCTTCTAACTAGGGTTATAGTTTGGACCCCAATCTATTCAGAAAGAGGCATGTTGGTTAGATTGTTACCTCCTACAGTCTCAATTTCAGTTCCAGTCTCTGACTAGATCTCAGTTCAGTTCTACAGATTCTGGACTATCAGATATAGTCACACAGTTTAGTATGGAACTTAGTATAGTTCCATAGAATCAAGATTGTCAGATACAATCACTCAGTTATCATCTACACATCATCAGTAAACTTAGATATTAGTAAATCAATAATTCAAAACTCAGTATCCAGTGTTATCACAATCTCAGATACAGTAAATGTATTTATGCATGTACTCTTATTCAGTTATATTTATGTCATTCAGTTAGTATTGTTTATGCATATGAACCCACGTATTTTAGCCTACCTCACTTCTCATACCAGTACATTCAAAGTACTGATGCATATCTTTCTCTTGCACTATAATGTCTTATATTATAGATTCAAATGCACGAGCTCCCGAGCACCCTTAGCAGTTCAGATCTTCAGCAGTTAGAGTTAGTGATGAGTCCTCATAGTTCTAGAACATGATTATTTTCTTCAGTATTTTGTTTTATCAGTATAGTTTTCAGTAGCTGGATTTAGTTAGGGGCTTGTTTCATCAACTCTATGATTCATACAGTAGAGGATTTTCAGACTAGAGTATTTTCAGACAGATGTTTTAGCTTTGGTATTGTTATACCGTATTCAGTTCTATTTTAGTATTTAACCTTATGGCAAGTTTCCGCCTAAGTTCTCCATATTTGTAGTATTACTATTCAATTATTGTATCAAGTACTATTCATGGGTTAGCTTGTGGTCCTTCGAGATTATGAGCACCATGTAGCATTCGAGTACAAACTTGAGGCACTACAAACTTGGTATCAGAGCCTAAGGTTCAATAGAGTCCTAGAAAGTTTGAAAGTCGCATCTAGTAGAGTCTTGTGTATGGGTGTGTAGTGCACCACACTTATGGACAGGAGGCTCTGAGATATTTTAGGAAGAACTTCCCTTCTTTCAGTATTCATGTTGTGTGAGTGAGTATGAGATCCAGTTAAATTCTCAATCTAATTCATCTCTTCCTTATGCTTCCAGAACATGCCTCTCAAAAAAGCTAATGGAAGAAGAGATGAAAACTAGCCAACTTCTTCACCCGTTTAGGCAGATCCCCTAAATGAGCATGTCTCTCACACTGAATTCAGAGTTGTTTTCACTATATTATCTTATTCAGTAATTGCTCAGAATAATTGATAGACTGTTGTCCCATCTAGTTTATTGACTTGCCCTCAGTAGGATAAGAGAGGGGAGCGTAGGAAGAATAAGAAGGCTAGAATGAATAATTCTAAACCAAGATCAGGGAGCAGTAACTGCTCCCAATTCAATCAGAGATTCTCAAACCCAGTTCCACCTTCAGTCAAGGTGCCAGTGTTTAAGTTTAAGAAAGATAATTGAAATGCAGCATCAGGATCTAAGTCGCAAGGTAGGGGAAAGAGTGTTCGTACTAATCTACTTTATGGAGAATATGGTAAGAACCACAAGGGAGTGTGTAGATATGATAGTGATGTATGTTTTGGATATGATAAGCCAGGCCACAGGATGTGGGAGTGTAGGGTAATGGCTCAAAAGGGAAAGTATTTATGCCCACAGGATCAGTCCGACCATCCTTCAGCTCAGTCTGGTCGCTCGAATCAGCAGGTGCCACTTCCAGTACCACCAGTGGGCAGCGCCCAAATAGGCTTCATGCACTTCAGTCTCGACAAGATCAAGAAAGTTCTCCTGATGTGGTAACTGGTACGTTAGAAATCTTCCATTTACATGAATATACCTTGTTAGATCTGGGAGCTTCTCTGTCTTTTGTAACTCCTTACATAGCAATCAACTTTCAAGTTAGATTAGAAATCTTAGCAGAACTTTTCTTAGTGCCTTCCTTAATAGGTAGATCTATTCCAGCCAGATGAGTATATATAAATTGCTCGATTACAGTCCCTTCAATTGATTTCAGTAATAGAGTCATCATGTTCAATTTTTTGAGGACCAATCTTTGAATGAAGGGGTAGTACCTTAATTTTAGTTGAATTAAGTTTGAATCTATAAATTAAACTAGTAGAAAGGAGAGTAGAGAATTATAAGTTAGTCATTGTTGAGGTTGCTACATGATGATTGTTTGGGCAATAGAAAGCTAAGAATTATGTATCGAAAGAAAAAGCTAGCAGTGGACCTTACATTACTAGGTATAGCCCCTCAGAATGAATTGAGTGTGTATAAGTATTGTTATATCTCTAACTCTAGAGTAATGTGGTTTCAGTTTGGTTTAGAGTTTATTAAGTTATTCACAGGCTTAGAATAATGACTTTAAGCTAAGGAGGATATGGTAGAACAAGTAACCAAGTCAGGCTTTCAGATTTTAATAGTAATGTCTGTATGTGTAGAAAATTAGTGGAAAGGCATGATGCCTAACCCGTCCTTATCTTGCTGTAAAGTTTCATACTTCAGCTATTACAATATCTACTTATGCCATATATGTCATCTCTATGATCATAGATCGTATTTGTGCACATCATCGGAAATCATGTATGCCTACAATTCCTAGTACAAGGAGTTCTGAATCATGCAGTGTTACATATCATGTTTCATGAACACATAAACTCCAAGCTTAGGTCATGCAGTTCATGACGCATGTACTCATGTCATGCCTTACAGTATACTCAGTTCCCATGACTTATGTTATACTTCTAATGATCAGCTAAATTCAGATTTCGGCATGTAAATTCTCATTTTAGATTTCTCGATAAAATCTAGGATGTTGATTTCCTATTCCTCAAGCCTCAGTTAAGTGTCAAGTTTGGTCTAGTGCTATTCATGCTTTAGGTCCTTATGTTTTAACCTTCAGTGAACTCTCCTTATGAAATGATATAGCAATGAGAAGTTACTTAGAAGGGAGAGAGTAAATGTTTCATGTTAAGAAAAGATTATTGCATGCTAGTTTTACATGAGGCTGTAGTTATGAAGATAGGCTTGAATGACATATTGATGTGTAAGTGGCTAAATGAATTTCAAAGATTTGAGTAGGCTTGAACATAGTGAGATAATTCAGTCCAGATCAAACCTCAGTAGGTAGAGTTATCAGAACCTAGTATTCAGTTCTAGTACAGTCTCAGTTGCATTCTTAGTTACAACCTCAGTCATAGTCCCAGCCAGTAATCAGATCAGTAACTCAGTTCAATTTCATATTTTCTTGACCATAGCGTACATTTATCAGTTATTCAGTTATCAGTATTTTAGTACCTCAGTTTACAGACTAATTCAAAATCATGTTAGATGTTTGATCTTGCATTCTCAGATAATACTGTTTTCGCGAATTCATGCTTAGTTATCTCATGTTACTCAGTTACTATGCAGTTTTAGTCCAGACTAAGTACAGTTCAATCCTACATGACCAATATTCAACTATCAGCCACTCAGTTAATCAGATAAGTTAGTACATTTATATGTTCGTGCTCAGTGCCCATATGAATACTTTTAGTAGCCTCAAGTGAAATGCATGCAGTGTTGAAGTAGAAATTCCAATTGAGGGAATAGTCGAGAAACATGGCTAAGATTGCAAGTTAGTAGTCACAGTGCATAAGGCTTAGTAACACTATCTCAGATGACATTTCATAGGCCTTTCTCTATAGTACAGAATTGTAGCCACGTGGTGATTTCTTATTCAAATGTCTTATTCAGACCACACCAAGATTTCCTTGCTCCTTAAAGACACTAGAACTCTATAGAAAGAGTGTCAAAGAAAGGCTCTAGTCGAATATAAGTTTTAGCATAAGTTAGTCTGCAAAACCAGCAATTTAGTTTAGCAGTTTGGCGGACAATGTTCGTATGGTTGGGTTTCCCATATTTCCATCTAGTCATACTATTTGAAGTCTCATGAATGTAAATATTCCAAGATCGAGCAACCATATGGTTGCGAGTTCAGCTCAGTTCAGGTGTCATGCCTCAGTTTCAGATCCCCGATATACAGAAACGATTCAGTTCGTAGGTGCCCTGTGCATCATCTTAGTTTTTCCTCAGTATCTCAACCAAGACAGCATTCTTTCAGGGGACATAATGTCCTAAGGGAGAGATGCACTATAATCTCTGAGCTTTCATGACCTAAACCTTCTATTTTCTCTTCACATTATAAATCTAGTTTGAAATAGTGGGTACTCATAGGTGGACCCACAAGTTCCAATCTCAGTCGTAAGCCATGTATTCAGGGGCTCAGTTTTATTCATGATATTCAGTTCCTATATCACGTTTCAGGATCAGTTATGTTCTTATGTTCCCGTTCATGCGTATTCAGTAAATGATCTCGAGTTGGAGATCAGTGATTTTGTATTCTTGAAAGTTTCCCCTATGAAAGGAGTGAAGAGGTTTGGCAAGAAGGGAAAGCTCAGTCCTCGACATGTCAGTCCTTATCGAATTCTCAGCCATTTCAAAAAGGTCTCTTACGAGCTTGAGTTGCGTTCAGATTTAGCTTCAGTGCATCCAGTGTTTCATGTATCCTTGCTTAAGAAGTGCATAGGTGACCCAGCAACTGTAGTCTTTATAGAGGACCTATATATTCAGAATAGTCTCTCTTACGAAGAGGTCCCAGTCGAAATCCTTGACTATCAGATTTGCAGACTGAGGAATAAACAAGTCCCTCTAGTCAAAGTTCTTTGGCATAATTAGTCCATTGAGGGAGCTACTTGGGAAGCAGAAGAAGATATGCGAACCAAGTATCCTCACCTCTTCTCCGTAAACTCAGACTCAACCTAAGGTAACAGTTTTCCTTTGAATTTACTGAGTCTCATGTTCAGATATAGCTACCAACTTGGTATCAATTAATGTTGCATACTCAGTCATGCATTCATGAATCAGTTCAGTCATGTACTCATGCATCAGACATGCATGCCCAGTATATAAGCTCAGTTTATCAGTAATCCTAGTCATGCATTCATAAATCATGTTCAACTATATACTCATGCATCAGATATGCATGTTCAGTATGATAATTCAGTATATCAATAATTTCAGTCATAAAATCATACTTCAGTTATGCATGTCCAGTGTCTAAATCAAGTTTATTAGTATTCCCAGTTTAATCAGTCTTATTTGAGGATGAATATTCCTAAGGGGAAGATATTGTAAGACCCCACAAAATCCTAAGCTCAACTCAGTCTTTTAAGCTTGCTAAGGGGTCCCAAACTTAGAAAATTCTAGCTAAGTATTTAGACTTAGTATTATCTTGGCCTTTATAAGTTGGAAACTCTATTGCACGACTATTATAACCTTAAAGTATCGATCTTTAGATTGATTCATGATCAGGAATGTAGGTAGATGTTTTTGGACAAGTTTTGTATTTTTTGACCTCATTTAGACCATGTTCGAGTGACCAAAATAGTGAGTCAACGTGATCTTTACGCATCGCATCGTCCCTTGCGTCGAAAGATAATTTTTCCCTCAGTTCAGTACAAATTCCAGTGAACCAATGCGAATTCAATATGGCACATTGGCCATCACATTAATGCCAACGATGCGGTGCGTCGGTTTGTGCATCGATAATTAGATTTTCAGTCATTAAAAGCCGCATCCTCAGGGGTATTAAGGTCTTTTTCCCACGCCTATCAGCCCCAAAACACGAGATTAAGCCCCTTTAGAGGCTAAATCCATTCACTATTCTCAAACTTCTCGAGAACAGAAACCTTAGTTGATCTAAATTCAAAAGCCAAGGCTCAAGATTTCACCATTGTTCTTCAAGAATTTAGCAACCAAGGTATGTGAAGTGTTCATCCAAGGATTCCTTCCACCCTTGGAGTCCAAGAAACTCTTTTAAACTTCAAGTAGCTTGATTTTATGCTTTCCATGATTTGAAATCAAAGTGTATTCATGATTATTGCTATAATTGGATTTCTATTTCATGATTTATTACAAGATTGATGTAGAGTTATTTGATATGTGTGATTTATCATGTGAATTCATGTTGAAACCTATGGAATTATGAATTTGGAAATTGAATCATGATGCTCACATGTTGTTTAGTATTATGTGCACATACTATGCCATCCAAGTGTTTGATGAATTGATCATGAGAATGCAATAATAAGATTATATCATGCTAGTATGTATACTACTTCATGCTATGCAAGTGTTTGATAAAATGCCTCTATAGATGCATTATGAACAAGGGTGCATTTTTATGCTATGTAAGATCATGTGAAGCTTTACTTTTCATGCTATCGAGTCCTGGGGGTATTTATACCCGATAATTGTTACCTAGATCCAGTGTTAGTTACAGAATAATCTCAGTCACGTCATGATCAGTAGACTCAGGAGAACTCAGTAGACTCAGTATTAGTCCCATCTAGTTCAGTATTCAGTTCAGACCTCAGTAAACTCAGTCAGCTAGCAAAATTTAGTAATATTCCATCAGTCAATGGAACTCAATAAACTCAGTAATAGTTCAGTCAAGCCTAGCATGAACTAGGAAATCATTTTAGTGTCTATTCAGTTAGGAGTAGGATTCAGCACCGAGCTAACCCAGGGATAGGGGCATTCCTGCCAGCAGAGGGTTTGACCCTTAGTAGCAATCCCTGCATTACAGAACTATATAGACAACATAGGTTGAGATATCTTCTTTCTAGATTAGGGTTGATACATCTCACATGAGTTTTCCTGCCAGCGAGGGTTGACGAAAGAGCTTCTTATCAAAGAAGGTTAACTCATAACTTGTCTTTACTCGTGGAATGGTACTGACACCCTTACAACTGGGGTTACAGGTTGGATCCTAATCTATTCAGAAAAAGGCATGTTGGTTAGATGATTACCTCTCACAGTCTCAGTTTCAGTTCTAGTCTCAGACTAGAACTCAGTTCAGTTCTATAGATTCAGGACTATCAAATATAGTTACTCAATTTAGTATAGAACTCAGTATAGTTCCATAAAATTAAGACTATCAGATACAGTCACTCAGTTACCATCTACACAGCATCAGTAAACTCAGATATCAATAAATCAGTAATTCAGAACTCAGTATCCAGTGTTATCACGATATCAGATATAGTATATGTATTCATGCATGTACTCTTATTCAGTTATATTCATGTCATTCAGTCAGTATTGTTCATGCATATGAACCCATGCATTTCAGCCTACCTCACTTAGCATACCAGTATATTCAAAGTATTGACGCATACCTTTTTCTTGCACTGTGATGTCTTATATCATAGGTTCAAAAACATGGGCTCCCTAGGACCCTTAGCTATTTAGATTTTCAGTAGTCAGAGTTAGTGGTGAGTCCTCACAGTTCGAGGACATGATTATTTTCTTTGGTATTTTAGTTTATCAGTATAGTTTTTGGTAGCTGGAGTTAGTTGGGACTTATCCCATCAACTCCATGATTCAGACAGTAAAGGTTTTTTATACTAGAGTATTTTTAGACAGATGTTTTCATTTTGGTATTGTTATACCATATTCACTTTTATTTCAGTATTGAACCTTATGGAAAGTTTTTGCCTAATTTCTGCATTTTTGCAGTATTACTATTCAGTTATTGTAGCAGGTACCAGTCAAGGGTTATCTTGTAGTCCTTTGATATTATGAGCACCGTGTAGCGTCCGGAGTACAGACTCGGGGTGTTATATCAATGGGCATAGGTGTTTGATCATCATTTGGAATATTCATCTCTAGATCATCTAACCTATAATCAAAGATGTCTTGTTGTTGTTGTTTTTCTACGTTCTAGTTCTCATTCTCTCTCATCTTTTCAACCACGTACACCCTTAACACCGGCCTGGATGAATCACTAAGATAAGCACGCAACCAAACCTGATCGGTTATCTTGAAAGGCAGTACCCTCTGATTTTCAAAGGGGTTGTGCATGTAGCTGATGACGAGTTCTTCCAATTGGCAATTCAGTCCACAATAACAGATGATTAAGTTCACAAAATCATCATACAAAACATCACTTTGGACTGTCATACTATCGTCTCTAGCATTTCACCCTCGTTCCAATGACATACATATAGATTGTTCTTCTTAATCTATTGACCATGACAATCCACCCCTATTATTATTAATCCCTCCATTAGTGGTACCTAACTAAAGTCATTTGTTAAAAAAAGTTAATAGTTATTTCATAGTGCCGTAAATAAATCCCAATAACTGTGTAATCAGTCTCAACAGATTACTTACCTGTTGGGATTTATGTACACTCCTAAAGCTGGTTTTAACAGACGAGAGTCATCTGTTGTAACAGGTGAATCCTATATTGCAACAGACTATATATTTGTTGCAACAAATTAAGCACCTGTTGGGATTGATGTTACAGTACCAAGGCACCTTTGAAATTGATTCTAACAGATGAGCGACCAGTTGCAATAGACGATGATCTGTTGGAATCGAGGTCAGGTTCTATCACAATAGATTACTAATATATTCTAACAGATATTTACCGTCTGTTGGAATCGAGTTTAGGTTCTTTTGCAACAGACTAATAATATGTTGCAACGGATATTTATCCTATTATTACAGACAACACGCCTGTTGGAATCGAGTTCAGGTTCTGTTGCAACCGGTTACTAATCTATTGCAACAAATTTTTATCATGTTGCACCAAATAACTAATTTGTTGCAACAGATGGGTCAAATGTTACAACAAATGATCCATCTGTTCGATTCATGTTACGACACTATAAAATCATAAACATGAATCCAACATATGAGTCTTCCTTTGAAACAGATCTGTTTAAACAGATGACTCTTATGTTGCATTCATGTTCGCGTATTATCTATTGTTGAAAAAATAGCACAATAGCAGTTACCCAGATGACAAATTCAACTAAAAATCATAATTTGACTTACCAAATTCACCTATGAAGTAATGCCAAAGTGAAAAGTGATGTACGAAATAAAATTTGACCTAAGAAATTGGTCAAATAGCAACAGTAGCGGTAACAACAACAACAACGACAATGGTCAAGAACAAGAAGATGAAGATGATAATAAAGTAGAAGATGATGATAATGAAGTAGGAGATGATGAATAAAGAAGCAGCAACAATGAACAACAAAAATAGCTAAGAGAGAGAAAACAACGATGGATGAGAAGAGAAAAAAAGATGCCTTTTTTTCCTCCGTTTTCCATTATATTAGGTAAAAATTTGAATCAAAGTGCAAATTTAAAAACTTTTGGGCTATTCTCAAACTTACCAAACTTTTTTAATCTATAATAAAGTAATTGTCACCTCCACTCAATAATTAAGACTTGTGTCACCTACACGTTATTTTAAAACTGTTTTATCACCTATAGCTCAAAGTCCCAACTTACTTTTGCGTGTAATATTCATTATTATTTTTTATTATTTTTGTCTAAAATTATTGATAATAAATTTATGTTTAAGATAATACTTACGACTATAACCAAGGGGCTAATATTTTCTTTTCATAATTTTCTTAATATATTTATATAATCTTTTACCTGGATCCTACTACAACTCTATTTTAAAAGAAAAAAATGGGATATAATGATCATTTCATTAGAATCTTTTTAATGTCATTGATGATATAATCTTTCACACTAATCCCACATATCTTTACTAGAAATAGGGTTGGGCTTTTTTAGTACAAATCAAAAAACTGAAAAATCAAACCGAAATTTAATTTTAATTTTGATTTTTCAAATTGATTTCGCTTCAAATTTTAGAAATTCAGTTAAATGGTTTGATTTTTAATTTTTTTTTAAAAATGGTTAAACTAAAAAATCAAAATTATATAAATAATATACATATTTTATTATAGATATTCAGTATAAATAATATTTTTCGGTTATTTCATTTCATTTCATCCATGTTGAGTTATTTATATTTGGAAATTAAAAATAGGTTTGAAAAAAATATTTTTTCTAAGAACATCATCAATTCTAAATGCTCAGTCATGACATAAAAAGTCTCACTTCTTTAAAATTTAAATAAAAATTTGAAATAATCAAGTCGAATTGTAGAAATCGAACCAAACCGAAATTTATTTCGGCTTGGTTATGGTTCTCATTTGCGTCAATCCAAAACTGAAAAATCGAACTGATATTAAATAATTAAACCGAATAAACCAAATGCCTACCCCTGACTATAAGTCTATTTTAATATGTAATTAAAAAAACTAAATGTCTTATATCAGAATGTCTATTTTACTACATCCAATGTCTCAATTTAAATGATATATTTTTTTTAGTAATCAATTCTAAAATGAAAAAGGTACAAATATACCCCTGAATTTTGATAAATGGTACACATATACCTTCCCTTATACTATAGGTACAAATATACCCCACCATTAATGATTGGATACAGATATATCCCTCTCACTAACAGCGTGCTATATGGCAAAATCCTAACCTTTTATCAGTTTTTATTTATTTTATTGCCAAATATTAATCAATCCTAATTTTAACCTACTAACCGACCCATAACTTAGCCTGATTCCGTCGGATGGATATTCAAGAGACGCGTCTTACTACCCAACACAACAAACTGCCACGTCTCTCCCACTCTCTCACATAAAACCCTAACAAAAATATCTTTGATCTGTTCTTTAATTCCTCGCGGAGTAATAGAGAACTGAGTTGAGATTTATAGGTGTTTCTTCTTCATCTACACCTCATTTAATTATCATACATTGTAACGTGCAGTTGTTCATAGTATTTCATGAATCCTGGTTTCAATCTTTTAGCTTCATCTTTCCAAATTGATCATTTTATAGTTAAACAATTCTGTTTTATGTAGACATTTTCAGATTACACTGGATTTCTATTTAATTTTAACTTGGCATGCACAGTTTATTTAGTTTTTCTTCATGTTTGTTTTAATCTAGCTATATTGATTTATTTCACTAGACTAGATGTCCTAAAAACATGTCACGGACTTTTTGACCTTCTCGATTACCTCCTTGTATATCATTGTAACTTCAGAAAAAAGTCTACACTGTGAGTCCTACTCATAGATGTTTAACTGATTTAATGAATGCATAGTAACAGTGTACATTTACACAAGTACTATAAAGTTTATGGTAGTAAATACCTTATAAATCTCTGTTTGTCCTTTGCATTTTGGGGGGTGAAAAAATTATAATTCAAGTCTTCTAGGTGCTTTTATTCTAAGTTTGGTATTATGGATACTGGAATCTCATTTCATTTTTAGTTTGCTGGATAATGAAAGTGGTATCCTATTTCGTTAGTCTCATTTTATTAGTCCAGGCATAGTTATGTTATATAAGTTTGTGTGATGGCACAAAAGTTGTGTGTGGAATGATACGATTAGATCAATTTCCTCTTAGCAGAACTTATGACCTTGTGGAGCTCAACTTTGTTTTCTTTTTCTAATACATACTGGTTACTAAGCTTCATCGGTCTTTGCGTGATAACATGAAGCTTAATGTGACGTGAATAGTGAGATATGTAACCTGCTCTCATTTTTCGCACCTCCTAGTACAATTTTTGTTTTGATCTGTATTCTTCTTAAACTAAAAAATGCTTATTTGATTCATCACTCACTTTGTTGATGGTATAAAAATAGTCTCAGGAAACAAAAAAAAATTTATGAACTCTAATGATAGTGTGACTTGTTGTCCAAAATTGTGTATTTGTGAGAGCATAAAAAACACCAGCCATAAAGATGTACGAAAAGGTAATAATGTTTCCTGTTTAACCCTGTAGGTGTTGGATTTGTATCTGGATGAATATTTGTTCTTGTTACTAATCTTGTTAATTGTTTCTCTTTTTCTATCTTGATTATGTAATATATAGATGAGTTTTACGCTATTACTTGGGGGAGGAAGATGGTTTGTGTGAGTTGTTGTATTAAATTTACTGTGACGTAATCTATATGCTCTATGATGTCATTATGACCCTTGTTTCCTTTTTGTTGTTCTAGTTACAAGGATGGCGTTATTGCAAGTTATAGAAAAGAAGTCTATAATCCCTCATACATGGCCGATAGCTCCAGATGAATTGGAGTATGACTGAGTCAGTAAAGATTATTACCATGTAATATCTTAAGAAGCTAAGTTTAGGCATCTATAATGTTACCATGTCATTGCTACCTTGTCGAGCTTCTATAGTTGGTGTAATTTGAAGGATATGCATGTCCAATACATGATGATTCTTTAGCACACTTTCAGTAATAATTCTCAAGGTATAAAATATGTATAGATGTCTATGGCGGGTTAGTAACCTTAGGTCTGTGTATATAGGTGTCTATGGTGGCAAGTATGTGTTACTTATACGTGCGTGTCCCTTTCATATTTTCTCAGTTGCTATCTGCTTATTTCGTGTTGTCATATCTCTCGTATTTGCGTATTGCTCTGATTTACTTTTTATTATTCCTTAAGCCTTTTTTTTATGTAATCCATCTCCTTGTCGCCTATTTTTTATCTTGAGCTGGGGGTCTATTGGAAACAACCTCTCTACTTCTTCGGAGGTAGCGGTATGAACTGCGTATATCTTACCCTCCCCAGACCCCACTTTGTGGGAATACACTAGGTTTGTTGTTGTTGTTGTATTTGTTTAAATACAATACTCGTTTTGATTGTTAATTAAGTTTTATTTTATAATATCATTAATTCATAGTTTGGTAATTAACAACAAGCACGAGCAGTGCCAAGAACTAGTCAAATTCAGACCTAGATAAGAAATTGCAACAAAGTCCAAGCTAAAATGGGAAGCAAACCTGCCAACACTTACTGATTTTCTTAACTGATGAAAGCAACCATGGAAAATCACTATTTGTAGCAGCATAAAATTAATGGAATTCATTATCATTGAACCTGTTAGCAGGTTGCACACGGAAACATAAAGTTCTAATTTAGCATGTTAGTATCAGTGACAAATTAGTCAAAAAGTACTAGAAATTGAAAGTTCAATTTAGCAATCTATATTAAGACTTTTTTTCTTGTGTAGTTTTTTTGGGAATGCATGACTACATGAGACATACTAAAATGAAAACAAGAACACAAACAACCAATCAAAAGATGTCTTAAGAATTAAAATAGGAACAACCAACTATGCCTCAATCCCAATTAAGTTGGAGTTGGAGTAGGCCATATGAATTCCCACTTCATCATTAAAAAGAGATAGCCTAACCATGTTGTGAAGGAGTATAACATCATAAAAAATACACAAAATCATCAGTACCATCAGTACACAATAATACACATCAACACCATAAGTACCATCAGTTACAATCATCAGTACCATCAGTTACAACCATCAGTACCATCAGTCCCTAACAACATATCAACAAGTAACGAACTCTGTATCAATACCATCAGTCCCTAACAACACCATATCAATACACAATAATTCGGTAGGATAGTCAAAATTAATAATCATAATAATGATCATAATATGTCTAGTGTTAATAACCATAACATGTCCAAAACAGACCCAAAAAATCATAATCATAACATATCTAGTATGAACATCTTGTTTGCAACAAAAACATGTCATTAAAACAGTCCCAAACCAGCCAAAGAAGTATCAAGATGGACCCAAAACAGACTATTCTCTTTTTGTCCTTAACATTTTAGCCCTTTGTGATTGTAACTGGTTGGTTGTAACTTCGTATTTTCCCTTCCAAGTTAATCCACTTGGTGATATTGGAAGGTTAGTTGGTATCACCTCTGAAGCTTATAACTCTACTCCCAGTTGATTGTTGTGGTCTTTATCTTCTTTATAGTCTTTGTAATAACTCTTTAGATTCTGTTTAGGCATTAAAAGAGATTCCTCATCATATTTCTCAAGAGGGAAGGGGGTTGTTAAGTTATGTCTTCTTCATCAGGTAGGACTCTTCATTAATTTTTTGCCATTTCCTTCCCCTAGCAGGCTGTTTCTGCATAGCAGCAGCTTGCTTTACTTGTTTTATCATAACATAAAAACATAATAATTACAAAGTCTAATTAAATAAATAGCCAAAATAGCTCTAGAACAGCCAAAACAGATTCAAAGCAACGTAAAAATAGACCAACAATAAACCTATTTAACTTACAATATTAGGTAAAAATCATTATAAATGTAATATATCTAAAACAACAAAAACAGATTCAAAATAGTCCAAAACAGACTCACTTAACTTACATTATTAAGTACTTTCAATTATAAATATAACAGCTCCAAAATAGATCCAAAACAGACCAACTTAGCTGATGTTATACAGTAACAAACTATTATATATGTAACATACCCAAACTAACTTATTCTTTCTTTTTAAAAAGACAAATAAAAAGCTTAACTGAATAAGCGTTACTCCTAAGAAAATATACTACTGCCCTTTTAGTAGCCTAGCAAACTTTGAATAAATACATAAATCATGGATACTGGATTTATAAACAAATATTTCAGTTTTACCCTTTTTTTAAAAAACTCGTTTCGAGAGTCCGTTTTGACCCCGATTTGGAAATTGGCAATATGGGTATTATTGGCTTCATTTTAAGATGTAGATTCTATATTTGTATGTTTTAGTTGATTCTGAGGTTGTTCAAGTGGGGAAAGGTCCACGTTGAATGGCTTTAAGCTTGGATTTTGTCGTCACAAAGTAGGTTACGACTTAACTTTCTTCAAACTGGATTAGATAGTTGATATTTATATAATTCATGCTATAGGTGTGAGTAATCATCATGGGAAGCGCATTTCAATAATATTATTACTGTTGTGTGCCCATGTGAGTGCTTATATTATTGTTGGTGGTGACTTGAAGTGATTTTTATTGTGTGTTGCTCATGTGGGGACTTTATATAATATTATTGGCCTTGTGTATGCATTTGGCTGCTTTCTTCATGATAGGAATAACCAAGTAGGTCTTAATGTGATATTAATGATGCCTTACTAGTATTTTTTTTTACTCTAGTGTTACATTGCTTATACAAAATCATGGTTAGTTGACATATTGACTGGATTCTGGGCTCACGTGTACATGTATTGAATGGATTCGAGATCTTTATTCTAGTTTGGTTATAAGCATTACATCCTCATATCACACATACATTGATGACACATTGGTACAATTGTGGCAACACTGTTTTGACAGAAATGAAATAATTTTAAGAAACTCTCTACCATAGCCCATTAGTTAGAGAGGAGATATAGATATTGAGATTGACTATTGAGAAAGTATATGGGTTACGAACCCCTCTTAGGTCCTACCCAAAAGAAATGAGGCTCGGGATGTATATATGGATGTTATGCGATAACCTTAGTCATATCATATCATCATTATGGCATTTCATATATTATGCATCTTCCGTGTGGTATGTTTGTGCTTATTTGATGCATATCTATTTTGTATGTTTTACATACCTATTTGCTTGTTCAAATCACATAATCAAACAACACAATAAGTAATCCAGACTTCTGTAACGCCCCAAATGTAGTACCTGAAATTCTACACGGTGCTCATGACCTCGAAGGATCACAAGCTAACCCATGACTGATATCTGTAACTGAGCACTGCATAATATACTGTATAAATGCAGAATAAAAGTTGTAAGTCCGTAAGATTCACAACTGAAACATAATATCTGATAAAACAATGTTTGAACGGGGTATAGAAATGCCCAAAACTGAAATAAACTATCTGAACATACTGTAGTCTGAAAGCCTCTAAACTGTCTGAAAACTATGGAGTTAAAGGGACATATCCCCAACTAACTTCGAGCTACTGAAATAAACTAAGTACTGGAGGAGTAAAATAATCAAATAATAACATCCTCGAATGATGAGGACTCACTGCTGACTCTGTCTGTTGAAACTTGAATGCTACTGATGCCTGTGCTTCTGAACCTATGGTGTAAAAACACCATAGAGAAAATACGTCAGTACGATTGAATGTACTGGTATGTAAGTGAGGTAGGCTGAATGCAAAGGGTTTATATGCATGAAAAATACTAAGTGACTGTATAACATGAACGTGAGAATACATGTATGAATGAGTAACTGTAACTGAATTCGTGGCAAAACTGACTACTGAGTCTGAATACTGATAACATGAGTTACTGATAACTGATATAACTGATACTGAGCGACTGTGTCTGGCAATCTAGGTTCTGATAGAACTATTTGAGTTTCGCACTGTACTGAATGACTGTATCTGATAGTCCTGAGTTCTATTACTGAGATTGAGACTGAGACTATAAATGTGGGAAGTAGTCATCTAACCGACATTCCCCAAATAAAGCAATATAGTTGAGTTGGGGTCCAATTTATAACCCTAATTGGAAGGGTATCAATACCGCGCCACTGGTAAGGACAAGCTGTGAGTGACCCTCATCTGACATTGTCCCCAAAAGAGAATGGTGGGACCCTCATCTAACAGTGTTAATCCATCTCATCAACCCTCAACTGACAGTGTTGATGTCTCAACCAATGCTAGCTACATAGTTTTGGAATGCAAGGATTGCTGCTAAGAATCACACCCTCATCTGACAGTATGTGTTTCTATCCTTGGGTTCACTCGGTGCTAATTCCTACTCCCATCTAAATAGATACTGAACATGATAAACTAAACTAAACTGGACTGAGTTCGTGAGTTTCGTTGACTAACGAAATACTACTGAGATTACTGAATTACTAAGTTTTCTTGAGTCACATGACTGAATGAGTTCTATGGATCATGGCTTTACTGAGAGGATCTTGAAAACATGACACTGGCTCTAGGCACATAGCTAATTGTTGGGTATTTAATACCCCCAGGACTCGATAGCATAAAAGTAAATCATGGCACAAGCTTGAAAGAACGACAACGGCTATATATCCATAATTCGTTGACTAAAATATTTCATCAAACACTTGACATGCATTAACTTGTACATGAATGGAGATTTCACAATAACATGCTATGAATGCACTATTTTCTTCACATAGGCATTTTATCAAACAAATGGGGAGCATACAATAATCACTACATCAAATTATCATGGCTACATAATTCAACTTGCAAATTGAAGGGTTTATCAAGAATACCACGTAAATCATCACATACTAAGATCAATTCTTGAAATTAATAGTCTATAACATGGATCAAAACCCAACAACAACATCAACATGAAATTTCAATTCAAATAAATCATGAACATTCATAAAGATACAATCTTTGAATTGAAAAGGGATTCTTGAGCTTCCATGAGAGTATAAAGGCCAAAAATCAATAAAAGAGAAGAGTTAAATTATATTGTAGGGTACTTTTTGTCATATTATGATTAATATTTAATCAAGGGCATTCATGTATTTTCTATCATAGATAACTCTCAAATTATAAAGATAATAGGATGAAAGATTATTTTCCTAGACTGCATTTTTATGGGAAAACACATTAGTTGAATTTCGTGGGTTTATCCCTTTCTCTCTTTATTGAATTTCTCTTGGATATCTTTTCGTTAGATTATTTGAATATCATTTCAATTCTTCTTTATTGAATTAATCATGTGCTTGTTTTTTTCTAATTTGGAAATTTCAAATCTATATTTATTAGCCTTTAACTTACTTAATTATGGAATTGTTCTTTCTTTCTTCTATATCTCCCCTTATTTCATAATTATGTCTATCTCGTTTATTATTGTACATCAAGTTGCATTATTTCTTTGTTTTGATGGGGTCTCTAATGAATCTCGAGGGCTCATTTTGAAAGATTTGTGTAATGACTCATTTCATTGTTATGTAAATTATTTACGAAAAATAATTTGATTCAATTTTTTAAAAATAATTAATAATAATTTTCATGATATAAGATCTGCAGAAAAAATTAATTTGAGAAAAATTTTCAAATTAGTCCAGCGTATCTTATACATTGATGCTGAGACATCTACCATTGCCGCAACATCGCTGCAACTACACTTCTACCACCGTAGTGATGCTTAGGCATTAAGGCATCCTAGCTTTTTTAAAACCCTTCTGCCAGTTGTTGTTTACTGTTTCATTTGTCTCCTCTAAAAACACCCCAAACAAATCCTAGGCTTTGAAAAACAAGAATTTAAAGGCCAAGCTCAAGGAGGGTGATTTACAAATGTTCATATAGGAAGCTTTGATCGATTGGATAAGGAAAAGCATATTAGGTGAGGATATTCACTCTCCATAGAAGCAAAACTTGTCCTTGAGGTGAGTTATTTATTAATTATAGTATATTTAGGTTAGATTCATCATTCATGTAATGACTATAGTTCTTCTAAGAGACTTTATGTCTAGGCCAACAGGCATGGTGTTCGGATGAAATTATTAACAGACTATGCCTAGGATAACTGCTTGATGAATTCGGTGATGCATGTTGAGTTTATGTTATATGTTAGTACTTTAAATGTTGCGGAGTTTCAATGCTTGCATAAACTAAAGGTAGGTCAGTAAATGGAGGGTTGTATAAATTTATTTAAAAAAGGGATATTCTAACGAATGGACTTACCGGTTCAATGTACATATACTTTGTGTTTTTTGGGTAGGTAGTAGAGGGGAAATAGGTTGAGTCAGGTTGATTTTAGATGGAAGAGTTTTTCATTTGAGATGAAGTAATAATAAAGTTAAGAGAGAAATGGGAGGGATATAGGAAGAAAGAAGCTTGGGTTTTAGTCGCTAGCAAGATTTGATGTTAGTGTAGTGAAAGGTTAAGGGTTTAGTTTTATAAGTGTCCTTAAGATTACATGGGAATTGGGAAAATGATAGACGATAGTCAATTTGAAGTAATTCTTTACAAATAGGTATCTAAATATAGTCATAGAGTTGATTTTACTCTATTCTTATATTTGAATCAAATGATTGTGATTAGCCTTTCGGCATGCTCGAATGTGTGGGACCAAATAGTTTAAAGCTACATTAAAATGATTAAATCAAAAGTTAAAATGTTGATGACTGCAATATGAACTAGAATATTAATTCTTATTGTTTATTGAGCATGTTCTTGAGGTTTTACCTATATTTGATGATATTTGTATAAGGCATCACGCCCGCACAGATTGTTATTATGCCCATGTATCAAGTAGGTATGATACATATAATTATCTCGTTCTCTACGGTTTATAAATAAGGTCCTTGTCAAGCCTATTATATGTTTACACCATATCTAATCATTGCATTGATGTTCTACATTGCTGTTGCATCACTACTATTAAATTGTGATGATGTCCTTATCATTTACCAATTACCTATGATCATTTGGTCATTGGATTTTTTCAAATGTACATGATGTGACATGAATAACTCAAAAAAGGAATGGTATGAAAATGATAGTTTGAGGTTAGTAAGATAATATTTCTATCATTGTGTGTGGTAACAAAAGTATGAATATAAGGTATGCCTTGACTGTGTATATCTATTATTTTCATGTATGTGTAATTGTATATGTGACATGTACTGTAGTATCTTTCTTATGGAGTTGTTATTGCTTATTTAATTATGGTAGATATAGCATTATAAGTGGTAATCAAAATAAAATGGTGAGTGGAAGATGTCATGAGAGAGAGATATGGAGTTGTCTGAAAAGATGAGTGCATAAGAGACGTGTTTAGTATTTCCACATTATTGTTATCATTTAGTCACTCTGAGGAAAAATTTCTAATGTTATAACACAGAGAGGGAAGGCGGTATGGTTGGGATTTTAAAGTACGCCTATGTATGTTTAGTTGTAATGACTTTCTATTGGTCTTGATCTCTTCTCGATTTTTATATACTATTAGTTGCTCTCTAACCTTGCTCCAAAACTAATAAATACTAGTACGTGTGGTTGTACTGATAATAAACATAATATAACTCATTTTTTAGGATATATCTATGTTACGGGTCAACTAGAATTTTTGTAGATGCAACAATTGACTATACTTCAGTAGCTACTACTGTTCTACTCTTACATGGATGTTGTTTTTAGTCATTTTTCATATGTTTATTACTCTTGTACCTATTCAGACTAGCTCCTGTGAAGTTTTTTATTACATCTGCAATGTTTTATTGTAATAAATATTTGTTTTAAGTAAAGAGATTTATTATATATTAAGCTCAAGGTTTTAGTTATATTTCTGTTGTTTAATTAATGGTTGGACGATAAGGATTCTCCTATCAATGGTAGAGTTGGGTAGGTGTCCTCATGATTCCATGATGTTAGTTATAATAATTTATAGCATCAAATTATTATTGGTCTAAGGTTACTATGCAGATCCCATGCCGTTTTTGGCTTTAGTTTTCATCCTTATATTTCTTCACGACAGGTCCATAGAATATATGGTTGGTACCGGTAAGTAGTCTTCGCATACCGTATTTGCAATGAAGGCATGGTTAATCAAAATAGTATAAATATCCTATTTTGGCAATTTGATGCCTTTTTTCAATTTGGGGGAACATGCTATTGTGAGAATCTAAGTGTTTTTCGCTAACATTAATTTGACTATGAGTCTAAACCCACTATTATTCATTACCCTTTAATTAATTTCAAATCTTAGTTTGTAAACTTGAAATTTTAGGTTTTACCTAATAAAGTGAAAAAAAATGAGTATTTTTTATAATATCTAACCTAGTTTTAACTTAGTTTTCAATGGGATTCAAGATTTGGGACCCTTAAGCTATGATTAATTTCATTAATTATTAAAATTTCGATATGACACTTTTATTTTGTGATCTATATTCAAAGGGATTTTAGACCCAAAACCAATGTATGCCAATATGGGTTTCAATAAACTTGTAATTGTTTTTAAAATTCATTCTAATGGATCAAAACTATCATCTAGTCAAGGCGAATATAGTAGCACACTACTAGAAAACTGCTTATTATCTGGGAATTTTTATAGGGATAATGTGATAAAATCCCCACGTAATTTGATTACCTGCAGATTTACTTACCAATTAGAATCCAAAGGAAATACCTTCGTAGGTAATTATTACCTGCGGATTTATAAAATTTCTAGGTAATTTAGTTGCGAAAATAAATCTGCAGGCACGTTATTTGTGGATATATTTGCGATTAGCTATCAAAATTTTGCATGAATTATTTGGTAAAATTTCATAAAAAAGGGGATTTTACCTGCGGATTTTCATGAAAAAATTCATAAATTATTCCCCACGAAGATTCCCAAGTAAATTCCTAGGTAATTTAGCTACGGAAATAAATCCGCAGGTACGTTATTTGCGGATTTATTTGCGATTAACTATCAAAATTTTACATGAATTATTTGATAAAATTTCATAAAAAGGGAATTTTACCTGGGGATTTCCACAAAAAAAATTCACAAATTATTTCCCACGAACCATTTCTCAGGAAAATTCGATGAAATGCCCCAAATAAATCTGCAAGAACAAATTCTTTCAAGAAAATTTTCATGAATATTTAGCATGCACATCCCCATAAAAATTCTCAAATAATAATTCACGTAAATTACTACAAATATTTCACAATTAATCAAAAATCTATTCAAAACCTTCAATAATTCTCTAAAATATCATCCAATACAAGTCTAATGTAAATAATTACAGCTAAGAAAAAAAATTCAAAACATCCACATCAATAATGTATGATTCTTAAATGATCCAAAAAAAAATATTTCAAACTTGAATCACTTTCATTCACATCGTCAGAGTCATCATCACTTTCATCCTCTTGGTTGTCTTCTTGATATGGGCGTTCATCATTTAAAAAATCTTTTAACTTCCAACGGTCGAGCAAGACCTCTCCACCACAAGAGGATGCTTGTACTAAATTGCTTGATGCTACAACAAAATACACAGAAGACAAATGACAAGATTAGAGTTGCAATAGAAAAAAGACAAATACAAAAAGAGTATTGGCAATAATGTAGTAAAACAACGGAAAGATCTATTTCAATAAAAATCTTGTTATTCTCTTACATTAATTGAACATGAAATAGAAGAGTGGGGTTGATATTATAATTTTATGTTACTATACTTAACCATTTTCAAGTAACTAATTCACATTTCAAGTAACTACACTTCACCATTTTCTAGTCACTACTACACACTTCAAGTCATTACACAACCATTTTCAAATAACTAATTTACATTGCAAGTCACTACACTTAAAACATTTTCAAATCACTAGTACACATTTCAAATCACTAGTACACATTTCAAATCACTGCACTTAACTATTTTCAATTAACTAATTCACATTTCAAGTCACTATACTTAATAATTTTCAAGTAACTATACTTTACTATTATTTTCAAGTTATTAGTACACATTTCAAGTGACTACACTTAATCATTTTCAAGTCACAAGTTCACAATTTCAAGTAACTACACTTAACCGTTTTCAAGTCACAAGTTCGCAATTTCAAATAACTACACTTAATCATTTTCAAGTCACTACACTTAATAATTTTCAAATACCTAATTAATTAATATTTCAAGTCATTATACTTGACAATTTTCAAGTAACTAGACTTAACCATTTTCAATTCACTAGCACACATTTCAAGTCATTACACTTAACCATTTTCAAATAACTAATTCACATTATAAAGCACTACACTTAATAATTTTCAAGTCACTAGTACACATTTCAAATCACTACACTGAACCATTTTCAAATAATTAATTCACATTTCAAGTCACTATACTTAACCATTTTCAAGTAACTACTTTCACATTTCAAATAACGATACTCAACAATTTTCAAGTCACTATACTTAACCACTTTCAAGTAACTACACTTAACCATTTTCAAGTCACTAGTACACATTTCAAGTCACTATACTTAACCATTTTCAAGTCACTACACTTAACTATTTTCAAGTCACTAGTACACATTTCAAGTCACTACACTTAATCATTTTAAAGTCATCAGTATACATTTCAAGTCACTACACTTAATTATTTTCAAGTCACTAATATACATTTCAAGACACATCACATTTCAAGTAACTATACTTTATTATTTTCAAGTTATTAGTACACATTTCAATTGACTAGAGTTAACCATTTTCAAGTCACAAGTTCACAATTTCAAATAACTACACTTAATCATTTTCAAGTCACAAATTCACAATTTCAAATAACTATACTTAATCATTTTCAAGTCACTATTACACATTTCAAGTCACTACACTCAAGCCATTTTTAGAAAGCTAATTGACATTTCAAGTCACTATACTTAAACATTTTCAAGTCACTACACTTAACCATTTTCGACTCACTAGTACATATTTCAAGTAACTACGCTTGACTATTTTCAAGTAACTAATTCACACTTTAAGTCGCTACACGTAACCATTTTCAAGTCACTAGTACACATTTCCAATCACTACACTTAAATCATTTTCAAATAACTAATTCACATTTCAAGTCATTATACTTAACCCTTTTTAAGTTAACCTTTCATGTAACCACACTAAACTATTTTCTAGTCACTAATCCACTTCTCAAGTGATGACATTTGATCATTTTAAAGTCATTAGTACATATTTCAAAACACTACACTTGATCATTATATACAGTTTAAATTTAAGATCACAAGATTTCAAAATGTTCTTCACTTTGTTAAATTCTGTTTCAAGTTAAACTAGACAAATAAATTAAAATAGAGTACTTAATATAACTTGACAGTAATGAACAATAATGCTAGTCCTACCAGTCAACCACATTACTAACTTAAATACAAATGTACTTGACGGTAATGAAAAATAAATCACTTGTTAGTCCTACAAATCAACCACACTAGTAGTTTAAATACAAATTAACTTGACAGTAATGAACAATAATGTACTTGATAGTCCTATTAGTTAACCACAATATTAACATAAATACAAAGTTTTGAACACAGTCCTTTATGTGAAAACACAATAGAAAAAGATTCAAAGAACTTGGATGGTTCAACTGAATCACAGGAAAGTGGAAACATAAAAAAGATGTCTAGGAAGGACCACTTCTAGGAAGGTCCAGAAGTTTATCCGGCCTGAAAATGAACTATTCTTCATAGTATGTCACACTTTTAGATATAAAAACACAATAGTAAGAGGAGGAGGAGGTAACAGACCTGCTACAATAATACCATTAGAAGATCTGGCAAGTCACAGTCATATCTGTTCATAGGGAAAATACTATCAGTCTTTCCTTTGAAGAGGCCAACAACATTAGGAGCACCTTCCCCTTTCAGACTGATGCAATCATCACGCACCACGACTTTTGTACGAAAGTGAGATTTCACATTCTTTACAAAGTCAGATAAATGAGACAGGCTTCCTGCATAGAGAATTGACTCAGGTACATCCATGGAGAGTGTCCATGATGATGTTCGAGAGTACCAAGTTGGATGTGATGTCAATCAGACATATGATATCCTGCTAACCTACGGAAGTTGTTGAGTCCGCCGGTGGCGACGGCTGGCGTTGATGGCTGTGGCGGCTGCATGGATGCTGTGCAGCAACGGAAAACCTCGGGGAGGGGAAAAACGGCTTAACGGTGGTCGTCGATGAAGGCGGCATCGGTTGTTTTGGTTTGAGAGAGAGAGAGAGAAAGTTAGAGAGAGGGAAGAGAGAGAAGATAGGGAGAGAGGCGGATGTTTTTAGTGAAAATGAAATTAGGGTTCATGTTTTGTTTAAAAAGAGATTAGTGAAAAATTTAATCTCAGCCGTTGGATTGGTTTTGATCAACAGCTGAAATTAAAGTTATTTAAAAAGGGGTCAGAAAAAATTGAATTTCAATTTGAGCTTAAAATTGGTATCAATTTGGCTATAATTGTCATCAATGGGATATAAAATTGGCTGATAATTTAACACTAAAAGGGAAATTAAATGTAATTGACTTCTATTTTAACAACAACAACAACAACAACAACAACAATAATAATAATAGACAATGCTTTTGTAAATCGGAAGTGTGCATTTTTACGAAAAATAATTTAATAAAATTATGTAAAATATCTTTAAATTGATATTAAATTGGTTAAAATTGACATTAATTGAGTACAAGGTGGCTAGAATTTAAATAAATTAGGAAAATTGTTTTAAGTTAGGCTGCTATTTAATAAATAAAATAAGGTGTCGCTATTAAAAATAGACAACGCATGTAGAATTAAGATTATGTAAAAAATATTTTACAAAATTGTTTTTAATATTTTAAAATAAATTAGTTACAAAATTTAAAAATAATCATAATAATAATAATAAAAAAAAATTAGACAATGTATTTGTAAATTGTGAGTGTGCATATTTATGAAAGATGATTTAAGGAAGAAAATTATGTAAAATATTGTATTTGAATTAATAAATTATAAAAAATAATAATAAAAATTAATAAAAATAATTTATAAATATTTAAATCATTAATGTGACACGTTGTTATTTATATAATACGAGAATAATTTGTAAAAATATTAATATTTAAAATTAAATAATTTTGATAAAATAATAGCCTAAGAGTGTATAGGGAGGTCAAAATTAGGTGTCAACAACAACTGAAGCAGACATGTTATAAATGTCTATTTTATTTTTTTATTAAATATTATTAATCGTGAATTACTTATCTGTCACTGATGACCATTAATTTCTCGATCTCAATAACGAGTCAAGCTAAGATTGATGGTCAGCTCAAATACATCTTTGATATCATATTCAGATGCTTGATCAGCTCATGTGAGGTTCACAAGTAATTTTAAAATTGAGTCAAGCTAAGGTTTATTCAGCTCGAATTAATATCAATTCTGACTAAAATTGATATTAATTGAATAAGAATTAGACTAGACATTACATAAGCTGGGCAAATTGAATTGGCGTAGGTTGTTATTTAATAAATGTAGGAAAGACTTAATAATAACATTATTATTATTATTATTATTATTATAATAATAGACAATGTTTGTAAATTATGGGCATGTATAATTGTCGAAATGATTTAATAAATATTAGCAAAATTATGTAAAATATTATATAATGTAAAAAATAATAATATAAAAATAAATCATATATTTTCAAATCATGAATGGGACACGTTAATATTTATTTGATATCAAAATACTGCGTAGAAAATATCAATATTTAAAATTAATAATTTTGCTAAAATAACAGCCTAAGGTCAAAATTGGATATCAACACAAGTAACCCAATTTATTCCCACAAATTGGGGTCCGTGGATGGTACAGTATACGCAGACCTTACTGCTAAGGTAGATAGGTTGTTTCCAATATACTCTCGGTTCAAGAAAAATAGTATGGAGCTGTCCAATTTCAAGAAAATATTAGTGAAAATTGATTTAATATTGGTCGTTGATCAAATACGATGAATGATTAAGATTAGACTTGAGGAGATGAGTCAAATTGGGATTAGATATTGGGTTAAAAAAATTGAATTGAAGATTTCGATTGAGTCAAATTAAATTCACTTGACACAAATTGAGTATAAATGGCTAGAATTTAAATAAATTAGGAAAATTGAATTGAATCAAGTTGATATTTAATAAATATAGTAACTATATAAAATTAACATTAAAAATAAATATAATAATAAATAAATAAATATTGATCAACGACTGAGATCTAAAGATTAAGAATTTGGTTAAAAAACTGAATGAAATTTGAAATAGAGTTAAATTGGACACAATTAGGGCTAGAATTGTAATAAATTGGATAAAATTAGGCTAAATTTGTTACAAATTGGCAAAATCAGACTAGAAAACAAAGAAATTAAAAAATTAAATTGACTAAGGTTGTGGAATCATACTATAATAATAATAGTAAAATAAATAATATAATTATGCTCAAATTAGTTATGAATAAATGGTGGAACTAAAAGTACGACATATAATATATTACTTTAAAATCAACGATAATATATATATATATATATATATATATATATAGTATAAATAATGTTTTCCCGTTATTTCATTTTCCCGTTATATTTTAAAATGAAAAATAGGTTTTAAAAAATATAATTTTTTCTAAAAAAAAATCATAAATTTTTAATGTCCGGTCATGACAAAGAAAGACTCACTAATTTAATCTTAAAAATCAAAATAAAAATTCAAAATAACTGAACCGATCGAATTTATAGAAATCGAATCAAATCAAATTTATTTTGGTTTGATTACGACTATCATTTTCGTCAATCCAAAAATTGAAAAAAAAAATCGATATTAAACAAAAAAATCGAACAAACAGAATGTCCACCCCTAATCTAATCATATATATAGTTTTGAAACTACCTAATACTTTCAACTCAATGTAAAATAAATTATTTTTTTATTTTATTTCGTGATTATTATACCTTATATCTCACATCAAACGACTCCTGAATGTACATTATATTGATATATTATATTGTCATGCGTAGTATGATGCCTTACAATTATATTTAAATTAACCAATAGAAAACACGATCTATTTAAGCCCTGAGTCGTTCTTCGCCCTATCTTAGGCCAACGAAATTTCACCTGTTTAATTTTTTTGGTAATAACATAACGAGTCAGCTAAGGTTTATTCGGCTCGAATACATCTGTGATACCATCTATGCAAACAAAATAATTTTAATTTCTTGAGCATCTTCTGCTTGATTATACGTGTCCACCGATTTAATGTCTAATTTCTTTTTATTTTATGATTTTTATTCTTCAAGTTTATCCTTTTCCTATTTAAAATTTTGAAGTGGCAAAAATCCTACGTAAATCTCCAAGAAATAGTTTCAGCTAAATTTGTAGCAACACAATCCCCCAATAATTTTCCAAGTAGTAATTTTATAGGTAAGTCGCCAAGAAATAATTTTAGCTAAATTTGTAGCAACAGAATCCCCCAATAATTTTCCAAGTAATAATTTCGCGGGTAAATTCCCAGCAAAATTCGCAGAACAAAATCCTCAAATAATTTCTCAGATAATAAAATTCATTACATAAATTTCTACTGAAATATCTCTACGTAAATCCCTAAGATAAATTACCTAGGAGTTTTCCTATGAATTTAATATATATATATATATATATATATATATATATGTCCATATACCTGCGAATTTACCTAGAAATAAAATACTCACCGATACATTTCCTCAGGTAATGTCGCAAGTAATAATTTCGCAGGTAAATCTCCAAGAATAAACCCCCAGCAAAATTCGCAACACAAAATCCCCAAATAATTTCTCAGGTAATAAAATCCATTACATAAATTTCCAACAAAATATCTCTAAGTAAATCCGTAGGATAAGTTACCTGGAATTTTTTCTATGGATTTAAAATATATATATATTTGGTCATATACCTGCAGATTTACCTAGAGATAAATTACCTGCCGATACATTTCCCCAGGTAATGTCGCAATTAATAATTTCACAGGTAAATCTCAAAGAATAAATCTCCAGCAAAATTCACAACAGAAAATTCCCAAATAATTTCCCAGGTAATAAATCCATTACATACATTTCCACCAAAATATCTCTAAGTAAATCCGTAGGATAAATTACCTGGGGATTTTTCTATGAATTAAAAATATATATATATATATATATATATTTGTTCGTATACCTGCGGATTTACCTAGAGATAAAATACCCACCGATATATTTCCTCAGGTAATGTCGCAAGTAATAATTTCGCAGGTAAATCCTCAAGAATAAATCTCCAGCAAAATTTGCAGTACAAAATCCCCAAATAATTTCCCAGGTAATAAAATTCATTACATAAATTTCCACCAAAATATCTCTAAGTAAATCTGTAGGATAAATAACCTGGAGATTTTTCTACAGATTTAAAAAAAATATATATATTTGTCCATATACCTGCGGATTTACCTAGAGATAAAATACCCACTGATATATTTCTCCAGGTAATGTCGCAAGTATGAAATTTGCACAATATGGTGCCAAATTTACTTGTGGAATTTACTGCAAATATATAGTTTGCAGGTAATATATTTTAACATTGATGAATTTAATAATTTTGTAGGTAAATCTGCATGTATTTCCTGCGATATTATTCTCTAGGTAAAATCCGCAGGTAATAAACAGTTTTCTAGTAGTGGCAGATGCTTTAAATGGAAAGGAAATGAATATGGGTAGCTTGTATTGTATTTCAATTTCTCAGAGACCATGGGTACAAATCATTTAGTCCTTAGCCAACTTGATGGTGCAACTTGATATTTCAAATCCTAGGAGGATTGTTGCTAGTGTTGAGGCGAGTTATTTACTTTTTGAGCTAATTCAGGATTTCCAATTTGAGGATAAGAGATTTTGATTCCTCCATGATTATGTGTTGAGTGGTGAGTCCAAGAGGACTAGCATAGATTCTAAGAGTGTTTGAGGATTGATAGCCATATTTATGTTTCGAAGATTGATGAATTGATTCAATCGATTCTACACGAGGCTCATAGCTCTAGGTATTCTAATTATCTAGGCATAGCTAAAATTCCTAGAGATTTGAGACAACATGATACCAGATCAGCCAAGAACACATAAAACACACACTCAAAACAGTCCACAAGTTCAAGAGAACTGAGGACTCTTTGAGTGACCCCTCTAAAATTCAAGATCAACAACAAGAACTCAATGTAATGTGGTGTTTAACACCAATTTCCAGCCAAAATCCAGACTAAATTAACAACACAAGACAAGAACAACAATGTAACAACAAAAAGAAAACTACGGGTTCATTAACAACAACAAGAAACCAACAGATTCAAAAGGATACAAGATAATAGTTAGACCAAATAAAGGGACAATCTTAAGAACCCAAGAATTGTTACACTCTTAGACGCTTAACACTATCCGCGACAAATATATAACTCTACATTGACACAAAAGGCCCTTTACCTCCTCTAAACACCAACATTTCAAGCCAATGTGCAAACACAAGAGAATCACACTTGTATCTACCCTAGTTTCGGTTGGAACTCACTCTCACAAGACTAGAGAGAGAACTTTAAGTGTTACAAGTTTCAAGTCTTAAAAATAATCAACTAAGTTACAAAAATTCTAAGTTGTTCCTTATATAGTGTATTACAAATAAGAGTCAAAATGTCCAAAATGTCCCTCAAGTGAGTGGCACCCCTCTAGTGCAATGTAGTGGCTGATTTTGGTGTGTTAGGGCCCTTAATTATACTTCTCTTTCTCACACACTTGGCCAAATTTAATACACACCCATATAAGTCCATTTACATAATCACACTTGTATCAGCCTTTCCATCTTGAGAGAAATTTGTCCACAATTTCAAGTGATCATCACCTGCAAACACTCCTCTTTGAATTATGTTTTCAAGGCTACCCCCAAGGTTAGGATGTTCAACCAAGGGTTCCATGAGATAATCAAGCATGTTCCTTGGAATTACATGTTCTACAACCTGCACATAGCATCTTGGTTAGCAAGCAATAAAGTGACTTTATGGGCAAATCCCACAACCTTGACTCTCGGCTCCTCCCCACTCTTGGTTTCCTCTTCTAAACTATAACTAAGTATGACTCTCCTTTCCATAAACAAAGTTACTACACACTCTCTATCAATCAGCCAAATATCTTCCCCACCTTTGTTTATTTCCACCTAGGCTTCTTGCTTTCCATCTTAAGCGTTTTCATCAACCTTATTTGATTCAAGTCCCACCTTCTCACCAAGGTAATACAATTTTCCCTCCCTAAGGATTACATTTCTCCGATTTGGGCATTCACTAGCCTTGTTCCCCCACCCTTGACATTTAAAATATTGAAATCCCTTAGGACGAGAAGTAGAATTCGGTTTACCTTCGTTTCTTGGAGGGTACCTTTGGGAGGTCTTGTTCTTGGTTTGGACAGCCTTGGCATCATGTTTTTCAGCATTGAATAAGTGTTCCTTTTCCTTGTGCTAACCCAAGGGGGATTGTCCCCTGTACTTGTACCCTAATGTCTCCTTTATCTCTCTTTCAACCTTCAAAGCGACTTGAAAGATGCCATCAATGGTTTTGAGGAGATATCCCTATTCAATCCAACCTTGAATCTAACAATGTCATGGCTTACTTGCTCTCCTCGGTGATCAAGTTTCAAAATAAGTTGTTGGAACTCATCGTAGTAGGCGATGACGCTCTTGTTTCCTTGTCTCAAGTTATATAACTTGGCGAGGAGCTCTTATTGGTAACTTTCAGGCAAGTACCTTTGTCTCATAAGGTACCTTAACCGAAACCAAGGAGCGGGCTTCCCCTCTACCAAAATATTGCCAAAATGTTTAACATATTCCCACCAAGTAGTAGCATAACCCTCAAAATGAGCAATCGCGTAGTAACTCTTTTTTTCCTCGGTGAGATCATTGACTTGGAATACCCTCTCACAAGAGGATTCCCATGCAAGAAACTCCTCGGGATCACTCTCACCCTTGAAGATTGGAAGCCCGATATTGATGGTATTTAGTCCAACTTCTCAATTTTGGTTGCCTTGTTAGTTCCAAGGACCAACTCCCCCTTCTCAGCCATAGGCTCCTCTCGGTTCACCATGACTTCCCCTCATCTCTTCTCCTCTAATGTAATCATCATATGGACCATAACTATCAGGTTGTTCTCCTCTACCATAGCCCTTAACATGGATAGGACTATTTGGGTTAAGATGAGCTTGTAGTGGTGGGATTAGATTTGGACAGTGAGGTCTTTGGTCAAGTGGAGTTTGGATGAAAGGGTTTGGGTTTGGTGGTGGTATTTGGGTTCCAAGCCCTTCTTGTTGGACTTGGTGGAGTGGAGGATGTATTGGTATATCTTGTTCTCGGCTTCGGGAGTAAAGATTGGTTTGATTTTTGGAAATTGATGGATATAGCATTTGGTGCGAGTTCCCGGGAGTATGAATTGGGGAAATATTTTGAGGGGTGGAAGGTCGACTCCTTTGTCTTTCCACACATTCTAATCTCCCACTCATTGATGCCACATCCATATCTAATTTATCAAGACCCACATTCAATCTAGCCACATCTCGGAACATAGTTTCAAGGCGAGCCAAAATGAGTTTGATGGCATTATTGTCCATTGTGTGAGCATTTAAGGCCTCGGGTTCCATTGATTTCATACCAAAACAATCCCTTCAAGTCACGGTTCAATAAGTCACCAAATCTATCCATAATGTCATACACAACAATACAATTTAAACTTACAAAACAATCACACATTAGTTCATACAATCCTCACTATTCTCTCACACCCTTTGTGGCCTCACACTTGCCGTCACAAATGTTTGCAAAGCAGCTTGTAACTTTTGGTGAGTTGAAGAGTAAGTCTACCCCTTAGTCGGAATGAATTTTTGTTTTGGTGACTCAAAGAAGTAATGTTCGAACTTGAATCAAAAGTACTATGAATTAAAAACAAATAAAGCACTAAAGTAAACGATGACACGAAACAGGGATTTCGAATGACTAATTGACAACCTAGTAGGATTATACTAGCTTGTTAATTAGTTCTCGGATCAATTAAAGGAAACTAAGAATCAATGATTAAGAAACTAACAATCCAAGTTTGAGCTTAAATTAGTGTATGAACAGTAATTGGGTGACGTGTCACCCTCCAATTGGCCGCAACTTTTACTAATCCTAATTAACAAGTTGATGACTTGGTCACTTTTCAATTTGGAATGGATGAACTTGATTTTGGTGGAAAAGTGTAAGTCTTGTAACCTTTTTCAACTTCAAGACTCCAAAGGTGTGATTTTAACTTGTACTATACCACAAAACAAGACCCTTGATTTAAGGAAAAGTTGTTGTCAAGTCAAGGTGATGTTGTCAAGTCCCCTCACTAACAAGTTTTGTAACTTTATCTTCACCTTTTCAAGATCTATTAGAAACCTTTCAAGTTGGTCAAGACAAGAATGTGATGAAGAACAACAAGAACACTTAACAACTTTCAAGAACAACAATAACAACACCTTCAATGGTCACTCCAACTTCCACAACAAATCCATAACTCACAGTTTTTCCTTTAAGTTCACAACAACAATGACTTCTTTTAAGCTCAAACTTTAGATCTAGACATTTGTACTATTGGTGAGGAAGAAACCAATACTTAAAACACTCTAAACAAGCAAAAAGACTACCAAATCTAGACACACAAACACAAATAACAGCCAAGACAACAAGAACACAATTTTTGGCTAAGAACATAACAATGGATAGATTGCAAATTTTCTGGAATTTTCAGATTTAAACAAAAAAATTTTTGATTTTTCTAGCAAGCCCAAGATTGATTTTTTTGGAACAAAATCAACCACAAACTTTGATATCAAATAATACCAAATCATCCAAGAACACACAAAACACACACTCAAAACAGTCCACAAGTTCAAGAGAACCGAGGACCCTTTGAGTGACCCCTCTCAGATTCAAGATCAACAACAAGAACTCAATTTAATGTGTTTTTTAACACCAATTTCTAGCCAACATCCAGACTAACATAATAACACAAGACAAGAACAACAATGTAACAACAAGAACAAAGCTACGGGTTCATTAACAACAACAAGAAACCAACAGATTCAACAAGATACAAGATAAATAGTTAGACCAAATGAAGGGACAATCTTAAGAACCCAATAATTGTTACACTCTTAGACCCTTAACACTATTCGTGACAAAGACCTAACTCTATGTTGACACAAGAGGGCCTTTACCTCCTCTAAACACCAACGTTTCAAGCCAATGTGCAAACACAAGTGAATCCATACTTGTATCTACCTTAGTTTTGGTTGGAACTCACTCTCACAAGACTAGAGAGAGAACTTTAAGTGTTACAAGTTTCAAGTCTTAAAAATAATCAACTAAGTTACAAAAATTCTAAGTTTTTCCTTATATGGTGTATTACAAATAGAGTCAAAATGTCCAAAATGTCCCTCAAGTGAGTGGCACCACTCTAGTGCAATGTAGTGGCTGATTATGGTGTGTTAGGGCCCTTAATTATACTTCTTTTTCTCACACACTTGGCCTAATTTAATACACACCCATATAAGTCCATTTACGCAATCGCACTTGTATAACAACATTATTGGATGGTAGAGTTTGTAGCTCGTTGCCTATGTTGCCAGTAGGTCAAGGCCGAGTATCAGCGACCTGGTGGATTTTATCATAGGTTTTCCATTCCCGAGTAAAAATAGGAGAGGATTACCAGAGATTTTGTCAGTGGTTTGCCTTATAATTCTCGTAGTTCCGATGGTATTTGGGTCATTGTGGATCGATTGACCAAGCCAGCACATTTTATTCCTATTAAGATGTCCTTCAATGCTGAGAGGTTAGCCCATATCTATGTTGAGGAGATACTCCATATGCATGGTGTGCCCATCTCTATTATTTAAGACTGGAGTTCCGTGTTATGATATGCCATGGTTTCATGATACTTTTGATTCTTAAAATAGTAAAAATATGTATTTATTTATGTTATTTTACTGGAAATGATGTGTCTTTTGTGTGTTTCCCAGGTAAATTAGGTTGAAAATGGCATGGATTAGAAAAGGATGAAAAAACTCTAGAAAAATCCAAGTGTTGATTGGGTAACGAGTCATTTAGTCACCTAACAACTCATAGCCAGAGTCATTGTGTTAATAGTTATAAATGCTGATTTCAAAAGCTAAGTGGAAGACTAACTACCACTCGTTATAAGTGATAACGAGTCATAGTGAGCATCGTTCTAAGCATAAGAGACAAAGTCCTAAAAGTTGACCAGATTGAAGCCCCAGTGGAAACACGTGAGGACCGTGAGTTGTTTTTATAACTGATCCAAAAGTACTGAAAGTGAAAATTCACTGGAGTAACAAGAAGTTCCAACCAATAACTCGTTATAGGTGTCCCCCAACTATCCCTAATCGATACAAATGACTAAATATAAAATACTAAATCTATAAACTAACTTGACTCCCATAAACTAAAGGCCCAATAACATATGGGCTAACATCCCCCCTCAAACTCACAATGCAACAGCAATAAGCATTGAGAGTTTGTCACACAAAAAACGAAATCGAGACGCCGACTGAGCCTTCGTAAAAAGGTCAGCAATCTGCAAAGACGATGGAACAAAAGGAAGCGATATGGTCCCGAGCTGTAAATGATGACGGGTGAAGTGACAATCAATCTCAATGTGCTTCGTACGCTCATGGAAGACAGAATTCTTTGCAATTTGTACCGCACTTTTGTTATCACAATGCAGGGGAGTAGGCATAGAAATGTGAACCCCCATATCTGCAAGAAGCCAACGTAACCAAATAATCTCACATGTAGTCACAGCCATAGCACGATACTCAGCCTCCGTGGAAGATCTAGAGATAACATCTTGTTTCTTGCTCTTCCACGAGATTAAAGAGTCTCCAAGAAACACACAAAAACCAGTGGTGGATTTACGATCATTGCGATCTCCATCCCAATCAGCATCACTATAGGCTTGCAACTCGAGAGATGACGTCGAGGGAAACAAGAGATTCTGAAACTGAGTGCCACGAAGATACCTTAGAATACGAAGTACAGCTCCCCAGTGAACAGAAGTAGGAGCAGTAACAAACTGGCTAACAACATGAACTGCATGTGCTATATCTGGACGAGTAACCGTAAGATAAACCAAACTACCCACAATAGTCCGATAAAGACTCGGATCTGATAATGGAACACCATCACTAGGAGAGTAACGTGCATTGGTTTCAAGGGGAGTATCTACAGTCCTGTTGTCAGAAAGACGCGCCCGTGTAAACAAGTCAGATATATACTTAGTCTGAGAAAGAAGATACCCTTTCTTAAACTGAGCCACCTCAATACCCAGAAAATAACGCAGCAAGCCCAAGTCCTTCATTGCAAATCGATGAGCCAAATCATGCTTCAATAACTCAATACCACTATGATCATCACCAGTAATAATCATATCATCTACATATAAGGACAATAGAATTCGCCCTGCACTTGTACATCTAACAAACAATGCTGAATCATGGTTACTCGGGACAAATCCAAGGGAAGTAATAACAGTGGAGAATTTCTCAAACCAAGCACGAGGGGCTTGTTTGAGACCGTATAAAGCTTTTCGAAGCCGAAAAACTTCACCTGGCTGGTGGTCAATACCTGGGGGAGGAGTCATATAAACTTCCTCGTGGAGATCACCATTCAGAAAAGCATTCTTGACATCCATCTGAAATATCTTCCACTGTCGAACGGATGCAACAGCAATCATAGTGCGAACAGTCGTCATCTTTGCTACGGGGGAAAAAGTCTCCTCATAATCCATACCATATTGTTGTGAGTACCCTTTTGCCACAAGTCTTGCCTTGTATCGCTCAACAGACCCATCAGATTTTGTTTTTATCTTATACACCCATCGACAACCAATCGCATGCTTACCAGGTGGGAGAGTAACCAAATCCCATGTATGTGTATGATGAAGAGCAGCAAGTTCCTCAGCCATAGCATTCTTCCAAAGAGGATCAGACACAGCCTCTCTATACGACTCAGGTTCAGACAAATGATGTATGTTTGCAATAAAGGAAGCAAATGAGGCTGAATATGTAGAATAGGAAAAATCTGGCAGTTTGGTGGACTTACAAGGTCGAGTAGACCTCCTCAGAGGTGGTGGGTCTCCAGTCTCAACAGTCAAAGGAGCAGACTCAGGCATAGGCGAGGCTGAAGCACTATCAGGTGGCACACCAGAAGGCATGGATGGATCCGGAACTGGAACCTCTATGTCAATCCCAAAGGGATCAATAAGCCGAATATCTGACTTTGTCACATCATGGGTTTTAGCTGGAATGGAATAAAAAGGAATATGTTCCAAAAAAAGTGACATGTCGTGAAACATATAATTTCTGACTTACAGGATCATAGCAACGATATCCTTTTTGTCCAATACCATACCCCAAAAACACACATATAGCTGATTTTGACCCTAACTTATTTCGTTCAACATGAGGACGAAGAACAAAGCAAGTACATCCAAAAACTCGTAATGCAGAATAATTCGGCGGGTGACCATATAGTTTCTCAAACGGAGACATCCCTGAAGTCAATGCAGTAGGAATACGATTAATCACATATACAGCAGTTAGGATTGCTTCTCCCCAAAAAATACTAGGAACCTCTGCAGACAAAAGTAAAGAGCGTGCTGTCTCAACAATATGACGATGTTTTCTTTCTGCCAGACCGTTCTGCTCAGGAGTGTCGGTACACGATGACTGGTGTATGGTACCATCAGAGGCAAGTAACTGAGTGAAGTCATTAGAGGTATATTCACCCCCTAAGTCACACCTGAAACACTTTATCACAGCCGAATGTTGTGTTTTAACAAGGGCTCTAAAGTTGTTGTAAATGCCAAAGAAATCAGATCTGCGTTTCATAAGATACACCCAGGTATAACGAGTATAGTCATCTATAAACGAAACATAATAGGTCGATCCACCCTTAGTGGATACTGGCGCTGGTCCCCATACATCAGAATGAATAATATCAAAAGGAGCAACAGAATAAGACACACTTTTATTAAACGGTAAGGCAGAAAATTTTGCCAGTTTACAACCACTACAATCTGAAATATCACTAGTGTTCACATGACCCAAAGCACCACTAGAGACCAAAAAACGTAAACGTGAAACTGACACATGTCCTAATCTGGAATGCCAAAGATAAAACTGAGAAGATAAAGGACTCAAACGAAAAGAAGATAAATCTATGCTAGAGGCAGCAACTGCAGACACTTTGAGATTCTCCAAGACATAGAGTTCCCCCAACCTATGGCCGGTCCCAATCACCCTCTGAGTGTGTTGGTCCTGTATAACACAAACAGAATCAGAAAAAAAACACCCAATTACCAGCCTTACACAATTGACTGACCGAAACAAGATTTAAAGCAAGTTTGGGAATGTAATAAACATCAGAGAGGACAATGTGAGGGGTAGTAACAGAACCAACACCCTCGACTGACATAGGTACAGCACTCGCGGACATAACAGAGATTGGTGAAATGGGTGACAAAGAACCAAACGATGACAAATGAGGGGACATGTGATGAGACGCACCAGAATCCAATATCCACAAGGAGGAAGGAATACCTGAGGTACTAGAAGAAACTGAACCCGAATGAGACATAGATGCTGACATGGCCGTAGGATTAGAAACGAAGAACTGTCTGAACTGTTCGAAAACCTGGGGATCCAACGCAGAAGGTGGCATAGTGCTAACAGACTCAACATCTACAGATGGTGCAGCAGCAGAGAACTGTGGAGGACGAGATGACCATGGAGGAGCACCAGAGGAGTGTGACGGAGACTTTTGCTGCCCATATTTCTGTTGCTGCCCAGATTGAGGCTGTTTGACCTTGTTAAGTAGCAACGGACACTGAGCCTTCCAATGATTTTTCTATTTGCAGAATGCACACTCATCAAATGCAACGTTAGGAGATTGTCGAGTCTGAGTACGTGGTGGCCTAGACTGATCAGTTGAAGCAGCAAACACGACAGGAGTAGTAGTTACTTTAGACCCTTTATCCACTTGAGACTTGATACGAGTCTCCTCTGCAATCAGTTCATGAACCACAGAATCAACAGTAGGGAGGGGAGATCGATGAAGGATTGTTCCACGTAGGCCCTCAAAGTCAGAACGTAGTGCCATCAAAAACTGAACCAAGCGTTGCTCTTCTCGTCTAGCAATGTACGGCCCAAAACCTTTTAACTCTGCAGATTCAGTAAGTGCCAATTGATCCCACAAATCCGACATGGCAGCATAAAAATCTTGAATACTGAGATCATGCTGTTGAAGAGCACGGATATCATACTCCAACTGGTACTGCTTAGCAAAATTAGACTGAGTGTACAGTCTTTCCAAATGATCCCAGACCTCCTTTGCTGTGTCATACTTAGCCAATTGCATACCAATTGACTGAGTTACAGAATTGTTGATCCAAGTGATAATCTTGGAGTTATTAGTTTCCCATAAGTCCACCAACAAATCAAAATTTTCAGTTTTATCATCGATAGGTCTTAGTTTTACTCCAGTGATATAACCCCACATATTCTTCCCACGAAGAAAATTCTTCATGACATAACTCCAATAGGCATAGTTCTTACCATCTAATTGAGTACTAATGGACTGGAGAGAATCATCCTTTCCAGTCATTGTAAACACAGCAACACACAAACAATTCAAAAAAAACAAAAAGATGCAAAACCCTAGGTTGAACAATTCCGAACGAACAACAATGGCAGCAAGCAAAAGAACGAAAGACGAACAATACCAGACAGCAAACGAATACAGCAGCACCTCAAAAATTCGGGGCTCCGCCCCGAACCCCGGACGGGGGCGCGCTGCCCCCCGTACCCCTCAGCGAACTCACCGTGGAGTTCAATCCGCGCAGTAGGTGCCTGCTACAAAATCTTCAACCAACAAATCAAAGGACATGGATCAAACTAGCTTTGATACCATGTTAATAGAACTTTATTGAAAGAAAGAAAGGCTAAGGTTTACAATATAATCTGAAAAGCATAAAAACTAACTAAAACAAAAGTAGGCTATATATATACATAGCCAATAACCTAAAGGTCCATAAACTAAAGGCCCAATAACATATGGGCTAACACTTGACTCCTCAAATAAAGATAACTCATCACTTACTGCCTGGAAGCTGTGAACTTCCAAATCATAATGTTGTGAGCTACATTCGATACCTACATTATGAAACAATGTAGCCACACAGACTTATATATGGTTAGTATTTCTGCAATCTACTGAGTAAATGAGGGTACATACGATCAATAAAGTTGGGGTAGTTGTAATATATAAACCATATGTAGTAAAGTATAATCTGATAAAGTGAGTCATTATACTTTATTTATTAAAACTATGTTTTCTATGGGAGATACATACAATCGATATAAATTATGTGACCAACATAAAGTCCAACATCTAAACCACATTGAGGAGGGTTGATCCATATCATGCCATCGGTATTGAACCTGAACTGAAGTAATCACTGAACTGAGCTCATTTATACATGAGAGACATTCTCTGGGAAGAAAACCATTAACCTATGGTGGCATATAGTTTCTGGGAATTTGGGTACACTGAACCCGCCCCTCTTTGGTGCTAAGCACTACTCCCAAAACATACTAATGCTCATAATATGTTAAATTCACCATGAAGTAAGCATATTGGTTTATAAATTTGCAACAGCTATTGTTGTTGTTGTTGTTGTTGTTGTTACTACTACAATTAAATTTTGTCCTAAAAATTGTCAAGTGGCTTTTCAATAGCTTGCCACATGGCTAATTGTGGTGCTTTGTCCTCTACTTTATAATATATATATATATATATATATATATATATATATATATGACAGAGAGAGAGAGATTTTTATAATATTATTAGTTATTTTCTTCCAATATGAGTCAACCTTAGTAGTTTTCATCTAATAGGAGTCAAACTTAATTATCTTTTACCACAATATGAAATAAATATGGAAAAAATATTAAAATAATTAATAACCAACAAAATTTATTTTTCTTGTAAGAGGCTACTTGGCATATATTTATTATTAAATGTTGTAGATTATTAATTCTTTTAATATTTATTTCATGTTGTGGTAAAAGAAAATTAAGTTTGACTCCTATTGGAGGAAAACTAGTATGATTGACTCATAATGGATGAAAATAACTAATAATATTATAAAAAAATAAATATAAATTATTTCATTACAATTGAGTAAATAAAAAAAGTATTACAAGAAAGATCAAACAATTAATAGAGTAACCAATTATTAAATAGTAACCGAGCGACTTATATGAAAAAGATTATTATACCCAAAGAGTCATTTCAAAATTGAAAGTGTTATGAAAAATTGAAGGATTTTCCTATTAAGGGACTTTTAACTAAAAAAATTTAAAATTATTGTTAAATGAATTATTGTAATTATAGTAATATAAAATAAGTAATACATGGCCTCAATATCTTATTCAATTATAAATTGAATTTTTAACAAGGTTTTCGAATTTGAATTTAAAATGAAAATTTTACCTCTTAGATATACCCCTTCAATAATACATAAATATTATTACACCCCCCCTCCCAATTGTTAATCATTAGCTGTATTTGTCACTATCATGTTTTGCATTATGAGTATGTAGCAATTAAATAAGAATTATCAGTATTTTTTGAAATGTTAACTCTAATTTTCTTAATGATTTTAGGCTTAAATATCAAGTTTTCATAGAGTACGAGACCAAACATGGTGATGCAATGTTATCACTAATTCAAAGCGAGAGTTCAACAAAAGAATTGACGTGGAGGTTCAAATGGAGTAGCACAGTAGGTCGACTTTCATTGTTCAACAATAAGAACATGTGAACTTAATTCAAAATGTTTTTTTTTAAATCCCATTTCTCGGTATAGCTGTTGCAGGAGCATACTCTAGGTAGAAAAAGTGGAGAATATTTTTTTTCAGTATATCATGATTTGTGATATTTTTCTACATAAATTTAATTGTGATTTAATTCTAAACATGACAAAATTATCCGCAGGTATACTTTTAAAATCTTGTAATCCAAATGGATCCATTCATGATGTGTTTGTTGAAGGACGATCATTTTTTGGCGGTTATATCTCTCTTTTAAGTTATTCTACAGTATAAGAGGATCCTTGTAAGACCTCAAAAATTTTGGTGAATTTATTTTAGAACCTCCCTCATATTTAATGATAATATTTAACTTGAATCATGATAAGGGATGTTAACAGGATGATTTGAGAGAATTTTAAAAATTTTGAAAAGCATTCAGGATTTTTTTGGGACTCCAAATCATTAAGGGTCCACGCTAGCAGCATGCCACGCTGTGTGCATGCCGTGATAAGGGAATTGCCCACCATGTGCATGTCGTGATAGCAACGTGCCATGCTGCAGGGTACAAATTGCCCAATTTATTTTTTTTTAAGTTGGGTGAGGGCTTTTTGATCCTTACCCCCATTAAATGACCCTAAACACTCCCTATCCCGTATTAGGGAATCAATTATTAGTTTTTATCATTATTCTTCCCCTTTTCAACTTTCAAGAGAAGCAACTAAGGGTTTTATCAAGAATTCAACTCTCCGGGCTCTAAACTCCAATTCCTCTCGAAATTCTTTCGTCATTCAGGAATGTTGGACACTTTTTATTTTAAATATTACAGTATTGCATTAATTTATTTGTTATTTAGGTGTTATTAAATGTTGATTTTAAACTAGGGTTGATGGTTTTGGGTTATTACAAACTTGCATTGATTTTTTTAGATTTATGTAGTTTATTCATGGTTTGAATGATGGATTGTGAACAAAATTGGTGTCCCATTGTAATGGTGGAATTTGAAAATATGATTTTCATAATTTTTATTGGTTTTGGCATGATAATGACTTGAACCTCAACCTATATCGCAATTTGACTTTGAAAAAGGATTCTATAAAGTTTAACTCATCTTTTGAAATATTGCATTGCATTAAATGGTAAGAAGGTAAAGAGGTTTTGGAATGCCTTTGGGGGCTATGGTTGTGAATTTTAAACAGAAATTTGGAGTCTAACTGATTAAATGGTTATGGTTTGACATAATGGGAACAGCTTGCAAGTCTATTGGTATGATGATACCAACTCGGGAAAGCCTTAATAAAAGACTTTCTATTGATGTTGTGTGCAAAATTATTTTAATTTGGGCTTAAAGAAAATTGTGTAGCTAACTGAGAAGGTGTAATCTCAGGGGGATATAAACTGGAAAACACATTTGCCAACGTTTGGGGTCTATGGCCACTGTGTCAGTTTTACACGGTATATTTTTAGGAGGCTAATTTAATATTTGTGACTTAAGCCTAACTTCTCTAGTCCATGCGGCTAACATGGATCGGGGCCCTTCCGGTAGGGGGAGCCGAGCCCATACACTACTAAAAGAAACTGAAAAATCGACCACAGATGTGGTCAGAAAAAACCGACTACATATGGTCGTTTTTTTTTTGTTTTACAAAAAAACGACCACAAGTGGCCGCTTTTATATTTTAAAATTTCAAAATATTTTTTTCAATAATTTTTATATTAATTATTAATTATTTTATAAATAAAAATTAAAAAAAAAAAGAAAACTGACCACTGGTGGTCGGGTTTTTTTAAAAAAAATAATTAAAAAAATTTTAAAAAAACCACCCCTTTTGGTCTAGTTTTTAATTTTATTTTTTTTTAAAAATCGACCACTAGTGGTCGCTTTTTAATTATTTCTTTTAAAAAAATATTTTTATAAAACCGACCACTTGTGGTCGATTTTTATTTTTTTAAAAAAAAATAAAATATTTTTAAAAACCGACCACTTGTCTTCGATTTTTGAACTAAAAAAAATAATAAATAAATAATTTTTAGTGAGCAATAATTATATATATGTAATTAAATATATATATATATATATATATATATATTATTTTCATTAGAAATAATTATATATATATTTTTTTCAAATTACACTGATCACACTATGTCGATAACGGTCTATTATAAGGTAATATGATTCTGGATGTGATATATATAGTACTCATTCAAGAGTTCATATACATACATACATATATATATATATATATATATATATATATATATATATATTATCTAGTGATCAATTGATGAACGATGTAGTCAAAACCTAATATTGTATTAAGATAATCAAATAAAATTAATTGATCACTCATCTGAGTAAGTATAAGAAGCACATCGCATTATATTATTGGATAATATACTTGTGTACGTATGTGATAGCTATAGTATGTATTTAGAACTTAATATAGTCGATAGTTTGTATATGTGTGTATGTATAGGTATATAGATATAGATATTATACAGTAAAGGTATATTAATGACATTCGATAATGTAATCGAGAATTCATTTGAGTATTTGTAAAATACATTGTATATTATTATGTGGTAGTAAAATCATGTATTTGATGTTTATAGTACGTATCTGAAAGCTGATAGACAATTGAATATATGTATATACGTATATCTCGTGTAGTGACGTATGCAGTAATCGAAAACTAGATAACTGAATGTATATATCAAAATATTTTGAATGATTCATTCATATATATGATACTGTTGAGGATCGAAGTGATAATATAATATATGTTGATGTGATATTAATGTTAGTCAAAATAATTGATAACTCATCAGAGTTTGTATACGAAATATGTCGCATTATAGTACGGGATAATATACTCGTGTATGTATTTAGAACTTGATATATATAGTAGATAGTGTTTATATGTGTGTATAGGTATATATATAGTATATATACATATTATGTAGTGAAGGTATAATGACATCAAAAACTAGCAGAATCTACCAAAAAACAATGAATACCTTGATTTGAAATGATCGAAGTAATAATATATGGTACATTGATGTGTTATTAATATAAGGTAGCCAAATTAATCGATAACTCGTCAAAGTATGTATATGAAATACGTCGCATTATATTACCTTGTATATTATTATGGGATAGTAAAATTGTGTATGTGATGTATATAGTACGTATTTGAAAGCTGATAGTCAATTGAATATATTTATATATTGGTATATCTCGTGTAGTGACGAATGCAGTAATAATCAAAAGCTAGATAACTAAATCGATATATCAAAATAACTTGAATAATACGTTGATATCATACTATTGAGGAGATAGATATACTATTTTGTGTCAATGTAGACATGCATATATTGTCGAAGTTGTAATATCGTAAGACAAATAATCGATAATTTATCTGATTATAACACGTTGTATTACGAGGTATATATATATATATATTCAAATATAATCAGAGTGGTTTACAGTTATAAGCTTATCATTTTTTACGATTTATCAATTCAAATATAATATTTTATTATTTTTCCTAAACATACACATTCACAATTATTATACAAAATACATTATCTATTATTATTGAAATAATGGACATTTTTTAAATTTGTGTATTTTCTAACTCAATTGTGCCAATTCATAATAATTTTAAATTAATTTTACCCGATTTATTATAATTCTTGCCAAATTGTATCTAATTAGACTAAATTAAAATTTTTCATCTAATTTTAATCAAAATCTTAATATTTAGGTCTCAACCATTATTAATATTTATTATTTATTATAAATTATTTACTATTATATATTATCCAAGTTCTTACAATTTTAGCTTATTTTATTTAATTCATTACAATTTTAGCCAATTTATTACAATCATAGTCAATTTGTAATTCAATTTTTAAATTTTAGTCAAATCATAATTAAATTCTCAACCTCTATATCTCAACCGTCGATCAAAAAAGCGATCTGATGGCTGAGATTTAAGGAGCCTATTTTCCTTTTAAATAAAAAATTCACAAAACCTAACCCTAATCTCCTTATATTATTCGCCTCCTCCCTCTCTCTACCCTTCTCTCTACCCTTCTCTCCCTCTAATACCTCTTCACCATCAATGGCGACACCGCCGCTGCTCATCCATCACCACCATCATCTCCATGCAACCACCAAACAGAGACCAACCAAACAGTCCACGCGCCGCTGCCCGTTGAGGGACCCCGCCGGTGAAACAGACGCCTCCATCCCCTGAGATTTCACCAACGTAACTAATTTTTGATTATGAGTGGTAATTTTTTCATCTTCTAAAGGTAGGACTTTTTATACAATATGTTTTATTTTAGATTTTTATTATTCTTTTAATCTCCAAATGAACTGCCTTCATATAGAGCTGGATGGTGGTAATTAGAACTTTTTCTTTTTCCTTGAGAGAATTCATGGAAGAAGCAAGAAGAGAAATTTCAGTAGTACTTTAGGGTTTTTAGTGTGCCTATGTATAAAGGTTCAAGGCTTTACGTATAGAAATTTGCAAGTTAGTATAAAGGATATAATTAGGAGATTAGTAGGAAATTGGTCAAAGTTGTGGTCTTTTGGAAGTGGAAATGTCATGAGAAGATTTTATTTCAACAGTTTATGTAAAATAATTTATTTCATAAATACCACTGTGAATAAACTATGTCTTTGTTTACCTTTCTACTGTTAGGTATATTGGGTAAAAAAGTTAGTAGTATTTTGTCTTACTTGTGAAAAACTATGGGGATAAGTGAAAAGGTTGAAACTTGAAAGTGAATCTTTTAAATCCGTATAAAATATAAAGTAAGAAAACAGTAATCTGCATAATTGTTGTGGCAGGAATAGGGTTTCTAATTATTTGAATCTTGCCATATGTACAACTTGGTTTTTTATACTATGATATAAAGATAAAGGTATATATCATTTGATATAGTTGCATGCATTAAATGTTTTTTTGACAAAAATGAGGAAATAAATCTCATGAATCATTATTCTACCTGATTCTGAAACACCATTTAACTCCATTAATGGAGGGCTAAGATAATTTCAACTAAGGTCTAACTATCTATTTTGTATGTTGTTGTATCCGTCGGATTCTTATTGTTGTTAATGTACTCGTGACTGTCTTGTTGTTATTATAGTGTTGTTTTTATCTTGTGTTGATAATCTAGTTTGGCTTGTTGACTGGAAAATAGGTGTTAAACACTTCACTACATTGTGTTCTTGTTATTGTGTGTGAATCCGAGAGTGGTCATCCATAGGGTCCTCGTTTCTCTTGAACTTGTGGACTGTTTTGGATGTATGTTTTGGTGTGTTCTTGGTCGCTGGTCGTTCTTGTAACAAAATATGTAGTACTGACTTGAAAATGGTTAAGTTTAGTTACTTGAAAGTGGATACATATAGAAATGTAGTTACTTGAAAATGGTTAAGTATAGTGACTTGAAAATGTGAATTAGTTAATTGAAAATAGCTAAGTGTAGTGACTTGAAATGCTAGTACATGAATTGAAAATGGTTAAGTGTAGTTACTTGAAAATGATTAAGTGTAGGGACTTTAAAGGGGATTTTTTGTTTTGAAAGTAGTTTGGTTGGTGACTTAGTCACTTGAAAATGGTTAAGTGTAGGGACTTTAAAGGGAATTTTTTTTAAGGTACTTGAAATGTGGACTTGTATTTTGAATTTAGTTAAGTGTGGTCACTTGAGAAGTGAATAAGTACATGAAAATGTTTAAGTGTAGGTAGTTGAAATGTGGACTTGTGTTTTGAATTTAGTTAAGTGCGATCACTTAAGAAGTGAGTTTGTGACTTGAAAATGCATAAAGTGTAGGTAATTGAAACATGGACTTGTGTTTCTAATTTAGTTAAGTTTGGTCACTTGTGAAGTGAATTAGTGACTTGGAATGTTTAGATGTAGTTACTTGAATTATGAACTTGTTTTTTGAATATAGTTAAGTGTGGTCACTTGAGAAGTGAGTTAGTGACTTGAACATGTTTAAGTGTTGGGACTTGAAATGTGGACTTGTTTTTTTAATATATTTAAGTGTGGTCACTTGAGAAGTGCATTAGTGAGTCAAAAATGTTTTAAGTGTAGTTAGTTGAAAGGTGGACTTGTGTTTTGAATATAGTTAAGTGTGGTCACTTGAGAAGTGAGTTAGTGACTTGAAAATGTTTAAGTGTTGGTACTTGAAATGTGAACTTATGTTTTGAATTTAGTTAAGTGCGGTCACTTGAGAAGTGCATTAGCGAGCCGAAAATATTTAAGTATAGTTACTTGAAAGGTTGATATCATGTTTTGAATATATTGAAGTGTGGTCACTTGAGAAGTGAGTTAGTGACTTGAACATGTTTAAGTGTAGTTACTTGGAATGTGAACTTGTGTTTTGAATATAGTTAAGTGTAGTCACTTGAGAAGTGCATTAGTGAGTCGAAAATATTTAAGTGTAGTTACTTAAAATGTGGACTTGTGTTTTGAATATAGTTAAGTGTAGTCACTTGAGAAGTGCATTAGTGAGTCGAAAATGTTTAAGTGTAGTTACTTCAAAGGTGGACTTGTGTTTTGAATATAGTTAAGTGTGGCCACTTGAGAAATGAGTTAGTGACTTGAAAATGTTTAAGTTTAGGTACTTGAAATGTGAACTTGTGTTTTGAATTTAGTTAAGTGCGGTCACTTGAGAAGTGCATTAGTGTCGAAAATGTTTAAGTGTAGTTACTTGAACGGTTGATATCATGTTTTGAATATAGTTAAGTGTGGTCACCTAAGAAGTGAGTTAGTGACTTGAAAATGTTTAAGTGTAGGTACATGAAATATGAACTTTTCATTTTAAATTTACTTTAGTTTGGTAATTTGCGAAGTGAATTACTGACTTGAAAATGTTTTTGTGTAGGTACTTGAAATGTGAACTTTTCATTTTGAATTTAGTTTTGTTAGGTTACTTGTAAAGTAACTTTGTGACTTGAAATGTTTAAGTGTCGTTACTTGAATTATGGAATAGTGACTTTTGTTTTGAATTTAGGTACTTGAAATGTGAACTTGCGTTTTGATTTGAGTAAAGTGTGGTCACTTGACTTGAAAAGGTTAGGTGTCATTACTTGAATTATGGAATAGTAACTTTTGTTTTGAATTTAGGTACTTGAAATGTTAACTTACGTTTTGATTTTAGTAAAGTGTGGTCACTTAAGTGAATTAGTGACTTCAAAATGTTTAAGTGTAAGTACGTTTTTTCATTTTGAATTAAGTTTAGTTTGGTAATGTGTGTAGTGAATTAGTTACTTGAAAATGTTTAGGTGTAGGTATTTGAAATGTGAACTTTTGTGACTTGAACTAATCACTTGAATGTGACTGATTGTGTAGATGGAATCTGATTATAGCTGGATATATCAACGAAATATCGATAATTGAATGGATGAGGCTGAGAATGAAGATGCGGATGATGAGTTGTAGTTTTTAGTATTTTGTATGTTTTATAGTTTGGATTTGGAACCTCGATAAATTTTGTAAATAATGTTTGTATTCTTATGGTGGTCAGTTTTTCTCTTTTTTTTTAGTAGTGATATAGCCCGTGGGTGCCTTTAGGTTGGTACGAGCTATACAGTTCAGGATTAAGTTTTCGAACAGTCATGTTTCATGCCCCTTGCCCCTATCCCAACATCCTATATATATATATATATATATATATATATATATATATATATATATATATATTATATTTGTGCATGTAATTTATGACTGATTTTAGGTAAATGCATATATATTATCCCTTTTCTTGGGTTACATGCCAATACTCGCTGTACTGACCATCTCCGAATGCTACATTATTCCATGATATAGGTTTGAGGGCTTCTCTTGACCTTGTGTGGCGTCAGGTTATTTAGTATTCCAATTGGAAAGTTGTTGAAGTGGTGAGCCCTCCATCCTTTAGAAGGTCTAGTTTTATTTAGTTTTTGTTTTCCATTCCAATACCTTTAGTTTTCTTTTGGCATAGTCGAGGTCATGTCCCAACTTGGTTTGTTATTCTGTATTAGAGGCTTTTGTGCACAGTATTAGGGTATTATTATGGATTTGGTTTTTAATTCATAAACTTATCTTTTTGGTTATCACATTTCTTTTATCCTATTAGTTAGATCCCATATTTTATTATTGTTACTATGCTCTTGAGGTAAGGAGAAAGAGTCATCTCCGACCTTGATTAGTTTGGGGTGTCTATTATGGCTAGGGCACTGATTCGAGTCATGAAAAACTTGGTATCAGATCATAATTTAGGGTCGTTGGGTATCTACAAAGCCGTGTTAAGTAGAGTCTCTTTTATGGATGTGTAGCACGCCACATTATAAGGTGGAGGCTACAAGGAATTTAGGAATATTTTCCCTCTTTGTGTCTATTTAGTGCTAGAGAGTCTAGTTACCATGAATCTTCTCTAACTCCTGGCTTACTCACACTTTAGATCATGCCCCACGAAGATCTAATGGTTTTAGGAACTCAGCAGAAAACCCCATCTCAATAGGGGCAAATGCGGAGGAAGTTCTCCTTACTCATGGAATGTAAAATCGGTATAGGGCCCATACTCCTAACTTCACTGATTCAACTGGGGTTTATCAGGCCCCTACTAGTCTTCCTCAAGCGTCATGGGCTGGTGTTACTTATTTTCAGCCCCTGCAAAGAGAGGTCTCGAATGACGAGTTTTGTCAGTCTATTCACATGCTTGCTTAAATTGTGGCATCGTATTCTCATCAGTCTAATTATATTATTCTTATTACCCATTCATCTGATGTCACTCGGGTTGGCCAATTTATAAGGATGAATCCTCCAACCTTTACATGTTCTAAGGTTGAGGAGGATCCTCAGGGGTTTATTAATGAGATAGAAAAGATTTTCAGAGTCATGCATGCTAGTGATTCAGAGGGGGTTGAGTTTGTAGCTTATTAGTTAAAGAAAGTGGCTTATTAGTTGTATGAGGAGTAAAAGTAGTTAAAGGGTGAAGATGCTGAGCCAACGGTATGGGAATATTCTGCGGGTGCTTTTTTTGACCAGTTATTTTCTCAAGAGTTGACGGATGCCAAATCAGAATAGTTTGTTAATCTGAAGTAGGGTAAGATGAGTGTTTAGGAGTATGCATTGAATTTTACCTAACTGTTGCATTATACTCTGGTGTTTGTATCTAGTATCAGGTCTCGAATGAGGATGTTCGCTTTGGGCTTGTCTCGTAATTTAGTATTAGAGTGTGAGACTGCTATGTTGGACAATGACATGGACATATCTAGTCTAGTGATTTATATGCAGAAATAAGAGAAATAAAGAGTAAGAAGTTTAAGTATGCAGAGAAGGATGCAAATTAGTAAAACAGTGGGAAATATGGTACGTAATAGCCTAAGAAGAGGAACTAGGGAAATTCCTATTCATCATCTAGTGCTCCTTATCCTAAGCCTTGAGGTGATCGGCATTTTCAGTTTAGAAATGGTCCTAAGGCAGAAGGTGCCTAGTCTTAGACCAGCGAAGCTCAATCAACCTCACCTTATCCACATTGTCGTGGTTGTGGGAAGCCTCACCGTGGTAATTATGAGGAGAAGAGAAATTAGTTTTTTAATTATGGTCAGCCTGGTCATATACAATGTGATTGTCCTATAGCTAGGGGAAAATTTGGGTTGGGAAGACTCAAGCTGCTACTTTATTAGCTCTTGTAGATAAAGGTGCTACTTCAGGGATAGAAACTGGTCGGAATCGCCTTTATGCACTTTCTACCTATCAGGAATCCGAGACATCTCCAGATATTGTTATGGTTATGTTGCAACTTTTCATCCATGATTTTTATTACTTGCTTAACCCTGGTTTGACCTTGTATTATGTGAATCCTTACGTGGTTGTACACTTTGGCTTTGGTTGTGAAAGTATTTTTGGCCTCTTTTTAGTTTCTACCCCATGGGTGAGTCTATTATTGCTAGAAAAGTCTATAGGGGTTATGTGGTGTCCATCTTACATAGGGAAACATTGGTGGATTTGATAGAACTTGATATGGTAGATTTTGATGTAATCTTGGGGATGTATTGGCTTCATTTGTGCTATGATTCTATGAATTATAGGACCCGAAAGGTCACCTTTAACTTTCCAAATGGACCGGTAATAAAATGGGAGGGGAGTTCCCTAGTATCCAAAGAAAAGTTTATATCTTATCTTAGGGATTTAAAATTGATATCCAAAGAATGTTTGTATTATTTAGTTTGGAGAAAGGGTTCTGACTCTAAAAGTCCCTCCTTGCAATCTATCTATGTGGCTAACGAATTTCCCAAATTTTTTCCCGATGATCTTCTTGGGATTGCTCCTAATAGGGAAATAGACTTTGGGATGGATCTTCTACTGGATACACATCCCGTTTTCATTCCTCCCTATAAGATGGCTCCTACAGAGCTAAAGAAACTAAAGAGCAATTAAAATACCTCTTTGATTAGAGTTTTATCCGTCTTAGTGTTTCTCCTTAGGGTGATCTTGTGCTTTTTGTACCAAAAAAGGATGGGTCTCTTCAGATATATATAGATTATTGTCAGTTGAATGAGGTTATAGTAAAAAATAAGTACCCTCTCCCTAGGATTGATGACCTCTTTGATTAGCTTCAGGGTGCTAAGTGTTTCTCTAAAATAGATCTCTTTTGGGTTATCATAAATTGAAAATTACAGAGGTGGATATTCCTAGGGCTACTTTCAAAAACCATTATAGACACTATGAGTTCTTGGTTATGTCATTCGAGTTGACTTATGCTTTGACTGCTTTCATGGACCTTACGAATCGGGTGTTCAGACAGTTTTTAAATTTGTTCGTTGTAGTCTTTATTAATGACATCTTGGTGTACTCTATAAATGAGGAGGATCATGTCAATCATCTCTAAATTGTGTTGCAGGCCCTTAAAAATCAAAAATTATATGTAAAATTTTCTAAATGTGAATTTTGTCTAAGTGTGGTGACTTTAGTTGGGCATGTTGTATCGAGTGTAAGGATCAAAGTGGATCCACAAATTATTGAAATGGTTAAATAGTGTCCTAGACCCACGACTCCAACCAACATTAGGACCTTCTTGGGCTTGGAAGGTTACTATAAGATATTTGTGAAGAGTTCTCATCTATTATTGCTCCATTGACGAGGTTGACTCAGAAAAAGGTAAAGCTTTTATGGTACGATGCTTGTGGGGGCAGTTATGAGAAATTAAAGGATAAGTTGACTTTTGCCTAAGTTTTGACCCTACCCGAGGGTATTGAAGGATTTGTTATGTATTGTGATACATCCCATGTGGGGATGAGTTATGTCTTGATATAAGGTTCATGAGAGAAATTACCTAACTCACGAATTAGAGTTGGCGGCTGTAGTCTTTGCTTTGAAAATTTGGCATCACTATTTGTATGGGGTGCATATCGACATTTATCAGACCATAAGAGCTTGTAGTACATGTTCATGTAGAAGGATTGAACCTCAGGCAGAGGCGGCAGCTCAAACTACTTAAGGACTATGACATGAGCTTGCATTATCACCCAGGTAAAGCTAATGTTGTTTTTGATACTCTTATCAGGTTGTCCATGGAGAGTCTGTCCCACATTGAGGAGGATAAAAGAGGATTAGTAAAGGGCATTCATCGGCTTTCAAACTTAGGGGTTTGGTTGTTGGACTCCGATGATGGGGAAGTGATCATTCAAGAGGTCACAAAATTGTCTCTTAGGGCTGAGGTCAAGGAAAGGTAGGTTCTGGATCTAATACTTATGCAAATTAAAGATGATGGGGGTCAGTAGAAAGTCATGGATTTTGAGATTGGGGGAGATGGCATTCTGAGGTACCAGGGAAGGTTATGTGTTCCTGATGTTGATGGGTTATGGAAGAGGATTTTGATCGAAGACCATATGTCCAAATATATGGTTCATCTGGGTTTGAAAAAGATATATCATGACTTGAAGGAAATTTTGTTTCCAAGTGTATGGTTTGTCAGCAAATTAAGATTGAGCATTTAATACCAGGTGGTACTACTCAAGAAATATCTTTACCCATGTGGAAGTGGGAAATGACTAACATGGACTTTGTTACGAGTCTTCTGCAGTCTCAAAATCAATATGATTTTATTTGGGTCATTTTGGATAGGATGACTAAGATCGCCCACATCTTGCCTGTGAGAACCAACTAATCAGGAGAGGATTATGCCAAGCTGTTTATTCAGGAAATAGTTAGGTTCCATGGGGCCTTGGTGTCTACTTTTTCTGATCGAGGTATACAATTCTCTTCACATTTTTGGGGTTCTTTCTAGAAAGGGTTGGGTACTTAGGTGAGCCTTATCACCACTTTTCACCCTCAAACGGATGGACAAGTGGAGCCTTTAAAGGAAGTTGGATTTATCATCTACTACTTATCGAGTTTGATTATAGTATAAGTTATCATTCCAGTATCCAAATAGCCCCTTTAAGGCCCTTTATGGTAGAAGGTGTAGGTCTTCAATTGGATGGTTTAAAGTGGGTGAAACTAGACTATTTGTGCCTGACTTGGTTCATCAAGCGATGAAAAAAGTGAAGGTGATTCGAGAAAGAATTAAGACACATCAAAGTTGCCAAAAGTGATCTTATGCAGATGTGAGATGAAGGGAGTTTGAATTTGAAGTTAATGATTCGATGTTTTTGAAGGTTTATCTTACAAAAGGAGTCATGAGATTTGGGGAAAGGGGAAGCTTAGTACCTGTTACATTAGTCCGTATCAAATTGTGAGAAGGATTAGGAATGTTGTCTACGAATTTGGACTTACCAGTAAATTTGGCCTTGGTTCATCTCATATTTCATGTGTCAATGCTCAAAAAGTGTGTGGGTGATCCTTCATTTGTAGTGCCAGTTAAGGATATTAGTGTTAAAGATTCGTTGTCCTAACAAAATTGCGATTTGAATCTTAGACATGCAAGTATGGAAGTTGAGAGCTAAGGAAATAGCTTTGGTAGGGTGCCTTGGAGAAACCAAAAGGTAGAGGAAGCAACATGAGAATCAAAAGAGCATATGATGGGTATACCCATTCTTGTTTCCAACACTAGATGAAAGCGCTTAAATTATGAAATTTTACTTCTTTTGTTGACACATTTTGAATTTGTTCTTAAGTTCCTCTAAACTCTTTCTATTTGATACGAAAATAATCACGAATATGGATTTAGGAGAGTGGGTGTTGGACCCGAGCCTTGGCACGTGCAATGAAAGTGTAAAAGAGGCCTAAAATGCACCCAAATCAGCCCATAAATTACACTAGATGGGTGTCCACTCTTTGAAGGGCCTTTTGGTCATTTTAACTTATATTTTGTTATAGCTATAAAAGAAACATTGCAGGGTTTTTAGTTTAGTTTTTGATGATATTTTTAAGTCTTGTAAGACTCGAAACACCATATTTAGGGCTTGAAAAAGCCACCAACCGAAACTAGGACAAGATCTAGTATGGAATCGCTAGTGATTGTAAATTGCTTGGAAACATTGATGCTTAGGAGGTAGAGTCTGAACTTGTATCTTTATAAGAGATAGGTTTATTGTTGTGTGTAGTGTTAAGGGTCCAATATTGTCCATTCTTGGGTTTTTAAGATTATACCTTCATGTGGTTTATCTATCTATCCTCTTACCTTCTTGTAATCTTGTTTATTGTTTGTGTTGTTAAATCCGAATCTTGTGTCTTCTTGTTTATCATCTTGTGTTCATCTTGTTGTTGTGTTGTTGCTGTTTTGGTGTTAAAACATACCATTATATCTTGTATTCTTGTTGTTGGTAGTGAATCTGAGAGTGGTCTTCAAAAAGGTCCTCGGATCCTTAAGATTTGCGGACTATTTTGGAGTTGTTTTGTGTTTTCTTTATTTTTCTTGTATCACTATTCTCATTCTAAAGGTATCCTAATCTCTCATTCGGGGATGAATGATCCTAAGGGGGGATAAAGTCAGACCCCAAAAATTTTGATGAATTTACTTTGGAACCTACCTCATGTTTAATGATAATATTTGACTTGAATTATGATAGAAGATGTTAACGGGATAATTTGGAAGAAATTTGAAATTTTCAAAAAGTGTTCGGGGTTATTTTGGGATTCCGAACTAGTGAGGGGTCCGTGATAGCGGCGTGCCTTGCTATGTGCACTCCGTGATAAGGGCTTGGCATGCTATGTGCATGTCGCGATAGCAGTGTGCCATGTTGCTGGGCACAAATCACCCAATTCATTTTTTTAAGTTAGGGTGAGGGTTTTTTTTATCCTTAACCCCATTAAACGACCTTAAACACTCTCTAACCCCTATTAGGTAATTGATTATCAGTTTTTATCATTATTCTTACCGTTTTCAACTTTTAAGAGAAGCAATTAAGGGTTTTCTCAAGAATTCAACTCTCCAAGCTCTAAACTCCAATTCTTCTCAAAATTCTTTCATCATTCAAGCATGTTGGTCACTCCCTATTTTAAAGATTGCATTATTGCATTAATTTATTTGTTATTTAAGTGTTTTTGAATGTTGATTTTAAACTAGGGTTGAGGGTATTTGGTTGTTACACACTTGCATTGATTTTTCTTTCAAATGGTTTATTCATGATTTGAATTGTGGATTCGAAATTAAATTGGTGTCCCATGGTAATGGTGGAATCTGGAAATATGGTTTTCGTAACGGTTATTGGTTTTGGGACAATAATGTAAAGAACCACAGCCTATATAGTAATTTTTCTTTGAACAAGGATTCTATAGAGTTTAACTCATCTTTTGAAATATTGCATTACATTAAATGTAAAAAGGTAAAGAGGTTTTGTAATTCCTTTGGGGGCTATGGTTGTGAATTTTATATATAAATTTGGAGTCTAACTGGTTAAATGGTTATGGTTTGGCATAATGGGAATAACTTTCAAGTTTAATGGTATGACGATACCAACTCAAGAATGTCTTAATAAAAAACTCCATGGTTAATGTTGTGCGTAAACTTATTTTAATTTGAGCTTAAAGTAAATTGTGTAGCTTACCAAGAAGTAGTCCCAAGGGACCAACACTAAAAATTACATTTGTCGATGTTAGAGGTCTATGACCACTGTATTAGCTTTACACAGTATATTTTTGGGCGGATAATTGACTATTAATGACTTTAGCCTAACTTTTCCTGTCCATGCGACTAAAAGAGACCGGGGCCCTTCCGGCAGGGGGAGCCGAATCCATATATCCCGTGGGTGCCTTTAGGTCGGTACGAGCTATATAGTTCAGGATTAAGTTTTCAAACGATCATGTTTCATGTTCCTTACCCTTATCTCAGCATCCTATATATATATATATATATATATATATGTATATAATTATGGTTGGGCATGTGATTTATGACTAATTTTTGGAAAATGCATATATTTTATCCCTTCTCTTGGGTTGGATGCCAGTACTCACCGTACTGATAATCTACGGACACCACATCATTTCATCATGTAGGTTTCAAGGTCTTTTTTGTGACCTTGTGTAGTTTTAGGTGATTTAGTATTTCAATTGGACAGTTGTTGAAGTGGTGAGCCTTCCATCCTATGAAAAGCCTGGTTTTATTAGTTTTAATTTTTTATTCCAGTACCTTTGGTTTTCTTTTGGCAGAGTCGGGGTCATGTGCCAACTTGATTGGTATTTTTTAGATTAGAGGCTTTTGTGAACAGTGTTGGGGGTATTATTGTGGATTTGGTTTTTAATTCATAAGCTTATCCTTTTGTATATCGTATTCTTTTATCCTATTGGTTATATACCACAGTTTATTTTTGTTATCATGCTCCTAAAGTAAGGCTAAGGGGCCATCTCAACCTTAGTTGCTTTAGAATGTCCGTCATGGCCAGGATCTCGGTTCGGATCATGACCATCCTTAATGGTGAGATTCCATTTTAAGCTCCCATCGAGATGATGACAGAGAACTATCATAGCCTTGTCACAGTTTTGATTTGATGTCTAATTTTATCTTTAATGGTGTCTGCTAAACCTATTACATCCTAATGGTTTTCTTTTCACGACCCAAAAGGCCATAAGTGGCACCCATAATAATCTTTCCGTAGGAGAACCATCTAACCAAACCATTACCCAATAACTTAGTCAATATTAAAACGTTATTAGCATAAGACCACCTTAATAACAATAATTTGGAGCTAATGATTATTAATGCGAAAATCAAACAAACTACTTACTGAAATTCTTGAGACCCGAAAGTCATTGTACAAGAACTTTTAACAAAGATTATGTCCAAAAGAAATATCTAAAAATAAAGAATGTTTTATTGTCCGAAAGATGGACAAGAGCAAATAGGATGACTCATGGCATCCTGGAGACAGAGTGCTCGCCCTTAGATAAAGATCTGCTATCAAACTCTACAGATGAGGTCGTGTCCGAGCCTCTAGAACACTTTATACACTCAACAAAAGAAGAGTATAGGGTAGTATCAGTACAAACCACTATGTACTGGTAGATATCATAGGCCAACTCAATTTAATAGCATGTACACGACAAAAATCAAGTAACAAGTAGATAGGCATTGTTACTATATAAGTATTCAATGAATCAACAATACATCAATAGCAGGTCAAATAACGCTTACAAACAAGCCACATAATCATCAAGAGTATCGACCATACTGTAAACATCCACAAAATCAACAACAATATCATAAGTAACAACCACATCCTTTTAAACCTCGCAATTAGAACACCATCAGCTTGTTGCCTGCTTAACAACCCATACAACATCTCAAATTCAACACAAATATGTACACACATGTTATGGAACTTATTTTTTCCCAACTAATCATCACCGGCAGGAAACAATCTATGTTTATGTATCTTGTCGGCATGGTGCCCGATCCTCCATAAATAAGTAATATCAATATCATATTCGTACAGGTGTGGTACCCGATCATCCATAAATAAGTTATATCAATATCATATTCATACCGGTGTGGTACTCGATCCTCCATAAACAAGTTATATCAATATCATATTTGTACCGGCATGGTACCCGATTCTCCATAAGCAAGTAATATCAATATTATATTCGTATTGGCGTGATACTCGATCTTCCATAACCATATTAGGTATGTTTTATCAAATTTACACTACCTCTCAGGATACAATAAAGTGTACTAAGTTTACAAGTACACTTAAAGTCATAAGACAATTTCATCAAGTAAATTTTCAATAATTATTTATACACATCTCAACACTCCAAATATCATCAAATTCAAGCATGCTCGAATATTAACAAGTATCCAAATTAGGAGCATCACACAATTAAATTGAGTCTAAACTCCAATTAAATTGAGTCTAAACTTCAATTAAATTGTAACCTACCTCAATCGAAAAATCCATTTGCAAGGGTCTTACCCTTTCGTAAAGCTTTCGAATAATTTAAATCTATTAAAATATATAATTCGCATAAAAATACGAATCTAATGACCCATCTTATAAATTCTTGTTCCAAGAACCGTAGACCAAAAACCTAAATTTTATTGAAATCATAACTGCAGAACAACAAGAAAATAAATATACTAATTCTTGAGTTTCTAAGAAAACCGTGAAACTACATATTAGAACCCATGAAATAGTGTATGAATTTCTATGAAAATCATGACACTGTGGATTAGAAATCATGTAGTGCACGATTTTCAAGAAAACTATCAAAAAAAATGACTAGTATTAACTTTCATCATTCTTAATGATACTATGTTTTACTATTATTATTATATGAAATCAATGATTACACTTGTAATCATTACCAATATATTAGTTACCCTATATTATATGATCAACCTCTAACCCAAATTCTAAAGAAAAAACAACCACCATCATTAATAACGCTATCAACAACTCAAAAGTCACTTGAATTTGTTCTCGGTCTCTTGATGTCGCAGCAGTTTCTACCCCCCTTTCCAGTTTTTGGTTAGCGTCCAAAAGGGTTAAACCCAATTAATTGAATATCACGTAATATTTGATAGTAAAAAGATTATGGTTTTGACCCATTAGACCACTAATTAAGCTAATCATCTAAAATATTTAAAAAATTTAATAAATTCTCAAAATTTATTTTGAGCCTCGTACAAATAAATCAAATATATAAGTTGACTAAAAACACATTTTGGGTCTATTGAAAATATTAACATACCCAATCGAGGTCATCTGGACCAAAAACTGACTGTGATCAAGCTTAAATTTATTAAAACTCAATAATCCAACTAATGACTTAAATTACTTTCGAACACCTTAAGAATTGGTATTACTCATCCCGTGACTCATAACTCATGTATACCACTACAGGGAGAGCTAAAATGAAAAAGACAAGTAAAATTTCACAAATGACTAGTAGGGTCGTTAAATTAGATACCAATTAAACAACCATTCATCTCCGAATGAAAAAATAAGAGACAAGAAGGAAAAACAAGGAATTACCTAAATCAGCAAAAAGATTTGGATACTTGCTATACATGTCTGCTTCGGTGTCCCAAGTTGCCTCTTCAATAGGACAATTCTTCTACTGGACCTTCACAGATGCAATCTCCCTAGTCCTTAGCTTCTGGATGTCTCTATTTAGAATAACAACAGGTTTCTCTTTATAAGAGAGGTTATCATCAAACAACACCAAATCCCTACAAATTATGTAGTTACCATCACCATAAAACTTCTTTAACATAGATACATGAAATGTAGGGTGAACTCCCGACAAATTCGGAGGCAATTCCAACCTGTAGGACACCTACCCCACGCACTGAAGAATCTCAAAAAATCCAATATTCTAGGACTGAGCTTACCTCGCTTCCCCAAACGCACTCACCCTTCATGGGTAAAACTTTAAGTAACACTTGCTCACCCTCCATAAAGTGAATATCTTTAACTTTTCAATCTGTATATTCCTTCTGCCATCTTTGAGCCGCTATAAGTTTCTTCTGAATGAACCTAACATTATTTAATGAGTCTCTCAACATATCAGTACCCTACAGTCTCACCTCAAAAGCATCAAATCATCCAATAGGAGATCTTCTTCTCCTCCCATACAAAGCCTCAAACAGCACCATATCTATGCTCGAATGATAACTGTTATTATATGCAAACTCGAACAAAGATAGAAACTGATCCCAATGACCTCCAAAATCCATCACACACGCACGAAACATATAGTTTAATACCTAAATCATTTGCTCAGGCTTCCCATTGGTCTAAGGGTGAAAAGTTATACTAAGGTCCAACCTGGTACCCAACTTCTTATGCAACTTATTTCAAAAAGATAGAGGTAAATTAAGTACCCTTATTGGAGATAATAAAACTAAGGATCCTATGCAACTGAACAATCTCTTTAAGATAAATCATGGCCAACTTTGCTGCATTATAAGTTACCTGAACTGGAATGAAATGTGCAAACTTTGTCAACCTATCCACAATAAACCAGATAGAATCATACTTCCCCAAAGTCTTAGGAAGACCAATAATAAAATCTATAACTATTCTCTCCCATTTCTATTCAGGAATGGGCATCTTCTGAAGAGTACCACCCGGCTTCTGATGCTTATACTTTATTTACTGGCAACTCTAACATTTAGCAACAAAATCAACTATATCACACTTCATTCGAACCTACTAGAAATGTTGTCTCAAATCATAATATATCTTAGTTGCTCCAGGATGTATGGAATACTTCAAACACTGAGCCTCAGCTAAAACAGTAGGAATCAAATAATCAACACGGGGCACACAAACTCACCCCTTAATCCATAACACACAATCACTATCAAGAATGGCCTTCTTGGCCTCACCCTGCAAAACCTTTTCACAAATCTTGCTCAACTTAGTATCCTTGAATTGTTTAGCTGTTATTTGATCTAGAAATGTGGGCCTTGTCTCTACACTGGCTAGAAATCCTTCTCTCTTAGTCACCTCAATTCGAATAAATTTGTTAGCTAGAGTTTGAATATCTCTAGCCAACGGACGCCTGTAGCATTCAGATAAGCCAAGCTATCCATACTTATTGACTTTATGCTCAATGCATTAGCGACCACATTAGCCTTAACTGGATGTAAAAAATGATGATATTGTAATCTTTAAGAAACTCCATCCACCTACATTGTCTTAAATTCAAATCCCTCTGCAAGAATACATACTATAAACTGCGGTGATCAGTGAATACTTCACAATGAAATCCATACAAGTAATGCCTTCATATATTAATAGAAAAAACTACAATAGCTAACTTCAAATCATGAGTGGGATAATTCTTCTCGTTGGGCTTTAATTGCCTCAAAGCATAAGCAATAAAATTACTTTTCTGCATCAAAACACCACCTAAACCAGAACGGTGATGCATTACAATAAATAATAAGATTTTTATCCTCTAATAGTAAGGAAAGAATAGGAGCAGTAGTCAGCAAGGTCTTGAGCTTTTGGAAGCTCTCCTCACACTTATCAGACCAAATAAAGGGTATATCCTTCCGACTCAATTATGTCATATGATTAGCAATAAAAGCAAACCATTTCATGAACCTGCGATAATAACTTGCTAAACCCGCAAAGCTACTAACCTCCATCACGAAAGTAGGCCTAGCTCAATTCTTAACTACTTTAATCTTTTGCGAGTCTACCATTACCCTTTTCTTCGAAACCATATGTGCCAAAAAGGACACAAATGCCAACCAGAATTCACACTTAGAAAACCTCGCATAAAGCTTTTTCTCTTTTAACAAACCCAACCTTATGTGATTCTCATGTATCTTTTTACTCTTAGAATAAACCAGAATATCATCAATAAAGATAATCATAAAAGAATCCAAGTAGGGTTTAAATATCCCATTCATTAAACTCATATAAGCAGCTGGGGCATTAGTCAGCCCAAAAAACATCACAAGAAACTCTAGTGCCTATACCTGGTTCAAAATGTAGTCTTAAGAATACTGTCAGGCCGAATCTTAAGCTGATAATAAGCAGACCTTAAATCAATCTTAGAAAATACAGATCCACCTCACAACTGGTCAAACAAATCATCAACATGGGGCAAAGGATACTCATTATGGATCGTAACTTTGTTTAATTGCCTGTAGTCTATACACATACGAAGACTATCATCCATCTTCTTCACAAACAAGACAGGAGCATTCTATAGAGAGGCACTTGAACGAATACATTCCTTACTCAACAAATCCTGCAAGTGAGCCTTTATCTCCCCCAACTCAGCCGAAGCTATCCTATAGAGAGGAATAAAAATAAGACGAGTACCTGGCTCTAGATTAATACAGAAGTCAATGTCATGGTCTGGTGGCATGCCAGGAAAATCTGCAGAAAAAACCTCTTGGAACTCATATACTCAAGGAACTGACTCAATAGATGGGACCTCTGCAGAAGTGTCCCGAAGATGTGCTAGGTAGGCCAAACAACCTCTCCCAATTAACCTTTTTGCAAGTATAAAGGAAATAAGTTTCATTGGATCAGTACTATAATCTAATATAGCATGATACGGAGAAAACCAACTCATACCCAAAATTATGTCAGAATATACCATGTCTAGAATCATAAAATCTGCCCAAGTTTGAAACCCCATAAACATAACAAAACAAGAACGATAAACCCTACCAACAACAAAAAAATCACCAATAAGAGTAGACACGTGAATAAAAAATTCAAGTAAATCACATACTATGTCCAATTCTATAACTAAAATAGCAGATATGTATGAAAAAGTAGAGTTGGGATCAAATAATACAGTGACCATCCAGTCACAGACAAGAATAGTACCTGTAATAACAACGTCTGATGCCTCTGCCTCGGGCCTTCCTGAAAAGGCATAGATATGAGCCCTACCACCAGTCTAAGTGTCACCGCTGCCAAGTTGAGAACCACATTGATGGGGATGATTACTACTTCTACCTGCCTGATGACCACCACGACCTCTACTATTACCACCACCTCTCCTACCTATTGGAACTAGAGCTCTAAGAGCCTACTGCTGGCTACACTTACCATACTACCTCGCATTAGGACAAAACCTCCTGATGTGACCAACTCTGTTGCACTCATAACATATACGCTTCAAGGTAGCCGCTGAGCTGACGAAGATGAAGAGAGCTAACTACCAAAGTCTAAAAATAGCTGGCTAGCTCCTGATGGACCCCCAATAGACACCTTCATCGCTGACTGAATGGGGCGGGCAAGGTATCCCTATGAACTCTGACCCCTAGAATAACAACCACTGAAATGGCCTCCTCTACAAGCCTTCTTTTCTGCTGCCTTGGCACAACCCTCTGCCTTATGTCCTCCATCTTCTTTACAAAATCAATCGTCTCCTAAAAAGATCTACCTGAAGATGTCATATGAAGAGTAGAAATTTGAAGACCTGTATTCAAACCCATCATAAAGAGACAGATCCTCTCCTCCTCAGTTTTCAACAAATGAGGCACATACCATGACAATGAATGAAATTTGGCCTCATCGGCCGCAACTAACATATTCCCCTGCTTAAGATTAGTGAACTCATCCCTTTTTTCAGTCTCTCAAAGTACGAGGCACGTACTTCTCTAGAAAAACTGAGTCCAAGCCAACAGAGGCAAACCTACATCCCTACCCTCTACATAAGCTCTCCACCACATCTTGGCATACCCCTGAAATTGAAAAGTAAATCCGCAACAATTAGGAAAGAAATAGTAAAGTTTAATCTAATCACAGTAAGATGTGGGAAAATTGACAAGGAAGACAAACACATTAGACTAAGACAGCAGAATCAATATCTCAAAATAGTATTCATACATCAAGAAAAGAAAAAAAAAATTAAACCCTTTTGTACTGTAAAAGTCCAAACAAATATAATAAATAGAACAAATAACAGATAAATCAAACAATGAGTTCACATCACCACTGAGCTCTGCACAAAATCTATTTACTTCATCTGGCAAATTGTGTTGCCCGTATTTTTTTTAACAAGAAACGCTGGTTCTAAACAACAGACTCATTTATTTGAAGCTTTATTCATCACTTGATAAAAGACAGTCTATGAATTACCATTCAAACGTCATTGAATAAGCATCATCCTTTAACAAAACATACTACTTATAAGATAACACATGCAACTAATGAGTGAAGATCATTTAAATAAAAGGAAGTTTCATTAAATGAATATTTTGTATTTTTAAAAATTTTGTTATTAAAAAAAATCTACATAACAAAAATTTAACTTAAAAAGTAATTAAATGGGTTGAGTGATTTTCTGAGTCGATTTAAATTGAGTGACTTTCTGAGTAAAGTCCAAAGTTAAGTGCCTTTCTGAAATAAATGTATAAAGTTAACTTGCAATTTACGTTATTAACTCAGAAAAAATAGAATTTATCCATTGCACAAAACTGTGAAATACACTTCTTTTACTTAATTAAGATTTATTAAAATGTATTTTCACTTTTATTTATATCACATATGGTGATTTGATATGAAGAATATGACACAATTTTATTTATTATGTAACAAATGAGCCTCAATGTATGATGTTTTTTTGGTGCTCTATTGACGGATCAGTGTTCACAGGAGCTAGTGATATCGTGAATACAAGTGCTATTGCTTAAATTTTCATATCATGCTATTGTTTACATTATTTTTTAATTGTTTAGAAGAGTAAAATTATAATTAATATTATTAATTTAATTTTTTCGCTTTTGACATTTTAATAATATTTGTAAAGCATTATTTGATATCAAGATACGCCATTCTTATTTGGACTAATATTACAGCTAAAATTTACTGTATATCATCTGGGACACAAGAGGTAAGACTTTTTGTCTATTTTGTTGCTAACTACATAGAGATAGGGGTCCTTGCCAAATTCCCAGCCCTCCACTCAAGCTTGCAGTAGAAAACTAAGCCCGCGGGTGAATATAGCAGCAAAGGCATTCATTCGAGTTTTAGATAAAGACAAGCCAATCTCTAAATCTCCATCAAAGTCCTTAGATTTACTAAGAGACATCGATATTCCATCATCGTCGTGAATGGAAACTATCTCGTACTTCGCGGGCCTTCCCCATCCAAAATCAGCAGCATATAGGTCATACTTTGGTGATCCAGCAACAGTAAGTTTTCGATTACAATGTACGGTGTCCAATTCTTTAAACCAACTACCATTCAGAATCCATTCCTCATCCTCCATCCTTTTCTGAATGACTTCTCCAATTAATTCCACGGCAATTGTAAAGCCTTCCTTTCCAGATAAGTCGGCATGCCTTGTTCTTGCAATGAAGGCCACTATTCAATTACCGAAATAAGATTGAGAAAGTGGTGGATTGAGTCGCGCTCTACAATCTGCTGCACATATGAAGAATTCCATTACATTGTCGTCAATGATCTCTTCTCTGATTGCGTACTCTGATTTTACCAAGCAAGTCCATACATAAGCATACATTACAGTGAAAGATGTTACATGAGTTAGAGTACTCGGTCGTCTTAATAACATTAAAATCTTGAGTTTCTCAATATCATCTCGTCTTATAGTAAATGTACCTCGAACCTTACCTTCAAGAGGAGTGACAATGTCACACATCTCGAAATTATTTTTCTACTTTACTTCCCATATGGACATCGCCTGTCCATATGGGTCTTTGATTACGGACCTATCATAAAATGGAATCAACTCTTTCGATAAGAAATGTTCATGGCCACCGAATTTGTGGAGTAGAGCCCAAGTCCTAATGAACCCTACTATAGTAGCTCCATCACCAGCAACATCATGATGGTTAGTGAAACCAATGGATACACCTAGATTCGGAAAAAATGTCGCTTGAATGGCTAAGACCGGGGCTAATTGCTCCCCCGATGCATCCTTAGGTTCCGCCAGCTTAGGAACAAAGTGATAAAAATCCTTAGCTGTTAGGAAAGACGGGCACACAATCAAAGAGCCCGACAGGGTACCAGCGGAAAATACCCAAGACTAAAACTTTCCTTTCAACCTGAACCAAAAAGAGACAAGCAAACCAAGCAAAATAATGATATGGGGCAGCAAGTAACTCAACCAAAACGAAACAAGACAAGAATAAAGGCAATCACACGAGACACAAGATTTACGTGGAAAACCCTTCAGTGTGAAGAGTAAAAATTCACGGGACCAAAACCTCCACTATAATCACCACCAAATTGTTACAATATTGTTATCCAAAATGGCCACCAAACAAGTGTCAAACAACATGCAACAATACATACACCACAACACCAAAACAAGAGAGCAAAAGGAGTACAAATACCAAAAATGTAGCTGCTGTTCAGAGATGAAAAAAGGAGCTACAGGCCACCAAATCAAGCTATGCCAATTCCTAATCAAAGATCGAGATGAGAGGAATATGTAGTCCAAAAATCATCTCAATCGGACAAGAAACGAAGGAATCACAGTTTAAAGATGACTGCTGTGGCTGAATTTTTCTGGGCGAAAATCTGCACTCTCTGATCCTTTTTTTTGTGTGGCTGCAGAAGTTTTTTCTGTGTATGTTCAGAATAAGACCTGAAAAGGTCAATATATATGTCCCATATAATTGGGTTATGGGTAAAGTGTGCTGGTCCCATAAATTGGGCTATATTTTATCCACATAGGAAGGGACAAAGGCCCATGACCCAACAATTCTCCCCCTCCCAACTATGTGGAGGAGACCGCCATCTAAGTCACTATGGAGAAAAGAAGTTTTAACATCCATTTGCTCAACCTCTAAATCTAGACTTGCAGCTAAGCCTAGAACCACACGAATGGCTGCCATCTTTACAATCGGAGAAAATAACTCATCAAAATCAACTCCCTTTTTCTGGTTAAATCCTTTCACAACCAATCTAGCTTTGTACAATGGAATTGGATTACCATCTTCATATTTCACCCAAAAAACCCATCTATTTTTCAAATCTTTTCTGTCTTTAGGCAGCTTAACCAAATCAAAGGTATGATTATCTTACAAAGATTTAATTTCATCTTCCATAGCATCAAATCATTTTTATTTTTCTTTACTTTCCATGGCCTCATCAAGACTCTCAGGTTCTCCCCCGTCAGTCAAGAGTACATACTTATTGGGAGAATAACGAGATAAAGGTATTCTCTCTCTAGTAGATCATCTGATAGAACTCTCTGGAGCATCAACAACTAATTGCTAATCAACCATATCAACCTGTACTGGAGTATCAACAACTTCTTGCTGGTCATTCTAAACATGATCATATCTTCATTATCAACTTGATTTTCTTCAGGAGTAGTAGTCAAAGGAACTATATCAACATCAACTAGGCTCTCACTACTCTGAGAATCAACCTTCTCAGCTTTGTCAAAATCTTCAATTGTTTGGTCTTCAAAGAACACAACATCACGGCTTCTAACAAGTTTCTTCTCAACTGAATCATAGAAATGATAGCCAAATTCATCTTGACCATAACCAATGAAGATAGATTGTCTAGTTTTAACATCCAACTTTGACCTTTCATCCTTAGGAACATGCACAAAAGATTTACACCCAAAGACTCTAAGATGATCATAAGAAATATTCTTACCAGACCAAACTCTGTCAGGGACATCACCATTCAAAGCAACAGTCGGAGATAAATTGATAACATAAACAGCCGTATTAAGTGCTTCTGTCCAAAAGGAATTTTTAAGAGAAGGAATAATGTTTTGGATGAAATTGAGTTTGGTAATAGGGAGCTTGTAGAATAGTACCCGCCGTATACGGTGGAAGTCTAACCATATATGATCAAAATAGGTAAGAGGGAGTGTCAGCTCAGCAACACCACCAGGAGGTGGTGCAACTTGACATTGCTCAATCACGGATGCCATGTTGATTATAACGTTTGGCTAAGAAATACACATGTACAGAATTGGATTGGCTTATCAAAATAGGAGCCATGAAATGGTGGTTGGTTTTGATGACTCAAAAGAGTAACTTCATACCTAACGTGATTGGTCCACTTCACTGACTCTTTTAAATTTTAGAGACAGATTTATGATATGATTTAAAGTTTATGGATTTTTATACTATCTTTAAGTTAATACTAGTCTCTCGAATGTACTTCTCATTATTTTTCTAATTTGATTTTTATATTTACTTGTTTTTTTGGACAAATCAAAAAAATATAATTTTTTTTTCATATATTATCATTAATGTTAATTATTTATCCTCTAAATCATTTTTCAAAACCTATTAATTACTATCTCCGTGCATATTTACTTGTCCATCTTTACTTGTGCACTGTACTAAAAATAAATATCCAACAATACTTTAATTTGAAAATAAATAATGGATAACTCACCATTTCTATCAATTATACCCTTGGCATTATATAGCATTCATTATTCATTGCATTTCCTAATATATTAAATTTATTATATTTAAAGGATAATATGATAAAATTACCCTGCCATTTACTATTTTTTAATCAGTGTGTCAGTAGTGGATAACTATTGATGGATAGAGAGAGTATTATACATCAATTAATATGGATAGTATAAAAAAAATTACTGTACCAATTATTATTATGTATACATAACATAAATACCAAACCTTTTGAAAGTAATTACACTCTCTTCCACTTTTTAAATTATTTTACTCTCTCTCTATTAATATACATAACATAGCTGACATATACATATCATTCTATGTATATGTTGGGATTTTTGTAATATATTTAGGGAGTTGAGATTTTATGTAATTTTGAAAACATAAATTGTGTATTTGTGTAATTTTTAGTTATTATTTTATTAATAAATGTATCAAGTCAAAATATAACAGATATAATGAACTCAAATAATAAGTGAGTTTATAATTAAATATTTATAAAAATATTTACCAATAGATTTGGTAATAAGCACACATATATTTAGAATTAGAGAAAATTGTTGAGCTCAAATGAATTCAAAAGAGATGTCTCAATCCGCCATGGGAAATGTGTATTCGCACTGTTGTCTCAATGCATTATTGATAGGCATATGTGGCTGATTTTGAATTATGCCCTACCAGACGCACATCAAAAACGTGTGTGAATTCGAAATTTAGCCCAAAAGCACATCATTCCTAAATCAATAACTACACATTCCATATATTTCTAGAAAGTGCGATCTAGAAAGAATAAAGTATACGTAATTCATATCTTTACTTCAAATGAAGTAGAGATAATTTTTTATGGACTTTCGACTCAGGATAAATAACAATATAACAGATGAAAAAATAAAAACAAACAACAAAAATGATATCACATCACTAGATAATAAAAGAAACAGGGCATCCACAAACTAATACTATAAACTAGCTATTCGAAATCATTGACATCACCAAAACACTACGAACAAGAGGCTACAAGAAACTACAGGCACAACTAGGGGTGTACAAAAACTGAATCGACCGATAAACTGAACCATTAAAGATGTTATTAGTTTATTATTATTGGGTTAACGATTTTTTAATGTTAATTTTTAAAAAATCATTGGGTTATTGGTTCAGTTTGATTTTTTCTTATTGGGTAAACCGATAACCCAATAAGAATACACACACATATATACATATACATACATACATACATACATACATATATATATATATATATATATATATATATATATATATATATATATATATATATATATTTCTCTTAAATTTCTACAAATTAACAAGCCTATTATTTCAATTATACAAACTCGTAATTTCTCCTAACAACATTTAGTTCAAACTTGAAGGTTCTTCTAAATTAAAACACATCATGTAAGATTTTTAGTTGTAATTAAGATTCATTTTTTTCATGTAAGTTACTACTATTTCTATTTTATGAGTATTTTCTTATCGGTTAAACCAAAATCGAACTGTTAAGGACTAAAAATCGATAAACCGAAAATCGATAAAAAATATCTTATTGGTTTGGTTATTGGTTTATAATATTTAAAAATCGAAAACCGATACTATATAAAACCGAATCGATCGATACACACCCCTAGGCACAACTATAAACAACACACTCTTCCCTATTATTACGGACATACTCCTATACCCTGTGTGAATAAAATTCGAAAGCAAATTAAAAATAAAATTGGTCCACAATATGAAAGCTATTTGAATGTTATTGAAAAAGAAAAAGAGAAGAAGAAAAAAATAGAAGTTTGTCATTGCACAAGACTGTGAAATACACTTCTTTAATTAATTATGATCTATTAATATGAAATTTCACTTTTATAACACATATCGTAATTTGATATCAACAGTATGACACAATTTATATTTATTATGTAACAAATGAACCTCAAATATGTATAGTGTGTTTTTGGTTCTCTCTTAACGGGTCAGTGGTTTTACAAGCTAGTGATATCATGACATACAATGCTATTGCTTAAATTTTTATACAATGCTATTGCTTACATTTTTTAATTACTTAGAAGAGTAAAATTAAAATTTATATTAAGTGAAAGTCGCTTTTCACATTTTAAAACTATATGTGATAATTCAACTTATTCCTAGCCATTGATTTAAGATCGATCAAGGGGTTTATGTGAAGGGAGTATTTATTTTTCAAATCCAAAATGTTAAAGAGGATAAACTGAGTTTTTTTAATGACAAATTTGATTGAGTGATTTTATACTAGAAAGAACTAATAGGATAAAATGCAAAGCACAAAAAGTATATCAACGAGGGTGGGAAAAAAAAAGCCTCACTCTAATGTAGAAAGAACCAATATAAGGCAGTTGCATACTAATAAAATCTTGGATGACATAAAAATACACCAAATACCGGCTTGAAAAAGGATTCTTATTTGGACTAGTATTACAATTTACAGCTACAATTTAAAGTATTTCATCTAGGATACAAGAGGTTAGACATAATGTCTATTTTCTTGGTAATTAATAAAATCAGGCTTTCTATAGAAAATTGAGACCGTGGGTTATAGCAGCAAAAACATTCATTCGAGTTTTAGACAAAGACAAACCAACCTCTAAATCTCCATCAAAGTCCTTAGATTTACTAAGAGACATCGATATTCCAACACCACTGTCAACAGAAATGACTTCTAACTTTGCAGCCCTTCCCCATCCAAAATCAGCAGCATATAAGTCATGTTTTGGGGATCCAGCAACTGAAAGCATTCGGTTCTCATCTATGGTGTTTAATTCTTTAAACCAACTACCATTCATAATCCACTCCTCATCCTTCATTCTTTTCCGAATGGATTCTCTAATTATTTCAACAGCAGTTGTAAAGCCTTCCTTTCCAGCTAAGTCAGCATGTCTTGTTCTTGCAAAGTAACCCACTATGCAATTCCCAAAATAAGATTGAGGAAGTGGTGGATTGAATCGCGTTCTGCAATCTCCTTCACATCCAAAGAACTCCGTTAAATTATCATCCATGATATCTTCTTTGATCGCGTCCTCTGATTTTATCAAGCAAGTCCATAAATAAGCACATGTTATGGTGAAAGATGTTACAGGAGTGAGAGTATTTCGTCGCCTTGATGATATTAAATTCTTGAGCTTCTCGATATCATCTCGTCTTATAGTAAATGTACTTCGAACTTTGTGCTCAGGAAGAGTAACATTATCACGCATCTCTAGATTACGTTTCTTCATTTCTTTCCATATGGGCATCCCTTGTCCATATGGGTCTTTGATTACAGACCTATCATAAAATGGAATAAACTCTTTCGATAAGAATTGTTCATGTCCACCGAATTTGTGGAGTTCAGCCCACGCCCTAATGAACACTACTATGGTAGCTCCATCACCAGCAACGTGATGATTAGTGAAACCAATGGATACACCAAAATTCGGAAAAAGTGTCACTTGAATGGCTAAGACAGGGGCTAATTGGACCCCTGGTGCATCCTTAGGTTCTGCCAACTGAGGAACAAAGTAATAAAAATCCGTAGCATTACAGGGATGGTCACCAATGAGATAATTGAAATTCATATTAGTCTCAGAAAAAGTAACTGACACAGAATCTCCTATCACATAACATAACTCAAGATATCCGTTCAAATTTATTGGACATGCGACGTTGCCAGCTAAGGGTGCATAGTGTTTGAGAGCGAGGGATAGTGAATCTTTAAGAGGAGGAATAATGTTATTGATGAAATCGGATTTGTTAATGGGGAGCTTGTAGAATAGTATCCGCCGTACACGGTGGAAGGTTAACCATACATGATCAAAATAGGTAAGAGGGAGTGTCAGCTCAGCAACACCACCAGGAGATGGCGCAACTTGACATTGCTCAATCACGGATGCCATGTTAACTATAACTTTGGCTAAGAAATAAAAAACATATATAGAATAATATTGGCTTATCAACATATATGGAGCCATGAAACTGTTACCTCTGATCGAGTCATTTCATACAATACATGATTGGCCCGTTTTTTGTCTCCGTCTCCAAAATGTAATCAGACAGACAGATTCATAAGTTACAATTTATAGGCTCCTGTATCAAATTAAACTTAATATTATAATAATAACTAAGTTCATAATCAAATAGTTATAAATATTTATCAATAATTTCATAATACATATACATATATCTAGAGTTGAGATAAAAGTTATTGAATTTACGTGAATCTACGAAATGGACGTCTCAGTGTGCCCTAGGCATATGTGGCAGCACATGTGTATGCTTATAACGGGCGCCTTTTGTCCTAATAGTAACTGTTGTGTCGATGCATTATTGATAGACATATATATATATGTGTGGCTGATTTTGCATTATGACCTACCAGAGACGCATCAAAAAGTGCCTGTTTAAAATAGAAATCAAATTCTAGAGAATTTATATCTCTTTTAGAAAATTTAGTCGACAACCATATGTGAATAAATTCAAAAGCAAATTACAAGAAAATGGTCCAAAAATTAAATCTATTTTGAAAATTGATTAAAGAGACAAAAACAATATTTTCAAAAGACGTTTTCAGGGCGAGAGTCTCAGGGCGTTATTGGGGTGGAGCATATGAAACACACACCGGTCTCAATTTAGTGGCGTAGTGTAAGGACCCTCTCCATCATTACGTATAAGTCCTACATTTAAAATCTCATGTCCAATTTATTTCCGATTTGAAAGTTACAAATTTCACAATAGTTTAGTTTGACCAATTTCGGAGAAATGTGTGGCGTCAGGAAATCTAGGCATGATTTTGATCGGGGTAGTGTTATTTGTCTTGATTTCGATTAGTTAAGACGATAAGAAACTCGTAAAATTTTACGGAATCAAATTTGGTTAAGTAAAACTTCTGAAATTGGTTTTAGCGTAAAGGGTAGTATTAGGAATGTCTGAGATTTAAGGTACGTTGAAAAAAATGAGATTTTTGGTGAAGACAGACATTTTTTCCTGTCGGCACTGCTATAGCGATCGGCACGTTGCTTAATCGGCAAGTGCCATAGTGGAGGAATTCCCGCTATAATGACTGTCAAAGGTGGTCAACAACTGCTACAGTGGTCAGTACCACTACAGAGGCACCACTATAGCGGTCTTGAATGCTATAGCGGTGAAAACCACGGATTTATTAAAATTTTCTCCAAAATAGTTTATTTTTCTAGTACTCATTTTAGGGCAACAGAAGGGTGATTTAGGGCGAAACACACAGAATTTTTTTGTTTGGCTCCATCAAAGTAAGGAATTCATTCTATTAACTCGTATTTAATTATTAAGCCTTACAATTATTAATTCACAGAGTTTGAAAAGGGTTTTAGGAAAGATTTTGATTAATTGCTGGTGCAGGAGAGAAAATTAAGGAATAAGTTAATAGGTTTTGACTACTAATACTTAATTTACCATTGTATTTCGTCAATTTACTAATATCCGTGAAATCGATAGTTTTAGGTGAATTACGGTGGAAAAGGCCTAGAATGGGAATAAAATAATCATGAATTTGACACTAGAAGTTGGCTGTGAGTTACAAATCCCAACATGTTAGGTCATTTCTTTAATTATATATTTATATGCCTGTTCTAGATCACGAGCAAGCAAAAATTGCATGGAAGGACAAACCTCCGGCATAGAGGAGTTGTGTAAGCTTGTTTTCAGGTAGGTAATGGTATTGTAGTTTGATTTAATTTGTGCTATATGTGCATGTTAATTGCTTTATAGTATGACTTGTTAGTGCATGTTATTTGGTCTTGTATTTGCGAATGATTTGTGGTTGTTATATGATTTTGACCTACCTTACTTGCTAAATGTGGAATGTTCGGTATTTAGAACATTCTCACGGGCTTTTGGTGGAACAAGGTTGGCAAACATTTGTGTTTGAGGTTTTAGTACATGGATGATAATTGTCCCCTGTAGGTCATGGCTAGAGGATGGTTGTATATCCTTTAGCATGTATGTACGAAGGTTAGGTGAATTTGATGGTTTCATGTGTGAATCAGAAAATATAGTTTTATATCTAATAAATTGTCCTGACTTATTTTTTACTTGAATTGACTAAACTTGACTTGGTGATAATATGTTGACTTGCTAGTTTGATTCCTAGTTGTTCATTATAACTTAGTATAATTGACAGACACTTATTGCTTGTTATGCTAAGTATATGGTTATTAAGAATGGATAAACTTGTTAATGTTTATTAAGAATGGATTAACTTTTTGTACTATAACGTAGTTAGATGTTCATATTTTTATTTTGGGTTGGCCAAATGGTCCAACCAATACATTATTGTTCTTGTGTGCTGATACTACACCTGAATTTACTTTTGTGAGTGCAGCGCATATTCTAGCAGCTCCTACGATACCTCACTTGTGATTCCAACGGTTGTCTCCAAATTTTTGAGTGAGCAATATATTTGGGTACCGTGGAATCTTTTCGTATTGGCATAGTTATCTTGTTCTAAACTTATATTTTATTTCAGTTTTGGGGTGTAACGCCCCGAGTCTGCACCCCGAACATTACACGGTGCTTACATCCCCGAAGGACCACAAGCTAACCCATGACTGGTACCTGCTGTGAGCACTGAATAATAATACTGAAATAGTGTGAAAGTTAGGCTGAAGTGCCATAAGGTTCATAATCTGAAAATTGATAAATATAGCAACAAATAATAATATCTGAAAATTGAATGCTGTCTGAACTAGTCTACTCTGAAAAGCCTCAAGTGAACTGTCTAAATGTGAAGTTGATGGGACAAACCCCCAACTGATACAAGACAGCCCAAGAACACAAGAAAACAAACACCAAAACAGTCCACTAGTTCAAGGAACTATGGACCTCTTTTGGTGACCCTCTCGGATTCAAGAACATAACAAGAACACCATGTAATGAGGTGTTTAACACCTAATTTACAGCAGCAAACTAAACTATATTATGAAAATAAAAATGAAGAACAACAATGTTACAACCACAATAACCAAACGGCTTGAACAACAATAACACAAACTACAAGATTAGGACAAGAAACAAAGATAGATAGTTAAACAAGTGTTGATATAGTCTTAACAATCCAAGAGCATATTCACTCTTGGACCTTTAAAACTTCATACAACAAACACCTAACTCTTACAATGACACAAGAGGGGCATCCACCTCTTAAAGCACCAAAGTCTCAAGCTTTGTAACACATAAGAGAATCCACCCTTATGCTATGCCCTAATTTCAGTTTTAAGAACTCTCTCTCACAAGAGTAATGTCTTCAATATCAACCATAAGCTAATAAAATAAATCCTACAAGGTTCTATTTATACAATATTACAAATAATAGAGAAATGACAAATGAGCCCTTTAGTGACTAGTCTTCAAAAATACTCAAAAGTGTCATCATAATGATCATACGGGCTCACCTCTTTTACAAAGGCACTTCACAATCTCCTTCTTTCGGCCACACATCTTCTCCATACTCTTTATTTTGCACTTTGGCTTCTTTTTGCTTTCCATCTTACAGTTTGTCATCATTCATAACTGATTCAATGCCCACCTCTTCTCCAAGATAGCACAATATACCCCCCCTTAGGATCATATTCCATCGGTTTGAGCACTCACTAGACTTGTGACCCACCCTTGACACTTGAAGCATTGAAACCACTTGGGGTTGGAAGTAGAATTCAATTTACCTTCATACCTTGGAGTATGTTTTTGGAAACCCTTAGTGGCCTCGGGTTGGGTAGCCATGAATGAATTCTCTTTGATCTCCCTCTCAACCTCTAGAGCCGTGTGGAAGCTGCCATCTACGGTGTTGAATTTGTAAAGCGTCATGGAGTGGAGATGTCCTTATTTATCCCAACCTTGAAGCACACAATGTCATGACTTACTTGCTCGCCTCGGTGGTCAAGTTTCAACATCAATTGTTGAAATTCATCGTAGTAAGCCATGGAACTCTTGCTCCCTTGCCTCAAATTATACAATTTGGCTAGAAGCTCATGCCTATAAGTCTCGGGCAAGTACCGCTGCCTCATAAGGTTCTTCAACTGAAACCAAGGAGGAGGTTGTCCCTCAATTATCTCATTCCTAAACCGTTTAACATACTCCCACCATGTATTAGCATACCCTTCGAAGTGAGCTATAGCATAACCACTTTTATTTTCTTCGGTGAGATCATTAAGTTGGAAGATCTTGTCACAAGACGACTCCCATACAAGGTAGGCTTCAGGATCACTCTCACCTTTGAAAATGGGAAGGCTTACTTTGATGGAATTGAGACCTACATCTCGTTTTGGATGGCCATATCTCACCTCTCGGTCTAACTCCCATGTCTACCCCTAATTCTTTATTCCCTCAAGTAAACATCATCATATGACCCATAACCACCATGTTGTTCTCCCCTACCATATCCCTCAACGTGGATGGGCCTATTTGGGTTAAGTGGAGCTTGTAGTGGCGGGATTGGATTTGGATAGTAAGGTTTTTGGTCAAGTGGAGTTTGGATGAGAGGGTTCGAGTTTGGTGGTGGTATTTTGGTTCCAAGGCCTTCTTGTTGGACTTGGTGGAGTGGAGGATGGTTTGGTCTATCTTGTTGTTAGCTTCAGGAGTAGAGATTGGTTGGATTTGTGGCAATTGGTGGATATGACATTTGGTGCATGGTCCCGAAAGTATTAGTTGGGGAATTATTTTGAGGTATGGAAGGTCGAATCCTTTGGCTTTCCACACGCTCTAATCTCCCACTTATTGATGCCATATCCGTATCTAATTTCTCAAGACCCACATTCAACCTAGCCACATCTCAGGACATAGTTTCAAGGCGAGCCAAAATGAGATTGATGGCATTATTATCCATTGTTTGAGCATTTGAAGCCTCGGGTTCCATTGTGGTTATACAAAAAATAAACCTTCAAGTTACGGTCCAACAAGACACCCAATCATTCCATAATGCCACACACAATAATACAATACAAATTCTACAAAACAAAACATGCGTGAGTTCAAAACAACCTCCCATAATGAGATCCCACCTTCAGGCTTCTTCAAACTCAAGCTTAACAATGGTGGATGGCTCAAATAACCTCCAATTTAGCTCAAATTCTAACCCTATAATCCTATAGTGTTAGATAACACAAATCTAACACTAAAAACACAAGAAAAACACAAAATCAAAAACTTAAAATTTGACCTAGGGTCAAAAATGGGTTTAGTTTTTTTTGGGGGGGGGGGGGATTTTTGATTTTGACACTTATTTTTTGTTGGTATTTTCAATTTCTAGAATCTAATAGTGTTAGGGAACAAGGATCTAACACTAGTAACACACAAAACACACAAAAATCAAGATTTTTTGAAAGACCCTAAAACGTGAATAGTAACTTTTTTTTTCTTCCTTTTCACTTTTTTTTTTTATTTTCAAGATAATAATCCCAAGATTGATTTTGTTGGAAAAAAAATCAAACCTTTATTTGATACCAAATGATACAATACAACCCAAGAACACAAGAAAACATTCAAGGAACTATGGACCTCTTTTGGTGACCCTCTCAGATTCAAGAACACAATAAGAACACCATGTAATGAGGTGTTTAACACCTAATTTTCCGCAGCAAACTAAACTATATTATGACCATAAAAATGAAGAACAACAATGTTACAACCACAATAACCAAACGGATTGAACAACAACAACATAAACTACAAGATTAGGACAAGAAACAAAGATAGATAGTTAAACAAGTGTTGATGTAGTCTTAACAACCCAAGAGCATATTCACTCTTGGACCTTTAATACTTCATACAAAAAACACCTAACTCTTACAATGACACAAGAGAGGC
>NC_061120.1:8862203-8867735 GCF_002878395.1 Capsicum annuum | reverse complement strand
TACTTCATACAAAAAACACCTAACTCTTACAATGACACAAGAGAGGCGTCCATCTCTCAAAGCACCAAAGTCTCAAGCTTTGCAACACATAAGAGAATCCACCCATATGCTAGGCCCTAATTTCAGTTTTGAGAACTCTCTATCACAAGAGTAGTGTCTTCAATATCAAGCATAAACTAATAAAATAAACCCTACAAGGTTCTATTTGTACAACATTACAAATAATAGAGAAATTATAAAAGAGCCCTTTAGTGACTAGTCTTCAAAAATACTTAAAAGTGTCATGATCTTGATCATACTTGTATCACCAACTAACTCCGACTAATAAAATACTAAATCTACTGTAATACTAAAATAAAACAATATCCTTGATAGATGAGGACTCACTACTAAATCTGCTGCTGCTAACTGAATCTAGATAAGCGTGGTCAGGAACTTGAGCATTTGAACCTATGATACGATACATCATAGCACAAGAAAAGAGTATGCGATCAGTACGTGGAATGTACTATTTTCCTAGATGAGGTCTGGCTAATATGCATAAATAATAACTGACTGAGTGATATGAATATAAGTGAATGAGAGTACATAGATAACTGAAGATACTGTAAATATTGATTATGCAATACTGTGCATATACATATATACTGTGTCTTAGATTTATTCTAAAATTGAGTACTAAATTTTGTTGGCTATATAACTGATAATTGAAAGCTATGGTTTTGTAGATCTGGACTGAGATTTATACTAAAGAATGAAATTAAGACTGTGAGAGGTAATTATCTAACTGACATGCCCCTCTTTAAATTAATTGGGGGTCCAACCTATAACCCTAGTTGGAAGGGTGTCAGTACCATGCCACGAGTATAGACACTGGCTGTATGGATCCATAGAAAGGTCATCCCGAAGGACTAAGGGTCACCCTCTACTGGCAGGTTCCCTGATGAGAATAGTATTACCCTCAATTGGTAGGTAAACACCATATCAACCCTCAACTGGCAGGTTGATATCTCAACCTATGCTGACTACGTAGTTCTGGAACGCAAGGACTGCTACTAAGGATCACACTCTCTACTGACAGGTGAGACCCTATCCTTGAGTTCGTTCGATTCTGGATCCTACTCTCAACTGAATGACACTGATTGTTAAACTGAGTAGAACTAGACTGAGATTTATTGAGTTCTATAACTAACGGAGTACTACTATTTATGACATTACTGAGACTATTCTGTAGCTACTATAATTCTAGGTAAACAGCTAGATTTCGGGTATTGAATACCCTCAGGACTCGATAGCATTGATAGTAAGGCATGGCACAATCTTGAGAGCATACTAGCTAGTCACTTATTCATGATTCATTTATTGAGACATTTTGTCAAACACTTGCAAGGCATGAACTTGTACATGAATGAAATCACATGCTAACATATCATGGTTTCACTATTCAATTCATAAAGGCATTCTAATAAACACTTGGGGAGCATGATTATTTCACATAATGATAAACATATACAAATTCATGGATACAACACTCAACTTGTAAATTCAAGGATTTAACATGAGAATCACATAATTCACCATACATGCTATCTTAATTTTATGAAACCTGTAATTTATCATGGATTAAAACCCAAACAACATCATAATCATGAATACGATCTAATTCAGGCAAGAAAATCATAAATCTGAAAGCTTATATTTTTAAATAGGGTTCTTAGACTCCATGGGGGGTAAGGGCCCATGGATGAACACTAACATACCTGGGAAGATGAGTTCTTGAAGTTTCTGGGTGGAATTCTTGAGGATTGCTCTTGAATATTGAAGGCTAGGATTTTGTTAGTTGAGAGAATGCTCTTGATTTGGGGTAAAATTGAGTGAATAATGACTTAACTAGGTTATTAGGGGTTAATTAACATGTTTAAATTGATTAGGGCCATGGAAAAAGACCAAATTACCCCTAGAAAGAATTAAATTTTTTTCATTGAATTCCTAATTTTTGACTTCACCGCGATGCGGTGGCATCACAGTGAGCCACTGAAAGTCAGCTGAAACTGTTCAAAAATGGACCATCGTGAAATTCCCTTTTGGCGCGACGTGGTGGTATTGAGTCGGGCTACTAGAAAATGATAATTGCAAAATGGCACTCTGGCACGATGCGTTGACACGTTGGAAAAAGACAATTGGGAACTGGGACTTCACCACAATGCGCTGGAATTGCGGTGTCTCACTGGAAACTGACGAATGCCATTTTGACCCTCACCACGATGCAGTGCTTCTCAATTTGACATACTATTTCACTAAAAGTGTCATAACTTCTCACTCGAATATCGGATTTGGGTGAAATTTATATCATTGGAAAGCTGACTGATTTCCTACATAATGACTGGTCTTAACCTAGAAAATTCTTAGTATTTTTGAAAGTATATATATAGGAATTCTCAAATATTGAGAGCTAAACTGAACTAGGAAAATACGAGGTATTACAATATCTCCGCCTTGGGAACATTCATCCTCGAATGATATTGATCAAACTGAAAAATACTGATATCCTGAGTTTACATACTATACATGCACAATTGAAGCATGATTACATGACTAAAACTACTGATAAACTAAGTTTTCATACTGAGACATGATTACATGGCTGATCTGATTCATGAATGCATGATTATTATAAAAATAATATACAATGGTAACTGATACCAGGTTTTTAACTGTAACTGAACATGGAATTGAGTAAATCTAAAGGAGACTATTAGCTCAAGATGAGTCTGAGTTTGCGGGAAAGAGGTGAGGATACTTGGTCCACATATTTTCTTTTGCATCCCAAGTAGCTCCCTTAATGGACTGGTTCCACCAAAGAACTTTGACCAAGGGAACTTATTTGTTCCTTAGTCTGTAAATATGACGATGAAGGATTTAGACTGGAACCTCTTCAAAAAAGAGATCCTTCTGAATATCTACGCCCTTTAAAGGGAGTACAATTGTTAGGTCATCAATGCATTTATTCAGTAAGGAGACATGGAATACTGGGTGCACTGAATCTAAGCCTGAAGGCAACTCAAGCTTGTAAGCTACCTTTTCAAAATAGATGAGAATACTATAAGGACCGAGATATCGAGGACTGAGCTTCCGCTTCTTGCCGAACCTCTTTACTCCCTTCATGGGAAAGGTTTTTAAGTACACAAAATCGCCAATATCAAACTCAAAATCCTTTCTCATCATATCTGCATACGATTTCTATCGGCTTTGGGCTGCCCTAAGCCTTTTTCTTGTCAACTGAACCTTTTCTAAGGCATCAAACACCAAGTCAGGACCTACTACTATGGTCTCACCTACCTCGAACCAACCAATTGGATATCTATATCTCCTACCATAAAGAGCCTCAAATGGAGCTATCTGAATACTGGAATGATAGCTATTATTATATAGGAAGTCGATGAAAGAAAAGTGGTCATCCCAACTACCTTTAAAATTAACAACACATGCTCTTAACATATCTTCTAGAGTCTGAATGGTCCTTGCTGCTTAACCATCCGTCTAAGGGTAAAAAGTTGTACTAAGGTGAACTTGGGTACCAAGACCCTTTGATAAGTCATCAAACTTGCTATCACCTTTTAGGCCTAAATTATCATGCTTTTCCATTTATTTGATGGTAATCTCTTACTTCATGCTCATTTGTGTAGGTAAAGGTTAAAAAGGAAAGATGAGCAAGTCATTCAAGTCAACAAGAGGCAAAATGTGAAGGAAAAGAGCCATCTACTTTGCATCCGCTTTGGATCCTCTTTGCACCTGCTTAGGAGATACTTTCCATCTGCTCTCTATCTACTCTCCATCCGCTTTGGATCCGCTCAAGCAGATCAAGAACAATGTGGCAATTTTGTCAAATGTACAAGTGGGGCTTGTTTAAGGGGTCTTGTTGCTCATTTTTAGGAATCATTCTACAACTCTACCTCCCTTATTTAGTCTAGGGATTTTGTAACTTCTTGGTGCTTGGAGAAAGACTTGTACTAAATTTTGAGCTAAGAAGACATTAGAGTGACTTCTAAGTGTAGATTTGGCTTCACCCATTGAAGATTCATTGGATTCTAAAGTGTGGTTTGCACTCTCTTTATTTTCTTATGGATAAATTTGATGGAAATGTTGATTTACTTGTGTTTATTATCATTATGAGTTGCTAGATCTACCTCTTGGGATTATGCCTGATTAGGATACCGTTGTATGTGGGTAGTGATTAATTTGTGCATATGCTAGTTTGTTAATGATGGGTTTTATCATTTCTTGATTAAATTGATTGGGATTGATGGGTGAAAGCCCCAAATACCCAAATGAATTTGATGGGTGAAAGTTCCAAACTCTAGAAAACTTAAGGCCATCTTTGAAAGAAGGGTTTTGGGTGAAGTTTAGGAATCCATATCATTCTCAAAAGAGGGATGTGAAGACGAAAGCAATGGTAGACAATTATGTGTATAGTTTGCAAATCTATTACTATCTTAGATGTAAGAGTGGTTGTGAAGTTAACTATGCCTTGGGTTTCATCCTAGAAATAGGGATTTCCAATTGAAGTATTGGGCGGTTTTGATTGACATATTTGTTAGGTGTTTGAAAGAGCCAATGAGTGAAATCTTTGTGGTTTTGTTGAAAGACTGGCTTCAAAGGCGTTAGACCTAGCCTACCATATCATCAATAATTAGAATTTGCATCAAATTGTCATGTTCCCATACACATCTTTTCCCTAAGAAAGCATAGTCCCAAGATCTATTATAATTGATTACACTCTAATTATTCTTAGTCTCGAATTAGTCCTTTAGAATCCCAAGAATTACTTTCACATCCGACACGATTGAAAATCCCCCAAACTATTTTGCACCTTTGACTTGAATTGGGAAAGCACTTCTATTTCAAATTAACTCAATCACCACTGACATTTTTCCTCGTGGATTCAACCCCGACTCTTGTTGGGTAAATATATTGACAACGACCGCCTTACACTAAATTGACGTGTAAGTTGAGCGTTATCAAAAATAGCGGCATTGCCAGGGAAGAATTTGGTGTATTGAGTTAGTTTGGAATTTTAGATTACTTGCTTTGGTTCAAACTTGTAAATATTTATTTGTTATCTTCTTCTTGTTTCTTGTTTTAGATAGATTTTCATTCTTATTTATTTGTTGATATGGCATCATGGAATGAACGTGGATTTGGTGGTCGAAAATCATACCTTAATGATCCATGTCCATATTCTGGCGGACCCCACCCTCGGTGAGATTATAGATATGCTCCCCGAGTAGAGATATGTGCACCATCTTGACCCTATTGGGAGAATGGTGCTCTTTATGTAGTGGTCGAGATGGACATGAGAGACAATGTCTGAATGCCCCCTCCCCCCATTATGCTAACCCAATTGCTAGGTCTTCTTATGATTTTGATAGGTCTTATGGTCAAGAAAAGGAAGAACAAAGCACTGAAAAACTAATCTTTGATCGTTTGGAATCAATGGGAGATAACATATGTGATATGCATCAAGTCATGGGG
>NC_061120.1:8856012-8862103 GCF_002878395.1 Capsicum annuum | reverse complement strand
TTTTGCAAAATTATTTTTGTCACGTGATCTCTTATTAGAGATCCACGTCACCAAATCCAATCAACCAATATTACTTAAAACCAAAATTAAAAATTGAACCCCAAAAAGAAGAGATTAACCAAAGTCAAACTATTTAATTCTCTCCTGTCTGGAAGCAAATAATGTTTGGTTATTTTAACTGATATATTTTCTACAAATTTAGTTTGAATAAATTGGTAAACTACGTCAAAAGAAAAAAAAAAAAAAAAACATAATCAAGTTAGGATTGAAGAGAAAAAAAATAGTTCACACGTTTAAGTAATTTTTATTTTTTTTTGGTGAAATAGTAATTTAATTGATATACAATGACATGCATTTATATCCTCTTTTAAAGGTTATTCATAGTTCGTGACACTTAATTACCTTTCAATTGAATATAAATGAACTTACATTTAATGTTTGCAAATAAATTATATTTATCCTTAAAACTTATAAATAATCTAAATTTACTCTTTTATCCTGTTGTCGTTAGCTTAGAAGGACCAAATGGAGTCATTTAGTAATAACAACGCTAAAAATAAAATATTTTTTAAACAAAAAATAAATTTGCTCTAAATGATACTACTGTAGTTCATTTACAAATTTGATCAGTTTTATTACATACATTTGTAAAATAAATTATATTTACCGTCGAACTTACAAATGATTTAAATTTACCCTTTTATCTTGTTGTCGTTAGTCTAAAAGGAGAGTATTGAGTCATTTCAATAATGACAAGGATTTAATAAAATATTTTTGAATAGCGGATAAATTTAAATTAAATGATACTATAGTTGAGAGGTTTATTTAAACCGTTTCGCAAAATAAAATTACATTTATCATCTACATTTGCAAAATAAATTATATTCATCCTCGATCTTATAGATGATTTAAATTTATCCTTTTATCCTACTGTCTTTTTTTTTTTGGTTTTCATCCGATAGCCTGTACCCGCATTGGAGTCCAACTAATTCGGATTCGCGCCGTGTAGGGTCCCATTTGGAAGGAAGCGCTTCCTATCAAGGATTTTTTCATACCCAGAGTTCGAACCCGAGACCTCTGGTTAAGGGAGGAGCAGCTGCACCACATTCTTTGATGGTCTTTTATCCTGTTGTCGTTCGTTTAAAAGGACAATATTAAGTCATTTCAATAATGATAAGGATAAAAATAAAATATTTTTAAATAGCAAATATTTGCATTTAATAATACTATAATTCAGAGGTCTATTTGAACCGTTTCCCAAACTGAAATTACATTAATTGTATATATTTGTAAAATAAATTATATTTATCCTCAAACTTACAAATGATCTAAATTTACCCTTTTATCCCGTTGTCATTAGTCTAAATTCTAAAAGGATAATATTGAGTCATTTCAGTAATAAAAAGGATTAAATAAAGTATATTTTCAATCGTGAATAAATTCGCAAACTAAAATTACATTAAATTTTTTTGGATCTTTCAAATTACACGGCCTTTAAAAGTCCTTTGTTTCCTCCGAGTCTTTCTCTTTTCTCTTCATTACCTTCCACTCTTTATTCATCTAACATTTCTCTCTCTAAACAAAAACAAATTCAAAAAAAATAAAAAAATTCTACTTTTTATTTGAACAAAATTGTGATAAAATTAAAAATAGATTAATTAAGAAAAAAATTCATAATATTTGCCAAAGAAGAAGAGAAGCTTAATGGGCTTCCAAAAGTTATTCTTTTTGTTTCTCTTCTTCCTTTTTGTTGGCTTGTCTTCTCCATCCTACATCAAAGGTAATTTAAAAAAAAAATTGTATTTTTTTCGTTTATATGATCTCTTTTTTAATATATATATACATTCAATTTGGATATTAACGAAAAAATGTTGTTCTTGTTTTTTTTAAAAAAAATGTTTTGATTGTTTTTACGTTTATTGAAAGAGTGAGGCGTAATTATTATTATTGTTGTTTGAATAGATGATGTGTTTGAGGCTCGTGTTCAAACAGGACGTGCCCTTCTTCAACAACAAGGAAGTTAGTATTAATTTAATGCATTTATTATATTATTGTTATGTTTATTATTTTTATTCTTCTTTGGATTTTTTAAAATGTCATATTCATGCAGATATTTTTATGATTTGATGTGTTTTAGGCTTCTTTTGGCTTGTTTTTTCTTCAAGAAAATTAATTAATTTCTCAAGAATTATTGCTTCTAAGAAATTAAGAGTTAAAATTGATAACGAGGTGTCAAATGAATAAGTTAAATTATTAGAATTAGAATTATAATTGAGCATGTAAAAATGGTTTGACACATAACCTGTTGAATGTTTGTTTAAGTAATTAACTTATTTGATCTGCAATACAGATCGAACAATGAATAAATGTGAAAATTGCTCCTTGTAGTCCATTTTATGTGTGAAAATTGTTTTGAAGTTGGGTTTGTCAAGCCTAACTTTAGATCTAATTGTCTGAAGTTCGAACTATGCAAGCAATTTGAAGTCTGGCTAGATGGTCCCTAGCATCAGACTCGTATGTTTGAAGTTTGAAAATTTAAACTCGAATTTTCAACTTCAATCTCGTAGATCTTATGTTTGATCCTAAAATTGACACCCTGTAAGAATTTTGCAATTCTTGAATATGCCTTAAATAGCGATCCTCAAATGAGTTGTTGGTGCACTTGCCCCCTAAATTTAATGTATGTATTTAGCTCAACGTGCTCAAGTTTGAATAAGTTGAACGAGTTATATTTTTCTTGACTAAATTTAATGCCCTTGCCCCTCTGAAGGTTCATTGGCTTCTAATCGCGTGTGTAAATAAGAGGCAGAGTCAAAATTTCAACTAAAGGGTTCAAAGTTTGAAGAAAAATTAGTTGAAGGGGTTCAAAAAAAATATATAAATATATATATATATATATATATAACTTTAGCCATGCATAAATAGTATCATTTTTCTCCGAAGAATCCCTTGTCAAAGGCTGGCTCCGCCCCTGTTTGTGTTGGCTTCCTCATTATAAACTATCAATTCATGTGACTTTTTTCTGTATTTATTTCATTATTATATCTTGAATCTGACTTTTTAGTGAAAATTTTATCTCTCGTCACTGACTTTATTCTCTTTTTTTCTTTTTTCACAAAGATTGTCCCATTGATTTTGAGAGGGAAAACTACACCATAATAACTAGCCAATGCAAAGGACCTAACTACAATTCAACAATATGTTGCAATGCATTCAAGCAATTAGCATGCAAACATGCAAAAGAGCTAAATAATGTGCAAAATGGATGTGCTGTGACTATGTTTAATTACATTAATCTTTATGGCAAATATCCACCTGGACTTTTTTCAAATATGTGCAAAGAGGACAAAGAAGGTCTAGATTGCAAAAATGTTATTCAACCTCAAGTCAAAAATGATGAAAAAAAGAGCAATTCTACAAGAGGTAATCAAAGTTCAACAATTCTAATGGTGATTACCACTTTACTAATGATAATAATGATGTTAAGTATATGAATGATGAATGATATTGATTTTTTATTTATTTTTTTAAAATTTATTTTGGTCCTTTCTTATGTAATACTTTCATTTACATAAATATATCATTATAATTGGACCTGTATGTAATAATTCTTTTATTAACGAATGATTTATAAAAATGGCCTTAGAGGTGGGTGGTTTTAAATTTTGTTCTCGTTTGTTCCGTGGGCAAAATTTCAAGTGTAAAAATTTTGTCCTTGAAAGTTTGTCCACGGGCGAGCGAGGAAGGTCAAAGGTTCAAGACCATCAATTTTCAAGCTAAGGTCATTGGTTGTAGTTTTCCATACTTGAACTTTTCCTTTTATTTATTGCTCTTGTGGGAGTTTCTTGTGATTATTTATTTTATTTGGAGAAAAAAAGAGAAAAGAAATCAAATTTATTTATAGATGCGAGTTTATCTTATATATACTGATAGTACAAAAATTTCATATGAGAGGAAAAAGCGATGACAATCACAACGAAAAAGTATAGGATCACAACGTGATTTGTGCTCAACTATGAGACGAAAAAGTGAAGGGAAATTAGTAGAGCAAACAACATAAATCCCGACAGGTTGGAGCTTAATAACAGAAAATGTCGACATTTGTATAATTATTGAAATCTCAATTGTGGATTTGTTGAGATACATAATTAACTCTTGATACATCCAACGAAAATATATTTTTTCTTTTGTAAAAATACATAATTAGCTCCCGATACATTTTTCTGATTTTGAGTCTGTCAAAATACATAATTAGCTCCCGATACATCCAATGAAGATACATAATTAGTTTGAATTTTTTAAATTATTTTATAAATGTGGAAATTTGTGTAAAATGGAAAGTTAAGATGTATGTTTATGTTATTTTTCCAAATTAGGATCCTCGAAGATGTGAAAATAGTGAACGAGTAAGTATAGGATGTAAAAAATATTATAGAATATAGTTGAATGACAATTTAAGAAATCGACTCACTATGATATACGCAAGAAACAAAACCTTGCATGTCAGGTTATATTTTGACCTTATTCCAATTGTACCACCTAAGCTTTAAAAATTTAAAAGCCGAAAAAAGTAAATAAATTGTCTCAACAAGGTTTGAACTCAAGACACCCTTCTAGTGGAAAACCTTAGGATCAATTTAAATATCAATGGACCCAACTAATTTTTTGTTTTGATGAGTGCTTTTATATGTTTTCTATCTATTTTTGTATATTTTCTATGTAATTATACCTATTCCGCATCGGTTTTACTGGGTGCCGGAGCACCCCAAAAAATAATGTAGGTCCTCCCCTGATAAGACTGCGAACAATACACTCTTGTGGTAAGGCCTTTTCCCAAACCCTACGCATAGCGGAAGCTTTATTATACCAGACTGACCTTTTAGTCGATATTTGTAAGGGGTCAACTAATCTAAATTTGTATGGAGAAGTCTTACGTCGAGAGGTAAAACACTCCCTAACAAAGGCGACTCCTAAGATCACGTATGCAAATGAACTCTAGCTAGTTCTATATAACCAATTGAATTCTAATTATTTTATGAGAAAATTATGTCATTATTTATAGGATAATAACTATCAATTAAGTAAATGGTGAGATTGCTAATCACTCTCAATCATGAATCAATGTCGAGTAGGATGGGGTTGACTCGATATCCATAAATATATTCAATTGTAACTTCTTTTTTATGACTAATTAAAACACTAATGTTAGCATTCCTTTTTTGTTTTTTTTGCGTGTATAGTGTAGTATTCTATCGTCACAATTACTTTTACTATCAATAATTTATCTTTTAAGATATGACCAAGCCAAAAAAAAGTTTTTTTTAATAAAGATGAGTTGATGATGTAAGAATAAGCTTGCGTACACCTTATTGGTATCTCCTATCTCCTGTTCTATGGGTATTAGCGAGCTCAAAATTTAGGGATCATGGATGTCTTCTATCTCCTATTTTACGTGCAGCAACGGACTCAGAATTTAGAAATTATGGGTATTTGGGGAGGTTTGAACACTCATATTAACACCGAAAGTTTTAAAGTTCCACCTCAAAATCAAAGTACTCAGTTATTTTTTTTAGTTTCCTGGGTGCATCTTTCCATCTTATACAAATTTTTATATATTTCTTATAAAATTAAAATTTAACTGATGTCGGAGCACCATATGTTTAAAATAGATCTACCCTTATTTATGGGACAACTCCGTCTATAAAGTTAAGACAAATAGAAAGAAATAGTCTGACCTTTATATGTTTACAAAATTAAAGTATATGAAATTGAGCGAATATACTCACGACGTAAAGTAATGATTAAGTCAGAAGTTTCACTTAAAAAAAGCACGTGAAAATGCAAAAGGACATTCAACAATTACTATATAAAAAATTCATCCAATCCTTTTGAACCTACTTGGCTCCGTTGGGTGAATTTTTGGTACGGAAAGACTTAATTGACCTGTCCTATCCTACCTACGTCCTATTTTCATTTCTAATCACCTAATATTTTTTGTCGTTGAGATTTAAACTATAGTCTTTTATAATGTTTATCTCATTATATTGATCGGCATCTAAGATAAAGAATATTCCAATTACAATGCAAAAAA
>NC_061120.1:8805206-8853012 GCF_002878395.1 Capsicum annuum | reverse complement strand
AAAAAAAACTTGTGAACGTTATGGAGTCGCGTAAATTAGAAAAAGGAGAAAAAAATTAATCCACCAATCAATTTCCTACAACACACAAAAAAGCAAAAAAGCACTCAAACAAAGTCATCAATGGGCTAAATTGAACGTCCATACAGAAACTCCATAAGAACAACAATTAACCAAAAATCAAAAACCCAAAAATAAAATAAACTTCAAGAAAAACAGTATCATACTACTCATATATTTTCCTCAGATAATATTTCCCTATTAACAAATCTGTCAAAATTTTTTGCCCTTTTTTTTTTTTAATAAACTTATCTGTGAGCTGTAACCAAAGTCTCAATAAATCTCAATCCATCAAATTTTGGAGCAAATTTATCTGATGGTTTTTGTTCTCCCATTTTCTTTGATGAATTTTCTTCTTCCTTCTTCTTCTTCATATTTTCATCCTGAAAAATAAATAAATTAGTATGCGCTTCATTTTAATTTATTTGACATATTTTAACTTGATATGGAATTTTAAAAAATATAATTTTTAAACATGTCAAGTGAAAGTTAAAATAAAATATAGCTAAAAAAAAGAAAGATTATTTTATAAAACAAACTAAAAAAATATTATTATTTGACATATTTTAACCTACTACGAAGTTTAAAAAATAAAAAAATTCTAAAATCTTGTACTCCTTTTAAAGGTGTCAAGTGGAAAGGAAAGGACTAAAAAAATATTATTATTATAAAATAGATTAAAAAAAGAAAGTAGACGAACAGCGGAGTAGCTTTTTTTCCACGCCAACAAAATTGGTTTCACAGTTGGAAAATTGTCTTCAAATTTCGGCCATGAATTATTTTGAAAAAAAAAATTCGAAATTGTACTTCTGAAAACACATTTGGCCAAAAATTCAGAATTTTAATTTGATATTGAGTTTCGAAATTTTTAAGAATTTAAAAAATGTAAAGAAACACTGCTTCCAATTCAAATTAATCACAAAAATTTTAAAACAACTTGAAGTTATATTCAACAAAACACAACTATTATTTTCAAATATCATTTTTTTTCACTTTGAATACAAAAATTACTTCTTCAAATACTCACAATTTTCATGTCCAAACGACCCTTATTCTAGATCAATTTTACCCAAACTGTATCTAAAACTTCAAAATTCTAGATCTATTTCAAATTTTAAGTCAAAAGAAAACAGAACATAAAAAAAGAGAATCAAAAAATCCAAAAAAAAAAAAAAGTCTCAGAAGAATTGACTCAAAAAAAAAAGTTGAAATCAATTGTAAATAAGTCTCATTTAGAATTCAATTATTACAGCTTGAAATCGTAATTTTAAACTCAAAACAACACAACAACAACAAACCCAGTAAATTTCTACATCGTGGGGTTTGGGGAGGATAGAATGTAGACTCCCGGCTCAAGACAAAATTAGAAGCACGAGTAAACAACACATAAAGTTTAAATAAATAACAACAACAACACCAACATACAGAGTAAAATCTAGAGTGAATAGAACGTACAAAGACCTTACCATTACCTCGAGTAGGTATATATAAAGGTTATTATTGAAAAAACAAAAAAATATAGAATCAATGAAATAATTTACCTTACGAGTAGAAATTCGAACTTTGGATGAAGAAGAAATAGCAGCAGCAGCAGTTATGGAAGCTACAAATATTCCTGATTTCTTCATACTTTTTTGGAGGAAAATAAAATTGTTTGTATTGCTATTTTTTTTTTGTTGTTGTTATGGTTGAGAATGGAGAGAGGAGGGAAAATAATTGGAGGAATTTATAGGTAAGTAAGTTGAAAGAATTGGATAGGTTAATGTAATGTGGGACCCATGACAAGCTGGCCTTACGCGGCAACTATTTATTTTTCGGAAATTCGTTTTATTTTAGTTGGCTCATATTTCGATAAACCACTTAAATCACTTAATTCATAATTCGAATTCTGGTAAACCACTTAAATTACCTGATTCACGGATTGAGTTTCGATAAACCACTTAAATTACCTGATTCATTATTCGAGTTTCGATGAATCACTTAAATTACTTGATGCATAGTTCGAATTCAGACAAATCACTTAAATTACCTGATTCATGGATCGAGTTTCGACAAACTACTTAAATTACTTGATCCATGGTTCGAATTCTAACAAACCATTTAAATTACCCGATCCATGGATTGAGTTCCGACAAACCACTTAAATTACTTGATTCATCGATCGAGTTCCGACAAACCACTTAAATTACCTGATTCATCGATCGAGTTCCGACAAAGCACTTAAATTACCTGATTCACGGTTCAAATTTTGACAAACCACGTAAAAGAATGTTATTAACAGTATGTTTCGCTGGCACTAATGCGACAATTGCTCTCTCTATTGGATTCGATTTTACATATCACAATTGAGTTGACATATAGAAAAATAATTAATAACATGGTTATTTTACCCTATTAAATTACGCTTACATTGTATCTTGAAGTTAATTTGGAAGAAAAGCAATTAATGTTAAGGGTAAAATAGAAAAAAAATATTGTCTTCTCTTGATATATCAAAAATGACAAGTACAAGTAGAAATTCAATTAAAAAATTAGTGACAAGTAAAAGCGAACGAAGGAAGTATTTATTATCGCAGTGATTTATTTCATATTACTTAACTCATGTTCCGATAATCACTTAAATTACTTGACCCGTGATTTGAGTACCAAAAAATCACTTAAGAGAATGTTATTAACGGTATGTTTCGCTGGCATTAATATGGTATTTGTTTTCTCGATAACTTATTGCATATTACTTGATCCAAATGTGACAACTATTTATTTTCACGATAATTCATTTCATATTACTTGACCCATTTTTTGACAAACCACTTAAATTACGTGATCCATGATTCGAGCTCTGACAAACCACTTAAAAGAATGTTATTAGTGGTAGAAACTATGAATTTGACTACTTTTAGTACTAACGATAAAGTAATAACTTTCTTCATTTGCTAAAATGATCGAATAAAATGAAATATTTTGTGTATAACGGTCAAATAAAACAAAACGGTGAAAATACTCCTTTTTCTAGAATGAGTGTTTTGAGTTGAATGAAATATGAGAGTCAAGCTTATTACTGTTTGACGTGTATTTGGATACAAAAAATTTATTTTCTTTGAGATAAAAAATTTATATAATTAAAAATTAGTAAAAATATATTACAAATAATAGTTAACAAATTAAAAATATTTAGTAGGTATTAGATATGATCAATGAAGATATTCTTTGATTGTTTGGATAGTAACTAAGACAATCATTTCATGGTGGGAGATTATTACTTCTCCATATTTGACTGTTTAAGTAATAAAATATTTAATTTGATCTGAATTTGGATATAGAATTATTTTATTTTTTTGAGATAAAATTTACATAATTAAAATTTATATAAAAGTATAATAAGACATTAATAATTAACAATCAAAATATTAAGAAGTTATTAGAAAATTTTATGGTCAAAGAATGATATGTTTTGACTGTCTGATTCAAATAGTTATAAAGGTAAATTTATTTATATAATTTTAGATAATCCTCATTTCCTTAAATAATTATCTATTTATACGATGTAATTGTGATATGTATATCTTTAAAGATAATTACTACTAAATATATTATACTTATGTATAAGAGAGGATCTTAAGATTTGGTAGTCCTCACAAGGGCTTTTTTGATAGTTTAATTTTTTGATGAAATAAAATTACTATATATGGCAACTAAAAATGTTTTTTTATTACATATTTTCATTTTCATCCTTATTCTTTTTATTAATTAAGATCATTCCACTTGAGTTTTTATAATCGATTTCTTCTTGCCACATGTTAGATTACTATTTAATTAAAACACCTTTCATTTTAAATCAACAATCACTTTAATTCAAAAAAATAAAAATTCAAGCTAACTTTTAATTAAAAAATAATAATTTTTTCGATAATTTCAACTATGACCTTATAGTTCTTTTTGTTATTATAGTATAATAAATAATATCTTGTATTTATTATTTCTCGTAGTGGACATGTAAAAAGTATAGATCAATAATTAAAATGGGACGATTGGATTATTCTTGTGAGGGATGTGTAAAAAATAAACATAATAATTAAATAGATCGAATGGAGTAATATATTAATGTAATACAATTAGCATTTAATATTCTTATTAAGTTAATTTATAGAAAGGCTCTTAATTAAGGTTATAATTATTATAATATAAAATTGAAAACATTGACTTTTTTTTGCCAAGTGATTCTATAAGATGAAAAAATGTAATTTGCACAAACTATTGCCACTAAAATCAAGAGGAATACTAAAATACAATAAATATCAAAATAAATTTGTTTTTATCTATAGCTAAAAAATAAATATTCGCAAATTTTATAAAAATATCAATATTTTTTTCTATTTATGTTATTATACAATATATTACTTGTAACTTTTTGATATATTTCAATTCTCTGTTAATATCTTCTTCTTCATAAATAATATTTTTTATTTAAAACTATTCGATTATGTGATTAACAACTATAATAATTATGAAAATTTATCTACAAGTCTTGTTTAATGGATCATTAGATATACTTCTTATAAAGTAAAAATAGATAATATAAATTATATTTTTAAATTAAAATTATTATTTTTATACTTTGAGTTTGGGTCTGAATTTAGCACTGGCCTCATGAAACTTTATTTTATAACTATATATAAGGAAGGATCTTTGAATTTGATAATCCTCACATATATTTTTTTTATCCATTTTAATCCTAATTAAATATTAATGACTTCGAAAGTTTTCGCCCATTTAGTAAATTTAAGCAATTATATGAACTTATTAAATGCTGTGCAAAAAGTGATGAGTCATAAAATAAGTGAAAGTGACACAACGAGAGATCTTTATCTAACCAATTAAAAATTAATTCAAAATTTGTGGTCTTCTTTTATGTGAAAATAACAACAACAATAATAATAAGAGAGACCTAATTTGTTTAGTCCTCACAAGAAATTATTTGTTTATTCTATCTCTAATTGAAGTTTTAATAATTACTATTTTTATATTATATACTTATATATAAGAGAGAATAAGATAATATTTGATAGTCCTCACAAAAATATTTATACAATGAAATTGCTACATGCGTCTATTATTTTTTTCAATACATTAAGTATTATTTTTTTCCTCATTCATTATTTAATGATTATTTTTATTTGGACCTCTATAATTGAATTATATATAGTACTTTTTGTAAATCCCTTCTTGTTTACTATTAGATTACTTGTTCTTTTTTGTACTTATTTTTTATATTGAAATTTAATTATTTTTTAATTTATTTTAACAAAATTAATTAATCTCTAAAACAATGGCGTGTGATTGATAAAGATGAAGTATTTCCTCCTTGCGACATGAATCTTTGCACTTGATGGTGTTAATATGAAAAATTACTATTGAGTTTTTTCATTGTATTTCAATTGCTTAATTATCTTTTTTTTTTTTTTTAAAAAAAAAGGGAGTAGGAAAATTACTACTTTAGTTTCAATTGTCTTTATATAATTTAATAAATAAGAAAATTTTAAAGATGTTTTGCAATCTCTAACCTCTAGAAAAAATTAATCTCAAAATATATATTGATTCAAATAGGAGTACAACTATTCAGGAAATTAATTTAACATATGATTAAGTTTAATTTGAATCATTGGATGTTATATTCTCAAAACATTCCATGAAAACAACCTTTGTATTACATATTGATTTAAAAATACAAATAATTTTTTCTTTTAACTTGCGAATACGTTTATACAATGATTTAATTTTTAAGAATTTGCAGGAAATTTTGAATTACTCTTTCAATAACTTAATGTCAAAAAAAGCAAAAAGATAAAAAAGTAACTACAAATTTAATCTTTTATATTAGTTAGAATCTAGGCTTATAAGCATCGGGTAAATATAAAACTTTAATAGTTCTAAAATTTTATTGTCTAGATATGATTAATGTAAATAATATTGTTGAAAATATGAAATAAATTATACTTATTTGATAAATTACATACTATATTTATATCTTGAGGTTGGGCCCGAGCTTAGCAAGAACCCCCGAAACTAGTATATATATATATATAAACACTATTTACTATCGTCATTTTAGGCGAAACAAGTTACAATTATAAAATATTAACTTACTTAGATTTTGTTTTAGACTTCTAAAATAATAAATATTTTGGGATAAACATATACGTTAAAGATCATTTAAGACAAATACTTTTAATAACAATGATAATTATGTTGAAATGAACGGATAAAATTATTAACAAATCTAAATATAAACATTCATAAGCAAATGACTCAGAAATTCTTATCTCGTGTGATATAAGATTAAATATGTTTAGTTATATATGATATATGATAAGGTCAAAAATTTAAATATTATCCATAATTGAAAAATAAAAAAAATTATTAACTTTAAAAAAAAAAAATCCTTCCATACTAGTTGAATAACAACGTACGTCATTCACAAGTTTTTATTATTTATTTTTTTGCTTTTATCTAATAAATAACCAAACAAAATACTAACATTGGTACTTGGTAATGGTCAAGTCCGTGATATTCTAGAAGTGTGCATGTATTTAACTCTTTCCATTTTTGACATAATTCAAATTTGGGACGAAATAATTTATCATTTACAAATTAAACAGAAAAAAAAAATTTGAGATCTTTTATAAAAAAAATACACATATTTAGAAGAAGCTAAAAAGCCAAATCACTTAAAACTGGAAAGGAAATTTTATATGGATGTTCATATTATATACGAATAATAAATATATTTCTGATCAATATACTTAATATAATTTATTGTATATACAAATATAATATTTTGATGAAGGGATTAACCGATTATCCTTCATTGTATGTAGCCGTACACTTACGCCACTAACATGATATGTGATTCTTAAATAAATCGCACACCTAATTCAGTCATAAAAATTAGCTAATCAGACGAGAATCGTCCAAAATTATATCGGCAAAATAAATTTTTCATTCATAACTAAATGTGGAAATTGATCTGACGTGAAAAGTTTAAAGACAAATAATTAAAAATGGAGTCAGAATTTATGTCGAGGAAGTTTAAAATCTAAAGGAAAATTCATCGAATGGGGTTCGCCATATACAATATATATATATATATAAATAATCTTTTTAATCATGTATTAATAATATAATTTTCTGTTAAAGGAGATTTGTATTACTAGATTGGGTCCGCCTCTACAAATAATAAGAACTAGTTACAATCACAATAACCACAATAATATAATCAGCATAATCGCATAAAATAAGCTGGAGAAGAATGTGTGTGTATATATATATCATTTTTGTCTTATCTTACGAGGATACAGAGCTTGTTTTCGACAATCAATTAACGGTCAGTTTTTCCTTAGTTACCTAGAGATTAACGACGAAGTTAGAATTTTCATAGAGAGAATTCAGAAGTAAATATACAAACTAGATGAATGAGGTTTAATATCTATTATGTATATATATAAAATTATTTTTAATTGTGTAAAAATAAAATAAATTTATATAATTTTTTATCGAAGGAGGTTTGACTGAACCCTGGATGAAAGGTGACTCCGCCTCTGCCGGAGCCTCGAAGCTTATGGTAGGTTGATTTTTATTTGATTTTAAAAAGTACACGTGTATGGATGTAATTAGTCCACGATAGCTTTGCTGTGTTTCACATGTTGAGTATATGATTTTGTGGAGAATTGTTCATTTGAGTGAGAGACAGCATTCAAGTAGAAAATGACTAATAACAAGTTGACTTCTTTAAAAAAAAAATAAAAAAAAAATTAAAATGCAAGGTTGTATAGTCCCTCGCTTTCATTTTACTTGATTCATAATGATTTAATAATTCCATAACAAAGTAATTATAAATTTATTTTATTAAATATGTCTTATTAGTTATAATAATATAACACGATATATTAAATGAAAATGAAGTCCGAAGAAAATAAAGAATAAGCAGATTTTGATCCTATTTTTATGGCATAAAGAGCACGTGCGGTGGTGCGAAGCCAGCTTATGACCAAAGGCTCATCCACATTTTCTTTGGTAAAAAATTATATATTACATATATACCGTTAAACTCCCTGTGCAAAGCCATCTTATGATCAACGGGCTTATCCAAACTTCCTTTGGAGAAAAATTATATACTATTTATACATCGTTAATTTTTTTTAGCTAGTTTGTATATTTATTTTTGTCAATTTTAAATTTCCTTAGTAAAAATATTAATTCGCCACTGATAAAGAAATTATTTATTAAATTAACATTATTAATTTTGTTTCATATTTCAAATTTGATTATTAGTAGGTTGTGTGATTATTCAATGTAAGCAGAAAAGATGGTCAGTTGTACATCCATTCTTTTATTTTTTTCTGTGTAGACGGAAAATTATATAAAGTATATCGATTAAAAATTATTATATATATATGTTAAATTTTAAATATTTTAATAAAATATTTAAATTCAGCACTAACAATAAGAATACTAATAAAAAATAATAAATCTTTTAAATTTTATAAAAATAGATAAATATAATAAATATATTTTAATATAGAAGTCAAGTAATGTAAAACGAACACCTACGAGACAAATCCCTCTCAATCGTGAAGCATGTTTTGCCTGTCCTTTTTTAACACAGCACCGACTTGCATGTGATCTTGTCATACTTTTTTTTTTTTTTTTTGCAATGATTAAGATGATTAGATTTAATGTTGCAGTACTTTTTAAAGCAAATTACAAGAGAATAATAAAATTATTAAGCATTTTGGTAATTAATTAGTCATTTAACAAAGTTTATATCATACTTATAACATGGCTTATTGCTAAGTATTTGTGAAAATGATAGCCTAACTTAAAATCTTAATGCAAGCACCAGATCATATATCTCGTTGAATAAGTCTTTTTTTATCACACCGCATATATAAAGAGAATCTAGATCCTTAAAATGTACAAATGTACTACTTCGATCAACTTGTCACATTTTAACTTAAAATTTGCACGTTCGATAGATTCTACCGTCTACTAAAAAATAGAAGCAGTCTGCTATACTAAAGCTCTCACTGCCCGCAAGGTTCAGAGACGTATTATAGGATATATACAAATGTACGACATCGATCGATTTGTAACGTTCCAACTTAAAAAGCCTGCACATTCGATAGATTCTATCATCGCTTAAAAAAAAAATAGTTTGATATACTAAAACTTTCACTATACTCAAAGATCGTAGAAGAGTCTGATCATAAGAGTTTATTTGTACTACAAAGGTTATTTCTAAAACTTGAACTACTTTAATTACATGACAATAACTTTACCGGTTAATAAATGACTCCTTTCTATCATCACCTGATTAGTAAAATATTATTTACTGTGATATATAGGAGGTTTTGTTCAAAAGTATTAATTAGTTCATTAGTACACTAGTTATTCTTCCACGTAAACCTTAACATGTGTCTATAAACACATCATTATGGATTAAAAAAGATTTAATTAAGAAGTCAAAGAATTAAGGATGATTAGAATTGTATTTAGTATTTGTATATTATTTTCTTTTGTACCAAATCATCTGTCCAAAACCAAAAAGACAAAAATGGGGCTACTGTCATTTGGTCGAAAAAGAGTTATTTCAAAATAATTAATTTCAAGACTGATCATTCCACCATATATATGAGATAACTTATCCCATCATTATGTTATAAATGGTGAGATAAATAATATTGAAATTAAGTTATACCTCCAATCAAACGCAAGAAAAAATAATGCTACATTTTATCCTGAAACTATTATATGTTATAAGTTATACCTTATACCAAACGATTCCTAAGCACAAATCACAATTTTTTGACTATTAAATTCTAACTTAAAGCACGTAATTGTTTGGTAATTTGTTGTAATGCTAATTATGATGCATCCATTATTGATTGTTTCAACTTCTGAACAAGCCAAAATTGACCTCGTAATAATTTTATTAAATGAAAATTAAGACTTTTGGAACAAGAAAGAAACATCTAAAAAGAAATTTGAGGGACCAAATGCTACATCCCAAGAAATCAGCATATATATTTGTTTAAAGCATTTAATGGAATTGAAATTTTAGAATAAACTAGAACGTAGAAAACCATCTACATTTTGTCAAACTATATTAATTAAAAAATTTCCACGTTGTTACACCTTTAAATATATACAACTTTAGGCTTCCCAATATATTATACACCACCAATAGAAATAAACCACTTGGGAATAAAGTGTCATTATATACTTTCTCCGTTATTGATTAGTTGTCACATTTCGCTTTTCAAGAGTCAATTTAATTGATTTTTAAAGCCAAATTAAATTAAATTAAATTAATTTGATGTGTTAAAACTAAAATTTAGAACAATATAAAAAGTACATAAATTGATAATTTTTCGCATATCAATATGATGAAAAACTATATGTTAAAGTATTGCTCAAAAGTTTATACCATTAAATTCTTAAAAAGAAAACTATTACAACTAAAAACAAATAGAGGGATATTTCCTTAGATTATTCTAACTTTGTGAATATATGAAATAGTGTGTGCATTCTCATCGGTCGCACTCTCCGTTAATCACCTAACTAATGCAACATGCATGCAATACTATAGCCGAATTACGAGAAGATGGCATCGAGGATTATGATGAGATGATTGAGATCCGTTTCGTCTAATCAGAAGTCTAGAATTTAACCTTTGAGATTAAAAAAAATCTTGATAAAGAAGAGGTGCATGGATAAAGATTTGGAACTCTATTCTTATGATCTGCATTCTGAGAACAAGACCCTACACCTTATTCTCGACCCTTTAAAGTGAAAAAAAAAAAATACATTAAATCTTTCCATTTTATGCCAACTTTCTTTCTTTGAAATTATTTGAATGAGTTGATTCATTCATTCCGTTTCTTTTAGCAACTTATCCTAAGAATTCTTCGTTAAGAGCTCTTTGATGATGACGACAAAGAGGCAACTCATGTGTCATTGTGACAATGCGACTTATATTTTCTTCACGATTTACCTAACTAGGGTAGTTAAAGGTAACTTACAACCCTCTAGCCTTTTTATATATGTTTCCTCGATATTTTTTACTTCCTCATGAAAATAGAAAAAAAAAATGAATACTCATTATATTAAAATCCTGTTTTCTTTTCTTTAAATAAATCTTATACAGCAAGAATTTAAATTGATTGAGGTATCAAAATAGATGCAAAACACAAGTGAACACCTAGAAAAATTTGTTTTATGTTGTATTTATTTTCATTAAAGGCACAATACATAAATATGCCCTTTAACTTGAGTTTGCTTAAGTAAACACTTATAAATTCTATAAAGTTGAACAAGTAGACACATATGTCCAATGTGGCATCCTACGTCGTCAATTATTGTCCTACATGATGTCCTATGTGTATTATGTCACATAAGACATGTATATCTACTTATTCAACTTTATACAAATTTAAGTGACTACTTATGCATACCTAAAGTTGGAAGTCATAGATGTAATTTGAGGATAAGTTAAAAATATATTTATATATTATCCCTCTATTAAAATTAAGATATCCCAATGATTAAAGTGTTATCTTTACACCTGAACGTTGTTAAACATGATCTCTCTTGTCATGGCATATTTTAAGTTGAGAAGTTGAACTTAATTCACCAATAGAAATGAACCACATGGGGGGATATGCCACGTGCCAGACACCAACTCCTTTATCAACCATTCTTTTTTATCATATCGAATCAAATCATATTGTAGCAAATGGTTGGTCATATTGGAGATAATATTATTTCTTTTTGGTCGGCCAAATTTACAAAGTCTTCACATTATTATGCAAAGCAGCTTTGAGACAACGGCAATAGAGTTGACAAAGAAAACTCTAGTTATTGTAGCCAATGGACTTGGAGTAGTCAAGGGTCCCCAAAATTGAGGTGTTCGGAGACGGAGCCAGAATTTTAATTAAGACGGAGGTTCAATATTTGAGTCGAAGGAGGTTCATACCTACTATAGACACATAAAAATTAATTTGAATCATGTATAAATGATACATTTTTCCGCCGAAAAGAGTTCGAATGAACCCCTACCAAAGGGTTGGCTCCGCCCCTGACATGTTGTGGATTTGTTGACATTCCTACCAAGGAGAAACTTCATTCTCAGGATTTGAGTCTACAATCTCGAGTTATGGGTGATTAATGAATATCTATTTATCATTTCACCACACTCATTGATGGTACGTAGCTCTCTTTTTACATGGAGTTGAACTTCTATTAGAGGGGCGGAACCACAACGTTGGTCACAAGTTCAACAAAATTTAGTAGTTGAGTCAAATTTTGTATTTGTGTTAAGAATTTCATTTTGTATATACAGATAATCTATCACGAACTCGATAAGCAAAAATAATCATGTCGATCAGAATTACAAACTAAAAATATTGATTATGTTTCTACTTTTATAGACAATATAGTTTGTTCGACCTAAAAAGTACTCTCTTCGTGATACAAAGCTAAGTGTGTATCAAGAGATTTCAACCAACTCAAGAACAACAAGATGAACAACAAGTTGCTAGTGAATCGAAATAGGTCTCACACGGCTTCACTAGACTTATAGATTCAACAACACAAAGTTAACAAGATTACAAAAGAGATAGAAACTTGACATACAATATTCAAAGATCTAAGAACCCTAACAATGAGAAAGGACCCTAAGAGTAGTGAATATCAATACCAAGTTCTTACTTGGATCAAGAGGAACTCAAGAACCCCAAGATCCTAGTTTCTAGCCAAGAGACAACACTAGTATCACTCTACTAGTGAGTTTTCAAAATTGTGGCTTCTCCAATGGAAGAGAGAAGTTCCAAAATATTACAAATGTTTTGTTGTCTTCCCAAAATATGAATGAACTAACTAAAAGACTAGCCCTAATAAATGGCTTATAAAGTCAATTACAAAGGAGGGATAAAAAACCAAAATACCCTTGACATTAAGTGGGTGGGTTTGGGGTGTTTTGTTGGTCCTCTTCACACTTTACTAAGTATAGGTCCTTAGAGGGCTCATAAGGGCCTCACACACGACCAAGGATGTGAACAAGGATTGGAGTCGTTGCAACTCACGCACTTGACTTCATGTGAAAGGTATTGATCTAAGAATTCTCGTATCATCCTCTCTATCTTGAAGAAAATTTGTCCTCAAATTTGGATCATTGTCATCCTTCACTGTTTCCACCCGAGAGAGGTCACACACGTTGAAAGTGTTGTGCACTTGATATTCCGCGGGTTAGATCAATCTTGTATGCATTATCGTTGATCCTTTCTTATACTTGGAATGGGCCATCACCACGCGGCATCAACTTAGAATTCCTTTTAGACGGGAATCTATCCTTCCTTAGGTGCACCCACACCCAATTTATCGGTTTAAGAATGAGCTTTCTTCTTTCTTTGTTGGTTCGCTTTGCAACTTCTTGGTTTTTCTTCTCCCACCACAACATCACCTTCTCATGTAGCTTCTTCATGGCCTCAACCCGTTTGCTTCCATTTAAGCTTATCATAAAATCACTTGGCAAAAGGGTTAAATCCAAAGGGGGTGGGGGGGGGGGGGGGGGGGGGGTTGGTGCCGTATACACATTTAAAGGATGTCATCCCCGTGCTTGAGTGTATAACACAATTATAAGCAAACTTAATCAACTGTAAGTGCTCCTCCCAAGAAGTCATTTTTCCCTTAACCTTGGACCGTAGCATAGCCCCTAAGGTTCTATTTACTACTTTCTTTTGGCCATCGGTTTGTGGGTGGCATGGGGTCGAAAACAACAACTTAGTACCGAGCCTACCCCATATGGACTTCCAAAAGTGGCTTAAGAATTTAGAATCCCTATCACTCACTATGGTCCTCGGAACACCATGAAGTTTTACAACATTATCAACAAATAAAGAGGCTACACTAGGCGCATCATCACTTGTAAAACAAGAAATAAAGTGAGCCATCTTGAAAAATCAATCCACACAATAAAAATTACTATCCTGCCTCTTTTAGTTCTCAGTAATCCCAACACAAAGTCCATTAATATGTCAAGCCAAGGGCGTAAAGGGGTGGACAATGGGGTGTACAACCCGTGGGGTTGGAGCTGTGATTTGGCTCCTTTGCACACAACACATTGGCCACAAATCCGAGCCACATCCTTGTGCATTCTTATAATACCTCGTACTTTTCCCAAGCTTGAAATCGTCTCAAGAATGTTAGAAGCTTTCTTTGAAAGATTAATCCACTTTTGTACATGTGGTATTTTTAATATTTTCACTTTTTATCATATGGAAAATTGAATTAGCTTTCCAACGATACCAATTTCATCAAAATTCAACATCGGAGGAGAAAGTTATGGCTAAAATACAGAAGGCAGTAAAATCGCCCAGATGCGACGGTGAGGCCGACGGACCGTCGGACTAGCGGCGGACCGATGACCACGACCGTCGTAGCAAGGTAGTGAGAACTACCTTCTGCCTAGGAGCGACGGCCTAGGGCGACGGACCGTCGAACTAGCGATGGATTGTCGCTCAGGCCGTTGTAAGGGAAACAGTGACGCCACCTTCTGGATAAGGTGCGATGGTCAGGTTGACGGACCGTCAAACTTGAAATGGACCGTCGCCCAAGCCATCACAACTAAAATAGTAAGACCCCATTCTGCCTAGAAGCGACGGTCAGGGCTGACGGACAGTCAACCCAGCGACGGATCGTCGCACCCACCGTTGCAGGTCCCGTTAAGTTTTTTTAAGTCATTTTAATAGGGGTATTTTTGTTATTTACCACCCACTTATATATACCCAGTTATGTCCAATTTCTGCCAATTTGTACCAACAACAACATTAAGGTTTCTCTCTGAAATTAATCCCCGAGAACAAAAATCCAGATCTTCTCCTAGAAACTAAGAGATTCAAATCCCTTAAGTTTAAGAACATCAAGAATCTTAACCCAGGTATGCATAGTGTTCATTCATGGGCTCCTGTCGTTCATGAAGTTCAAGAATACCTTTTCCAACTTCAAGTTATGGATTTTCTTTATGATTTCATGATTAGGCTGTTCTTGTTCACGTTGATAAATAAGAAATTGAATTTTACTTCATGTTGGGTGATAATTTCTATGTGGATTTAATTATTATAGATATAGATTTATGTAAACCTATGATTAAACCCTTGAATGATGAAAGTAGAATTGAATCATGATGTTTAGTTGTTGTATAATGCTATTTACACATACTATGCCTACCATGTGTTTGATTAAATGCCTAGATGAAGGAAAATGCCCATCTGGCATGATATCATGGAATCCCTATGTTTGTACAAGTTTATGCAGATCACATGTTTGATGAAATGCTTCAATAAATGTATTATGGAAAGTCATGCTTTGTCAGTTTCTTTTCATCGAGTCCTGGGGGTACTTATATCCGAAATTTTAAATGTGTGCCTAGAGCCATGTCATGTTTTCATGATACTCTTAGTTAAGCTAAGATCCTTAGACTTCAGACAGTCTTATGACTTAGGAAATCTCCATGATCTCATGAACTCAGTCAGTTGTCAGATATCAGTAGTATTCCGTCAGCCAACGAAATTCAGTAACTCAGTTCATGTTCAGTGTCTATTCAGATGGGAGCATAAATTAGCACCGAGTGAACCCAGGGATGGGAACTCACCCGTTATATGAGGGTGTGATTCTTAGAAGCAATCCTTGCATTCCAGAACTATATAGCCAACATAGGTTGAGATATCATAGCCTGCTATATGAGGGTAGATGAGGTGGCTTAACCTGCTATATGAGGGTTCCCACCATTCTCACTAGAGTTACCTATTATATTAGGGTTACTCACACGTTGTCCTTACCAGTGGCGCAGTATTAACACCCTTCTATTCAGGATACAGATTGGACCCCAGCTCAACTATTATAGCAGATTTAGGGTATGTCGGTTAGATGACTACTTCCCACTATTTCAGTATCAGTATTAGTCAAGAACTCAGATAGTTTTTCAGATTTTAGGACTGTCAGATATAGTAAATTCAGATATAGTACGGAACTCAGCTAGTTCCATCAGATTCAAGACTGTCAGATATAGTCACTCATGTTATCAGTTATATCAGCTATCATTATGTCATGTTATCAGTATTCAGATTCAGTAATCCTGTCATCACAGTATTAGTGTCAGTTTTTATGTCTCATGCATGTACTCTCACGCTCATGATAATCAGTTTGTTATTATATTTGTTAATGCATATGAACCCCATGCATTCAGCTCACCTTACATGCATACCAGTACATTCAAAGTACTGATACATTTGCGCTATGGTGTCTTATACCATAGGTTCAGAGACACGAGCTCCAAAGCATCAGTAGATTCTAGATATCAGCAGTCAGAGTTAGCAGTGAGTCCTCATCCTTCGAGGAAATAATTATTTCTCTATTATATCATTAATTAGTTTATTAGTTGAAGTTAGTTGGGGACATGTCCCATCAATTCCCTACTCAAACAGTTCAGTCAGTTAGAGGCTTTCCAGACTATTATGTTCAGACAGTTATTTAAGTTGTTTGGGGGTATTTTATACCCCATTTAGATGTTATGTTTTACTTTAGTTATGTGAACCTTATGGCCTTTCAGTTAATGTTTCAGTGTTATTCAATATATTATACAGTATACAGGTACAAATATCAGTCATGGGTTAGCTTGTGATTATTTGGGGTCATGAGCACCGTGTAGCATTCCAGGTACCAGATTTGGGGTGTTACAAACTTGGTATTAGAGCCTAAGGTTCAATAGAGTCCTAGGAAGTCTGAAAGTTGCATCTAGAAGAGTCTTATGCATAGGTGTATTGTGCGCCACACTTATGTGCAGGAGGCTATAAGATGTTTTAGGAATTGTTTCCCTTCTTTCAGTATTCATGTCGTGCCAGTGAGCATAATCTCAATCTAATCTCTTAGTCTAATCCATTTCTTCTCCTTATTTCATAACATGCCTCCCAAGAGAAGAACCCATCCTGTCCAAGAAGATCCCTTGGATGAACATGTTTCTCATGTGAAGTTCAGGGCCACATTAACTACTCTTGCTCAGTTAGTTGCTGCTCAGAATGAATAACCAGTTGTCGTTTCGGCCAACCCAGTGGACAATTCAGTTGCAGCCAGGATTTGGGATTTCACCCGAATGAATCCTCCATCCTTTCTTGGGTCTAAGACAGATGAGGGCCCTCAGGAATTACTAGATCAGGTGCAAAAAGTTACAGACATAATGGGGATTACGTCTAGTGAGAGTGCTGAGCTAGCTGTATATCAATTGCAGGATGTGGCTCATACTTGGTTCAAACAGTGGAAGTCAGAGAGGGCAGATGATACAGGGTTAGTTGAGTGGGAGGAGTTTGCTTCAGCGTTCCTTGATAGATTTTTTCCCTTAGAGCTTAGAGAAGCTAAGGTGCTAGAATTCATCAACCTCAGGTAGGGCAATATGATAGTAAAAGAGTATTCTCTTAAGTTTACTCAATTAGCCAGATATGCCCCTCATGTGGTTGCAGATAGCAGGGAAAGGATGAGTAAGTTTGTTTCGGGGATGAACGATAGCGTGGTTAATAAGTACAGATCCGCATGCTGAATAGTGATATAAATTTAGCCAGGCTCATGACTCATGCTCAGCAGAGAGAGGAGCAAAAAATTAAGATAAGGAAGAAACAGAATAAGAGAGCGAAGATAGGTAGTTTCAACTTTGCTCAGCCTAAGTCAGAAGGAGGAAACCGTTCTCAGTTTCATCCTTAGTCATCAGTTCCAGCTCCTTCTTCAGCCAGTGCTCCAGTTCCTAAGTTCAAAAAGGGTAACAAAGATAGAGCGCCAGGCTCTAAGTCCCAGCGCAGTGTTAGTAGTGCCCGTACCTATTCTCTTTGGCAGACTTGTGGCAAGCACCATCAGGGTATTTGCATAGATGGCAGTGGTATTTGTTTTGGATGTGGCAAGCCAGGCCATAGAGTTAGAGACTATCCTCAGCCAGGTCCTCAAGGTCAACAGAATCGGTTCTCAGCTCCGTCCGGTCGCCTAAATCAGCAGGGCGCCACCTCCAGTGCTACTAGTAGGCAACGTCCAAATCGTCTCTATGCTCTTCAGTCCCAACAAGATCAAGAAAATTCTCCTGATGTGGTTACCGGTACGTTACATATCTTTCATGTGCATGTTTATGCTTTGCTAGATCCAGGAGCTTCTTTGTCTTTTGTTACTCCTTATATAGCAGTCGATTTCTGAGTCAGTCCCAAAATTCTAGCAGAGCCCTTTTCAGTCTTAACCCTAGTGGGTAAAACCATCATAGCACGGCGGGTATACAGGAACTGCCCAATTATGATATTTCATAAAGTCACCTCAGCAGACTTAGTCAAATTAGAGATGACTGATTTTGATGTCATTCTCGACATGGATTGGCTTCATTACTGCTATACCATAATCGACTGTAGAAATAGAATAGTCTAATTTTAGTTTTCGAATAAACCCGTCCTTGAGTGGAAGGGTAGTGTATCCACTTTCTGGGGTCAGCTTGTTTCCTACCTTTGGGCACGGAAAATGATATCTAAAGAATGTGTCTATCATCTTGTTTGAGTTAAGGACACTAGTTTCAAAACTCCCAATCTTGAATCAGTCCCAGTAGTGAATGAATATTCATATGTCTTTTCCAAAGATCTTCCAAGAATTCTTCATGAAAGGGAAATAAACTTCGGCATTGATCTTCTTCTAGACACCCAGCCTATATCCATTCCGCCATACAAAATGGCACCAACATAACTCAGAGAACTAAAAGAATAATTGAAGGATCTCTTAGATAAGGGATTCATCAAGCCCAATGTATCCCCGTGGGGCGCTCTAGTATTATTCGTGCACAAGAAAGATGGTTCTCTCAGAATGTGTATAGACTACCGTCAACTTAATAAGGTCACGGTCAAGAACAAGTATCCTCTTCCCAGAATTGATGACTTTTTCGACCAACTTCAGGGTGCTAGCTATTGTTATCATCATCTCAGAGTCAGAGAATGTGATATTTCGAAAACAACTTTCCGTACTCGGTATGGTCACTTCGAATTCTTAGTTATGTCATTTGGTCTTACCAATGCCCTAGCCGCTTTCATGGACTTGATGAACCGTGTGTTCACGCAGTACTTGGACATGTTCATCATAGTCTTTATAGATGATATTCTAGTCTATTCCCGCAGTGAGCAGTATCATATAGACCATCTCAAAATAGTACTTCAGACTCTTAGAGATTATCAGCTATTCGCCAAATTCAGTAAGTGCAAGTTTTGGCTAAGGTCAGTAGTATTCCTTGGCTATATCATTTCTGGTGAAGGCATTAGAGTAGATCCTCAAAAGACCAAAGCAGTAAGAAATTGGCCTTGCCCTGTCTCTCCATCTGATATCAGGAGTTTCTTAGATTTGGCTGGCTATTATAGGTGGTCTATTGAAGAATTTTCTTTTATTGCATCCCCTATGTCTAGATTGACTCAGAAGAAAGTCAAGTTTCAGTGGTCAGATCCTTGTGAGAAGAGTTTTCAAGAGTTGAAGACTCGACTCATCTCAGCTTCAGTTCTAGCTCTTTCAGATGGTTCAGTTGGGTTCGTAGTGTATTGTGATGCATACAGAGTAGGTTTAGGTTGTGTTCTCTTGTAGCATGGTAAGGTCATATCCTACGACTTCAAATAGCTTAAACCCCATGAGAAGAATTATCCTACTCATGATCTTGAGTTAGCCGCCATAGTCTTTCCCTTGAAGATTTAGAGGCATTATCTCTACGGAGTTCATATAGATGTATTCACAGATTATAAGAGTCTTCAGTATGTCTTTTCTCAGAAAGATCTTAATCTTTGCCAGAGAAAGTGGTTAGAGCTCTTGAAAGATTATGACATGAGTATCCTTTATCATCCGAGCAAGGCCAATGTAGTGGCCGACACTCTCACTAGAATGTCTATGGGTAGTGTTGCTCATGTCGAAGACAGTAAGAAGAATTTAGCTTAGGAAGTCCATCAGTTTGTGAGACTAGGCATTTTCTTAGTCTATTCTTCAGAGGGCTATATATGGGTTTAGAGTAGTTCAGAATCATCTCTAGTTTTTGAGATGAAAGAAAAGCAAGATAGAGATCCCGGCCTTGTCAAGTTGAAAGAGTTAGTTCAGGATCAGAAAGTAGAGGTTTTCTCCTAAAGGAGAGATGGTGTTCTGCATTGTCAGGGTCGTCTGTGCATTCCAGTTGTAGATAACTTAAGGCAGCAAATTCTTGCAGAAGTGCATCGTGCGCGCTACTCTATTCATCCAGGGGCCACAAAGATGTACCGCGACTTGCGGTAAGTCTATTGGTAGAGTGGGATGAAGAAAGATGTTGCAGAGTTTGTGGCTAACTGCTCTACATGTCAGCAGGTTAAGATAGAGTATCAGAAGCCTAGTGGTCCTATGCAGGAGTTCATTATTCCTACTTGGAAGTGGGAAGAAGTGAACATGGACTTCGTGACGGGTTTGCCTCGAACTCGTCATCAGAATGATTCAGTTTGGGTCATTATAGACAGAATGACCAAATCAGCCTATTTTCTTCCAATTCATACCTCTTATTCAGCTGAGGATTATGCCAAACTCTAGATTAGGGAGTTGGTCAGATTGCACGGTGTTTCACTATCTATTATCTCAGACAGAGGTACCCATTTCACCTCTTATTTCTGGAAAGCGTTCTAAAAGGGTCTTGGTACCCAAGTTTATGTTAGTACAGCCTTTTATCCTCACACAGATGGTCAAGCAGAAAGGACCATTCACACTTTAGAAGATATGCTAAGGGCGTGTGCAATTGATTTAAAGGGTAGTTAGGATGAGCACTTGCCTTTGATTGAACTTGCATACAACAATAGCTATCATTCCAGTATTCATATGGCTCTATTCGAAGCTCTCTATGGTAGGAGATGTAGATCTCCAATTGGTTAGTTTGAAGTTAGTGAGGCCTTAGTTATAGGGCCTGACTTGGTATTCAACGCCTTAGAGAAAGTCTAAGTTGATCGGAAAAAGACTCCGGGCTGCTCAGAGCCGACAGAAGTCTTATGTAGATTTTCATAGAAAAGATCTTGACTTCGAGATTGGTGACTATGTCTATTTAAAGATATTTCCCATGAAGGGAGTGGAGAGGTTCGGCAAGAAGGGAAAGCTAAGTCCTCGATATATTAGTCCCTTTAAGATTCCCAGTCACTTTGGCAAGGTAGCTTATGAGCTCGAATTACCTTCAAATCTAGCCTCAGTTCATCCAGTCTTCCAAGTCTCTTTGCTAAAGAAATTATAGGTGACCCAGCAGTTATAGTCCCTATTCAGAGCATTGATGTTTAGAACAACCTCTCTTATGAAGAGATTCCAGTTGAAATTCTAGATTATCAGACTCATAGACTGAGGAACAAAGAAGTCCCTCTAGTTAAAGTTTTTTTGGCAAAATCAGTCTGTCGAGGGAGCTACTTGGGAAGCAGAAGCAAACGTGCATACCAAGTATCCTCACCTCTTCTCCGCCAACTCAAATCAAGCTCAAGGTAACAGTTCTCCTTAAGCTTACTCAGTTTCATGTTCAGTATTCATCGTAAACTTGGTACCAAGTACCATTGCATATTTGTTATGCATTCATGTATCAGTTTAGTTATAAAATTTTGCATCAGACATGCATACTCATCATGAGAAGTTTAGTTCCTCAGAACACCCAGTCATACATTCCTGAATCAGTTACACATACATCAGATATGCATGTTCAGTATGATATATTCAGTTATCAGTCATGTCAGTCATGAGATCATGCTTCAGTTATTCATATTCAGTATGTACATTGGTTATCTTCTCCCCTCACTCTTAGTCTCATTCGAGGATGAATGTTCTCAAGGGGGAGATGTTGTAATACCCCATACTTTTCCCTAGCTTAAAATCATCTCAAGAATGTTAAGAACTTTCTTTGAAAGATTAATATACTTTTGTACATGTGGTATTTTTAAGATTTTCACTTTCTGACATGTGGGAAATTGAATTAGCTTTCTAATGATACCAATTTCGTCAAAATCAGACATCAGAGCAGAAAGTTATGGCCAAAATACAAAAGGTAGCAAAACCGCCCAGATATGATGGTGAGGCCGACGGACCGTCGGAATAGCGGAGGACTGTCGCAACAAGGTAGTGAGAACTACCTTCTACCTAGGAGCAATGTCCCAGGCCGATGGATCATTGAATTAGCGATGGACCGTTACTCAGGCCATTTTCTGGATAAGGTGCAAGGGTCAGGTTGATGGACCGTCGAACTTGCGATGGACCATCGCCCAAGCCGTCGCAGCCAAAACAGCGAGACCCCATTCTACCTAGAAGCAATGGTCAGGGCTGATAGACCGCCAACCCACCGTCATAGGTCCCGTTAAGTTTTTTTAAGTCGTTTTAACAGGGGTATTTTTGTCATTTACCACCCACTTATATATACCTAGTTATGTCTGATTTTTGCCTATTTGTTCATTATTATTTCAACAACAACATTAGGGTTTCTCTCTGAAATTAATCCCCAAGAACAAAAATCCAAATCTTCTTCAAGAAACTAAGAGATTTAAATCCCTCAAGTTCAAAAAAATCAAGAATCTTAACCCAGGTATGCATAGTGTTCATTCATGGGCTCCTTTAGTCCATGAAGTCCAAGAATCTTTTTTCCAACTTCAAGTTATGGATTTTCTTTATGATTTCATAATTGGGTTGTTCTTGTTCACGTTGATAAATAAGAAATTGAATTTTACTCCATGTTGGGTGATAATTTCTATGTGGGTTTAATTATTATAGATATAGAATCATGTAAACCCTTGAATAATGAAATTAGAATTAAATCATGATGTTTAATTGTTGTATAATGCTATTTACACATACTATGCCTACCATGTGTTTGATTAAATGGCTAAATGAAGGAAAATGCCCAACTAGCATGATATCATGGAATCCCCATGTATGTACAAGTTTATGAAGATCACATGTTTGATGAAATGCTTCAATAAATGTATTATGGAAATTCATACTTTGTCAGTTTCTTTTCATTGAGTCCTGGGGGTACTTGTCCCCGAAATATTAGTTATGTGCCTAGAGCCATGTCATGTTTTCATGATACTCTCAGTCAAGCTATGATCCTTAGACTTCAGACAGTCTTATGATTCAGGAAATCTCCATGATCTCATAAACTCAGTCAGTTGTTAGATATCAGTAGTATTCCGTCGGTCAACGGAATTCAGTAACTCAGTCCATGTTCAGTTCAGTAAATCATGTTCAGTGTCTATTCAGATGGAAGTAGAAACTAGAACCGAGTGAACCCAAGGATGGTAACTCACCTATTATATGAGGGTGTGATTCTTAAAAGCAATCCTTGCATTCCAGAACTATGTAGCCAGCATAGGTTGAGACGTCATAACCTGCTATATGAGGGTAGATGAGGTATCTTAACCTACTGTATGAGGGTTCCCACCGTTCTCGCTAGAGTTACCTATTATATTAGTGTTACTCACACGTTGTACTTACCAGTAGCGCGGTATTGACACCCTTCCATTCAGGGTGCAGATTGGACCCCAACTCAACTATTATAGCATATTTGGGGTATGTTGGTTAGATGACTACTTCCTACAGTTTCAGTATCAGTATTAGTCAAAAATTCAGATAGTTCTTCAGATTTTAAGACTGTCAGATACAGTCAATTCAAATACAGTACAAAACTTAGCTAGTTCCATCAGTTTCAGGACTGTCAGATACAGTCACTCATGTTATCAATTATATTAGCTATCAGTATATCATGTTATCAGTAATCATGTTATCACGGTATCAGTGTCGGTTTTTATGTCTCATGCATGTACTCCCATGCTCATGATAGTCAATATGTTATTAGATTTGTTCATGCATATGAACCCCATGCATTTAGTTTGTCTCACATGGATACCTGTACATTCAAAGTACTGACACATTTGTGCTATGGTGTTTTATACTATAGGTTCAGAGACACGAGCTCCAGAGCATCGGTGGATTCCAGATATCAACAGTCAGAGTTAGCAGTGAGTCCTCATCCTTCGAGGACATGATTATTTCTCTATTATCTCATTAATTAGTTTATTAGTTAGAGTTAGTTGGGGACATGTCCCATCAACTCCCTACTCAGACAGTTCAGTCAGTTAGAGGCTTTCCATACTATTATGTTCAGACAATTATTTCAGTTGTTTTGGGCATTTCATACCCCGTTTAGACGTTATGTTTTACTTCAATTATGTGAACCTTATGGCCTTTGAGTTTATGTTTCCGCGTTATTCAGTATATTATGTAGTATGCAGGTACAAATATCAGTCATGGGTTAGCTTGTGGTCATTCGGGGTCATGAGCACCGTGTAGCATTTCGGGTACCATATTTGGGGCGTTACAATTCTAGGCCAGTAAAATTGTTCTACCAAAATTTTGAAGGTCTTCTTGACCCAAAAATGGCCCATTAGACCGTCATTGTGTGCTTTCCTCATAAATAATTCTCTCCACGAACTTGAGGGAACACACAATTGTCTACCCTTAAACAAGTATCCATCAAATTTGGTATAGCGATGGGTACCCTTTTCTGTAACCCACCTATACCTATCCAACTCTTCGCTTTTCCTATTGATAGGAGCGAAGTGAAGGTCCTCGGGATATAAAGACTTGAGGATTTCAAACCCTATCAACTTAGATGATAAAGTAGACACAATCACATATTTTTGGGACAAAGCATCGTCAACCACATTGTCTTCACCCTTCTTGTAATGAATAACATAAGGGAAAGTTTCAAGAAATTCAATCCATTTGGCATGCCGCCGGTTAAGCTTGTCTTGTGCCGGTAGACGCTTCAAGGATTCATAATCCAATCGAATCACGAATTTGTTAGGCCATAAATAATGTTGCCAAGCGGTCAAGGCTCTAATCAAGGCATACAACTCTAAATCGTACGTAGAGTAGTTTAGAGTTTCTCCTTTGAGCTTTTCGCTAAAGTAGGCAATAGGCTTTAATTCTTGCATTAAAACCGCGCCTATGCCGACTTAACTAGAATCACATTTGACCTCAAAAGTCTTGTCAAAATTCGGCAATTATAGCAAAGGGCCCGAGTTGAGCATAACTTTCAAGTCATCGAAGTCCTTAGCTTGCTCATCTCCCCACTTGAAAGACCGATCCTTTTTAATCTCTTCGGTCAAGGAGGCTTCAATGGTGCTAAATCCTTTGACAAAACGTCTATAAAAACTAGCCAACCCGTGGAAGCTTCTCACATCACCTACGGTTTTGGGTTTTTAATGGCGTTAATCTTAGATTCATCCACTTCGACCCCTTTTGAGCTCACCACAAACCCAAGAAATACAACTTCGTGGACACCAAAAGAACACTTTTCTAGATTGGCATATAACTTCTCATTTCGGAGGACATCAAACACACATTGTAAATGCTTTACATGCTTATCTAAGAACTTACTATACACCAACACATCATCAAGGTACACAACAACAAACTTTTCGTTAAATGGATTTATCACATGATTCGTTAGCCTCATGAAAGTACTTGGAGCGTTTGTTAGGCCGAATGGAATAACCATCCAATTATAGATACCGAGTTTGGTCTTGAAGGCGGTTTTCCATTCATTACCCGGTTCCAAACGGATTTGGTGATAGTCACTCCTCAAATCAATTCTAGAAAACAAACACGAACCACTCAATTCATCAAGCATATCATCTAACCTAGTAATAGGGTGATGATATTTTACCGTTATCTTATTGATGGCTCGGCAATCAATGCACATACACCAAGTCTCATCTTTCTTGGGAACTAGTAGCACCAAAACCACATAAGGGCTCATACTCTTCTTGATGTATCCTTTGGTGAGAAGTTTCTGAACTCGGCGTTGCAATTCCTTGGTATCCATCGGGTTGCTTCTATAAGCCGGTTTGTTAGGCAATTGAGAGCCCGGCACAAAATCAATTTGGTGCTCAATGCCCCGAAGTGGAGGCAATCCTTTCGGCAATTCCATTGGGAAGATATCCTTGTTGTTGACACCTAATTTTGACCTCTCGATACTATATTTAGACTGCTATTTTAACAAAATTATTAATTTTTTGAGTATTAGTATTTTTTACACATTTTTTTTTGCATCAAACAGATTTTTGAAGTGTCACATTCATGATTTAAAATATAGAAATTATTTTATTGATGTATGATATCATTTTACAATTTATTAATTCAAATATGACATTTTACATAATTTTATTAATATTTATTAAGTTATTTTTTAACAAATATGCACACTTATAATTTACAAATACATTGTCTAGTTATTATTATTATTATTATTGTTATTATTTATTATTATAATTGTTATTATTATTATTATTTATTATTATTATTATTATTACTATTATTGTTATCCCTACTATTATTTAAATAACGACCTAAATTGAAATCCCGTTGCCTAAATTCATTTACCTTTTAACCAAATCTTATCCAATTTCTTACAATTTTAGCCTAATTTCATTTTTACCCATTGCAATTATAGCCGATATATGACCGAATTTAAAGTCTTAACCCTTTCTTGACCTATTAGATCCGGCTGAGATCCAAAACAACTTTCTTTCCCTTTTAAACCACAACGCCCAAACCCTAACACCTCATTCCAAAATAAGCCACCTTCCCCATACGCTCCCTCTCTACATTCTCTCTCTCAAAACTCTCCTACCGCTGCCTCTCTCTCCGTCACCGACGAGACCCTTTCTCCCCTCTTCCCTCTCTAAAATCAGCGCCACCAACGACGGCTAGTCCCAGCCATAGTCCTCCGACCCCTCCTTTATTCACGCCGATCAGCTCGCCTCCCTCTTTTTTAATGCCACCAGTAGGCCCCATCAGTGACAACAACACCAGCATGCCAGCGCTACTCCACGCTACCATGAGACCCCACTCCCTCCACGAAATAGCCCTAGCGACGACCGACCTTCGCCCACTCAGATCCGACCTTCACTTCCAATAGTCGATAAACACTAACGATGACGAATCAGCGACGCGCCACCCCCAGATTCAACTATTATTCGGTTTGATATCAATAAACTCAAATTGCATGTTTGTTTGTTTAAATTAAATTTTTGTGACATTTTACTTTGGATTGTGATTCAATTCATGTAATTATTTATTCATCTCTGAGTCTGTTATATGTGAAAATGCCTAATTTCTTGCAACTTGACATTTTTTATGCCTCTTAGTTAACATGTGTAAGAAAATTTCAACTTCTTTTGTGACTTGGTTTTAATTTTCTAACAAGATGCTTAATACTAATCACTGTAGATTATTTGTTTGCTAACCTCTTGATTAATTGCCACAGATTTGATACCTCTCTATTTATGATCTATTTAGGCATGTTTTTATGATTTTGTAATTGCCTTATTATAGTTGTGGTACTATTATTTTCCTTTTATGGCGGATTTAAAATTCTTGACAGTGCCTAATTGAGAATTTATAGTTGATTGATTTACGTACTATCCTTAATTGAGAGTCATGACTGATTGACTTAATGCTTATTTATGGTAAGTAGATAATTGATTAAATCATTTATTAATTTCCTGTAAACGTTTATTAGATACTGCTGCCTTGATTATGGAGTTACCATATTTTAACTTGTTCCCTTACAGAAAATATAGCAACAAATTAATTCCCCTTCCCTCAATTGATTCTTGACAGATATTTTCTTCTCCCTTTAATTCCTGAAATTGGTTCTCTAAATATATTTTTTATTTTATACAACAATACCCCATCTACTATATAAACTCCCCCCCTTTCATTAACAGACAAGTTTTACAATTACAATTACCACTACTACTCTCTTAAACAAAGCATCGGTTACTTTTAAATACAAAAAGCAATTACGTACTTTCAAGAGTTCTCGAGCTTTTTCTAAGAGGTTTATGAAAAACATCTTGCATATTTTGCTGTGTTGGGTTTTATTTCTATTTCTACTTTATTGCTGCTTGCCGGTAAGTCCCTTGTCGATGTACTTACATATTAGAAAGCATGTCAATAGGACTAGTTTGAAATAATCACTTGATGCTTACGTGCTGTGCTGTGTTCGATTATTTCAATATGCCTGTCTATTGTGTATTTGTCCCGTGCTTATTTTTTTTTATTATTATGTTCAACAGGTATTATTAGAAAGGGCAAGTCCCGAAGAGTCCCCGGAACATTTAATTAATTATGTATTCTTGATAGTTATTATTTTTTCCTTCTTAGTTTTCGTATTTTGGTTTGTAATATTATTGTAAAGACACCTTTTATTAGTATTATAATAATATTATTTGGGGACTGCTTCGTGGGGCGGGGATTTACGTGCTCTTTGAATGGCGTAGATAGGCACAATCTAGGTTTTACGTGTATTACATACAACATGGGTCACTTAGGCACAAAATTATGATTTGTTAACATATGAATCACTTGCTACGGTTTATTAATTACTTTTTCTAAAAAACGACATACTAAATTATTTGACATTAAGCATACAAGCTTATTGATAGTACATTAGCATATTGATGGCATGATTAACACTTCTTTAGCATATCCACACATAAAATTGGGATATAGGTATGTTAATGCATTTCCTACATGTTAGCATATTTAAGCATATTAATTCGACATTAAGCATGTTAATGTATGTTTAGCATGGTCACATTAATCTTGACATATTAATATATTTCTAGCATGTTAAACATTAGGACTGTGCATATCGTCGAAATAATATTTTAAGTATGTTAGCATCTTTGAACATGTTAACCATGAATCTTTTGCATGTGTTTGTAGCATGTTAATACTAAATTTCAACATAGTTGAATCAAGTCTGCACGTCTAAATCAATTTTCACCAACTTAGATTAATTTCTAGCATGTTTAAAACAGCTTCAGCACGTCTAAATCAATTTTTAGCAACTTAGATTAATTCCCAGCATGTTTAAAATAGTTTCAATAATTTTAAAATGAATTTCAGCATGTTAAAACAACTTCCGGCATGTTAACTGTTTCCGCACGTTTGCAACATTTCCAACATGTTCAATGTAATTTTCAGCATGTTAAGCAATATTTTCAGCATACTAATGTAAAATTCCTGCACTATTAACATATTTTTAGTATGTTAAAACATTCATGTGTTAGGTATTTTAGCATGTCATTACATTACATCTCTTGACACATTTACCACACTTTAGACACCCTCTTGATCACACATTGTTGCACACACGAATTACAGTTGTCATTTTTCACACTAAATACTTGTTGAACATTTAGATATCATGTCAATAGGTTAACAACATAATAAATAACTATTTGTCTTTGTATATTAATCACATTAATCAGCTTTAATTAATCAAGAGGCTAACTTGGCACAATTATGTGCTACTTACGGTCCAACGTGTTACGCGTTTCCAGTCCTAGGCAACATAGTTTTCTTTTAGTAAGAACACAAATCCGAAATAGCAAAGTCCAATGACTCTTGGATGATAGGTGGGACGATAAGTATTACTAAAAACGTTAGTTTTATCCTTGTCATAGAACGCCCTTAGACTTGACATCATCCTAGGTGGGGTGGGACGGGTAGTCATTCGGAAATGATGATCCCAATAAGATATTAATGGAGAGGCTAATGACATTATTACTTGTCTAAGAGTTCGGCCCTTGGTTCGGATGATGATTAACAAGTAGGGTTTCTGATCTGAATAAAATTAAAACATTTCTTTGTTTGACTTGAACGATTTTTTTTTAGTCTTTTTATTTACTTTACATGTTTATTTGGGTTAGTTAGTTTGTTATATAAGAAGTCCCTATTATTATGATTTTGTCATTTCTTTCTCCTCATTATCTTATTTATATATTTTTATTGATTTTATCATTTAGATGATTAATAGCTAAAATAATTAAATTAAATATTTGTTAATTACTTTATCATGTAGTCAAACCTTAAATTAATAGTAAAACAAGAAACCTTTATTTGACCACATAGAATCCCCACGTAAAGTATGAATTCGGTCGGAAACCACCTTTGTGGACCTCGAAAGGTGCCTAACACCTTCCTTTTGAGGTGATTTGAACCCTTGCCGGAACTCTGGTGAACTAAGACTAAACAACAAAATAGGTTCGTAGTAGCCTAGACCGGTGCCCTAACGCACCTTAATTCTTTAGGTGGCGACTCTTCACACCCTTCTCTTAAACGCATCCCAAGAGTTTGTCAAGTCGAATCCCACCTTCCGCGAGGAAAATGGGGCGTGACAGAATGACGAATCTGCTGGGGATCTTAGGTTCTAACCATTACTAATTTGTGCTTTATGTGGGATTCTCGTTATTTGTTTTTTCATAATGTTTGCTTTTTACATAATTTATTTTCTATATGTTCTTATCTTGTTATTTATTCATATCAGGACTTATTTGTCTCTTCTCTCTCTATTTTTATGTGTTATTTATGTCTCTCCATGTCTACTTTTGTTTTTATTGGTGATTAATTTATAGATGTTAGTCCCCTTTCCGTTTCCCTTTATATATTTCTCCATGCCCACTTCCCTTTATTGGTTATATATTTTTTTCTCTAAAGCATGCTATTATATGTTGCTACGTTGTACGTGTTACTGCTTTATATAACTGGCATTCCGTTCATAATTCTCCCCCACTTGAAAACCTCTTTTATTTTCTTATTACGAACGGTTGTGTGGTAGCACAGACGTTCATTCCTAAAACACCCTTCGGGAAATGCCTTGTGGATCGGTCGATCAGCAGTGCGTTGACAGCCACAAGCTTTCCCACTCTCGAGTTGTCCACTTGAGAGAACCATCTCATAAATCCACTCTTGTCCTTTAGGTCATGGCTCATATTTCTTTCGCTAAGGAATATGCGTCCCATTCAACATAGGATGCCTTGGCATTCTTAACGCGTTGAATGTTAGTCTATTTTAAAGTCTAAAGAGGCTCATGACCTCAAAAGGACTCACAATTATTTGCTATGTGTTGCATTTCTATGTATGTATTGACATCTTGTCTATCTTGTTATTTTCGTTCTTGCCTTAGTCACTCCTTACATTTAGTGTTCCTCACTTTAGAGCTCGTTACTCTAAAAATTCTTGTTATTTTAGGACCCTAAAATACACTCTTAGGGACTATTCAATATCCTCCAATTCATCCTCACTTGCTATTCAACTTCCACAACTCTCAAATGAGTTTGGTCTCACCATAATAAAACTTTCTTTTTTCCCTGCTTTCAATTTTCTGTACGGAGTTGGATGAAGCAACAATATGATGAATCTAATGTTCAACAAAATTTAACCTTGTTCATCCCCTCTATTTTCATCTTCTTTACAATTGCAATTTTAATTTCAACATCATGCTCCATCACTATCCTATTTCGTGCATCAGGAGCTCAAATCTTTACGCCTAGAATGCTTATTTCTTAAGTCTTCATTCTAGAATGCCTTTGCTTTATATTCATTATGTTTTGAACTTAAATGTGCTATGTAGTGACTTTTTGTATGGGCTTATTTATTTTGTCTAAAGGTTTTCTGGCATTTGAACATCCATCTCAATTAAATCTGCAATATGATAAATATGCTCAATATCTGAAAAGAACCAGCCCTCCTTATTCTCGCCCAAAGCGAAACGCTGCGCCTCTTTATCTTCGCCTTGCCCTCATGAATTACGTTTGACATGACTTTCATTTGGATACGTAGGCAGCCCACTCTGGGTCCGATCTTTATCTAATAAAACACTTTTTTCCCCATTTCTTTGAAATTCTTACAAATTGTCAAGCTAATTAAGCCCAACTCTTGAGCATATTAAGGGCAGATTACAATTGAGGCTACGATATTCAAACGTAGGACAACCATTTCTCTTGGACTAATGTTTTTCTTTGAGTGGTACAGGAACATAAGGCTCCGCCCATTATAGAACGTTTTATTAACATGTTTATTCTTTCCCTATATGTTACCTTTACCTTACTAACTTGATTTTTATTTTTTAACTTTTTTATTATTTATTTTTCTGCCACACCCAAGGATTGATTCGTGCATGCTCTTGCCCATCACATCAATTGAAAAAGAGATCAGTCTCCTTCTCTTAAGGCTCAGTCATCAAGACAAAGAAATGGGTGATAGCAACGAAAATAGAAATGAACATAGTGAGATGATCTTACAAATGGAACAAAGAATCCTTCAACTCTCAAGGGGAATTGTCACAAACCCGTAACTTGTCTGATTTACCCTTGCTTTGAATGCTCCTTTCGAACCACAAGTTGAGGGTAACACAGCTGCCACATTCACAAGCCATCCCTTACCACTACTTCCTATTTCACAATACCCAAACAATTTAAGCCACCTGTACACACTTCTTAAACAAAACTCATATCCAGCTCCACTAAATCATCAAACAACATCATATGCCCACAATACACCGCCAACGTTTATCACAAATATTCCTCATTTTCATGGTCTAAAAAGCCATGCTTTAGATCTAAATTACATCAAATTGACCCTATTTACCCTTCATCAATATAAATCTAAACCTCCAGCAAACGCCGCTCTTATGCAATCTGTGGTTGAAAGATTGGAACAACTTGAAGGCAGTAAGGGGTTGAAAGGGCTAAGTTATGAGGAATTGTGCATATACCCTGATGTTGAACTGCCGGAGGGGTATAAACCTCCTAGATTTGAATCGTACAATGGGACTGGAGATCTGAAAGTCCACTTGAAATTATACTGTGACAAATTGGCAGGAGTAGGTAAAAACAAACAGATTCTTATGAAGTTGTTCATGAGGAGCCTCACTGGAGATGCCTTATCATGGTATGTCACACAAGATGCAACAAAATGGTCAAAATGGACCGACATGGCCTCTGATTTCATAGAAAGATTTGGGTTTAATGTTGAGAATGCACCTGATTGGTTCTATATTCAGAAGTTAAAAAAGAAACCTACAGAATTATTCTGAGAATATGGAATAAGATGGATACATGAAGCTTTTAAAGTGCGCCCTTCTTTAGATGAAAATCAAATAAAGGAATTCTTCATTCGCGCCCAAGAAACTCAATATTATGAAAGGATGATTATTGTAGAGGATTGAAAGCTTGTTGACATCATAAAATTGGGCAAGAGAATTTAAGAAGGCATTAAAAATGGCATGATAACAAATTTAGAGGCACTGTAAGCGATAAAGACTTCACAGGCTGAAGAGAATAAAAACATGAAGGAAGTAACTACTGTCTTGACTATGTAAGATCCCAAAACCCTTCCAATTTACCAAACACCACATCCTCCGCTTCAATACCAAACACCCATATATCAAGCACCTTCATATCCATTTCAACAAACTCCTTATTTCCAAATACCTCCAACTACCTTCCAACAGCCATTAGCTTATCAAAATCCACCAACAGCTCTACGACCCAATTAATTTGTCATGACTCGAGCCAAGCATCAGAAAAATCAGTCAAGACAGTACACTCCTTTGATCGAACCTATAGACCATCTTTATGAGAGGTTAAGGGTCGATGGCTACACTACTCCAATTCTGCAATTGTAATGAATACATGTGCGAAATAGATTGATCATTCCAAAATTTGTGCTTACCATTCAGGGATGACAGGCCACACCACAGAGGAATGTCGTGCTTTAAAGAACAAAATTCAAGCATTGATTGATACCAAGGTGATAAATATGATGGGGCCATATCTTGATGTTGATTAAGCATTGGCTTCTATCTGACATTAAGGTAGAGATATCATATTGTTTTCTCATTTCGGGCTTTCAAGCACTTGAGTTACTATAACCTTTACGTATGCTTGGAAAATATGAATTCCTCTTATGTAATTTGAACTACTTTCGACCTAATTACCATTTAAGATAGATACGTAGGCGCTCCTTTGGAGTTCGGTCTTATCATAATGAAATTTTCATATTTTCCTAAAGCATGTAACTGAGACAGAATTTTTGAAAGGATTTCAAAAATTCTATGATTCTACAAGTTCAAGACGAATGGGACATATAACTGGGGCAGAATTTTTGAGAGAGTCTCAAAAATTCTATCAAGAAGCATTTCAACAAATTCAAGGCTAGCAAGATCGAGGCCATGAACTGGGGCAGAATTTTTTGAGAAATCCTAAAAAATTTCATCAAGGATTACATCTAAAGAAAATAATGTCGATACAATGGATTCGGGACCCAAACAAAGGAGTCAGCAGAGACACGAATCAATCTTTCCGTCCTTTTAAAACTAACCATTTTTCTTTAAGTGCAGGAACAGAGTGACGAGTACAAATCTTGAGTATGCTATACACCATCAGAAGATATAAGGTTAAGTATTATCGTCCTGTATTTTGAATGGCTTAAGATTTACCCTCTCGAGAGAAACGGTTTGAGGCTAAGCATTGGCCTCAAAAAGTTAATTGGGTTAAGCACTACCCTCTCTCACAAATCTATTCAAAACTAAGCATTGTTTCGAAAACTTGATGGAGTTAAGCACTACTCTATCTAAAAACTCTCTAAGGCTAAGCACTGTCCCTGGAAATTCAAGTGGGTTAAGCACTACCCTCTTTCGAGAAAACTGACTAAGTCTAAGCATTGTCCTTGAAAGTTAGTTGGGTTAAGCACTACCCACTCTCAAAAAATCATCCAAACTAAGCATTGTTTCGAAAACTCGATGGAGTTAAGCACTACTCTATCTAAAACTCTCTAAGGCTAAGCACTATCCTTGGAAAGTCAAGTGGGTCAACCGCTACCCTCTTTCGAGAAAACTGACTAAGGCTAAGCATTGTCCTTGAAAGTTAGTTAGGTTAAGCACTACCCGTTCTCAAGAAATCATCCGAACTAAGCATTATTTAGGAATCTCGATGGAGTTAAGCATTATTCTATGTAAGACTCTCTAAGGCTAAGCACTGTCCTTGGAAAGTCAAGTGGGTTAAGCACTACCCTCTTTCGACAAAACTGACTAAGGCTTAGCATTGTCTTTGAAATTTAGTTGGGTTAAGCACTACCCGCTCTCGAGAAATCATTCGAACTAAGCATTGTTTTGGAAACTCGATGGAGTTAAGCACTATTCTATATAAAACTCTCTAAGGGTAAGCACTGTCCCTGGAAAGTCAAGTGGGTTAAGCACTACCCTCTTTCGAGAACACTGACTAAGGCTAAGCATTGTCCTTGAAAGTTAATTGGGTTAAGCACTACACGCTTTTGAGAAATCATCCGAACTAAGCATTGTTTCAGAATCTCGATGGAGTTAAGCACTATTCTATCTAAAAATCTCTAAGGCTAAGCACTGTCCTTGGAAAGTCAAGTGGGTTAAGCACCACCCTCTTTCGAGAAAACTAAGGCTAAGCATTATCCTCGAAAGTTAGTTGGTTTAAGCATTACCCGCTCTCGATAAATCGTCCAAACTAAGCATTATTTCAAAAATTCAATGGAGTTAAGCACGACTCTACTAAGAATCTGCCTGAGGCTAAGCGTTGTTCTCTGGAAGTCGATCGATTTACTTAAAAGATGAATATTATTTTCTACTACTGAACATAATAAGCACAACCGCCTCGACGTTATTAAATGCTACTGCTTTACTGGATATGGTGTGGATTAAGCACAATCTTTTCAAATCTATATGAACAAAGCATCGCTCTCTCATAACATATATGCTTTCTTATCTCCTCTTGCTATAGTTATTTTCACTATATTGCTCAAATCTTCTAAGCATACATATATATCCGTGCTAACCATGTTATCCAATTGAGCTAAAAATGGCAGGACTAACAGGTATAGATTACCCCATCACAATGAGAAGCCAATCAGCTGATCACACGATTCCACGATACAACAGATACACTTTCTTTATTTCCACATTTACATTACGTTTATCAATTGTTTATTTCTTACATGCCTAACCTTTGCTATTTAGTGATGTAAAGACGCAGGTAATTGTGAAGGAATAACAAACAAAGACAATTTTCGTTTCTGTTTTTGGAATATTCATAACGTGAACTCATCCATCACCTCACCTACCTCAAAGTTTTTAAACTCATCCATACGTCATTATTTCAAATCCTACTCACTACCGTCTCAATAACCCATGATACCGTTGTTGATGCCCCTATCCTTTATAATTAACATTCTTTAGGATTCATTTCTAAATCTAGAATTACAAACGGCTTGATTCTCGTAAAATCAGAGATATGTAGGCGACTTGAAATCAAAGTCTCAGCCACACTATTTTTTAAACCCACCTCCTATTGCTTTAATTCTAACGAATCTTCCCGATCGGACAAAATTGGCTACTATGTCAACTTTTGTTGTTTGACAATTCTTTTATCATTCTCAAACAACAAAGGAGCAGCTGTTGATAGCCAATTTTGACATCCCGATACTACATTTAGGCTGCTATTTTAACAAAATTATTAATTTTTTAATTATTAGTATTTTTTTGCATCAAACATATTTTTGACGTGTCACATTCATGATTTAAAATATATAAATTATTTTATTAATTTATGATATCATTTTACAATTTATTTATTCAAATACGACATTTTACATAATTTTATTAATATTTATTAAATTATTTTTTAACAAATATGCACACTTATAATTTACAAATACATTGTCTAGTTGTTGTTATTATTATTATTATTATTATTATTTATTATTGTTATTATTATTATTATTTATTATTACTATTATTGTTATCCCTACTATTATTTAAATAATAGCCTAAATTGAAATCCCTTTGCCTAAATTCATTTACCTCTTAACCAAATTTTATCCAATTTCTTACAATTTTAGCCTAATTTTATTTTTACCCATTGCAATTATAGCCGATTTATGACCCAATTTAAATGTTTTAACCTTTTCTTGACCTATTAGATCTCAGCCGTTGGATCAATTTTGATCCAACGGCTGAGATCCAAGACAACTTTCTTTCCTTTTTAAACCACAACACCCAAACCCTAGCACCTCATTCCAAAATAAGCCGCCTTCCCCATACGCTCTCTCTCTGCTTTCTCTCTCTCAAAACTCTTCTACCGCTGCCTCTCTCTCCGTCACCAACGAGACCCCTTCTCCCCTCTTTCCTCTCCAAAATCAGTTCCACCAACGATGGCTAGTCCCAGCCGTGGTCCTCCGACCCTCCTCCATTCACACCGATCAGCTCGCCACCCTTTTCTTCAACGCCACCAGTAGCCCCCATAGGCGACAACAGTGCCTCTCCACGCCACCACGAGACCCTACTCCCTCCACGAACCATCCCTAGCGACGATAGGCCTTCCCTCACTCAGATCCGACCTTCACCTCCAACAGTCAAGAAACACCAACGATGACGAACCAACCCACCCCTAAATTTAACTATTATCCGATTTAATATCCCTAAACTCAAATTGCATGTTTGTTTGTTTGAATTAAATTTTCGTGACATTTAACTTCGGATTGTGATTCAATTCATGTAGTTATTTGTTCATGTTCATCTCTGGGTCTGTTATATGTGAAAACGCCTAATTTCTTGCAACTTGACATTTTCTTATGCCTCTTCGTTAACATGTGTAAGAAAATCCCAACTTCTTTTGCGACTTGGTTTTAATTTTCTAACAAGATGCTTATTACTAATCACTGTAGATTGTTTGTTCACTAACCTCTTGATTAATTGCGACAGATTTGATACCTCTCTATTTATGGTCTATTTCTGCATGTTTTTATGATTTTGTAATCGCCTTATTGTAATTGTGGTACTATTATTTTCCTTTTATGACGGATTTAAAATTCTTACTGTGCCTAATTGAGAATTTACAGTTGATTGATTTACGTACTATCCTTAATTGAGAGTCATGACCGATTGACTCAATGCTTATTTATGGTAAGTAGATAATTGATTAAATCATTCATTAATTTCCTGTAAACGTTTATTAGATACTTCTGCCTTGATTACGGAGTTACCATATTTTAACTTGTTCCCTTACGAAAAATATAGCAACAAATTAATTTTCCTTCCCTCAATTGATTCTTGACAGATATTTTCTTCTCCCTTTAATTCCTAAAATTAGTTCTCTAAATATATTTTTCCTTTTATACAACAATACCCCGTCTACTATATAAACTCCCTCCCTTTTCATTAACAGATAAGTTTTACAATTACAATTACCACTACTACTCTCTTAAACAAAGCCTCAGTTACTTTTAAATACAAAAAGCAATTACGTACTTTCAAGAGTTCTCGGGTTTTTCCTTCGAGGTTTACGTATTGCAACTTGTATATTTTGTTGTACTGGGCTTTCTTTCTATTTCTAATTTATTGCTGCTTGCTGGTAAGTCTCTTGTCGATGTACTTACATATTAGAAAGCATGTCGATAGGACTAGTTTGAAATAATCACTTGATGCTTACATGTTGTGCTGTGTTCGATTGTTTCAATATGCCTGTCTATGTGTGTATTTTTCCTGTGCTTGTTTTTTTTATTATTATGTTCAACAGGTATTATTAGAAAGGGCAAGTCCCGAAGAGTCGTCGGGACATTAAATTAATTATGTATTCTTGATAGTTATTATTTTTTCCTTCTTAGTTTTCGTATTTTGGTTTGTAATATTATTGTAAAGACACCTTTTATTAGTATTATAATAATATTATTTGGGGACTGCTTTGGGGGCGAGAATTTGTGTGTCCTTTGAATGGCGTAGATAGGCACAATCTAGGTTTTACGTGTATTACATACTACATGGATCACTTAGGCACAAAATTATGATCTGTTAACATATGAATCACTTGCTACGGTTTATTAATTACTCTTTCTAAAAAACAACATACTAAATTATTTGACACTAAGCATACAAGCATATTGATAGTACATTAGCATATTGATGGCATGATTAACATTTCTTTAGCATATCCACACATAAAATTGGGATATAGGTATGTTAATGCATTTCCTACGTGTTAGCATATTTAAGCATATTAATTCGAAATTAAGCATGTTAATGTATGTTTAGCATGGTCACATTAGTTTTGACATATTAATATATTTCTAGCATGTTAAACATTAGGACTGTGCATATCGTCGAAATAATATTTTAAGTATGTTAGCATCTTTGAACATGTTAAGCATGAATTTTTTGCATGTGTTTGTCGCATGTTAATACTAAATTTCAACATAGTTGAATCAAGTCTGCACGTCTAAATCAATTTTCACCAACTTAGATTAATTTCTAGCATGTTTAAAACAGTTTCAGGACGTCTAAAATAATTTTCAGCAACTTAGATTAATTTCCAGCATGTTTAAAATAGTTTCAATAATTTTAAAATGAATTTCGGCATGTTAAAACTACTTTCGGCATGTTAACTATTTTCGCACGTTTGCAACATTTCCAACATGTTCAATGTAATTTTCAGCATGTTAAATAATATTTTCAGCATACTAATGTAAAATTTCCGCACTATTAACATATTTTTAGTATGTTAAAACATTCATGTGTTAGGTATTTTAGCATGTCATTACATTACATCTCTTGACACATTTACCACATTTTAGACACCCTCCTGATCACACATTGTTACACACACGAATCACAGTTGTCTTTTTCACATTAAATAATTGTCGAACATTTAGATATCATGTCTATAGGTTAACAACATAATAAATAACTATTTGTCATTACATATTAATCACATTAATCTACTTTAATTAATAAAGAGACTAACTTGGCACAATTATGTGCTACTTGCGGTCCATCGCATTTCGAGTCCTAGGCAACATAGTTTTTTTTTAGTCAAGAACATAAATTCGAAATAGCAGAGTCCAATGCCTCTTGGATGATAGGTGGGATGATAAGTATTACTAAAAACGTTAGTTTTATCCTTGTCATTGAACGCCCTTAGACTTGACATCATCCTAGGTGGGGTGGGAAGGGTAGTCATTTGGAAATGACGATCCCAATAAAATATTAACGGCAAGGCTAATGACATTATTACTTGTCTAATAGTTCGTCCCTTGGGTCGGATGATGATTAACTAGTTGGGTTTCTGATCTGAATAAAATCAAAACATTTCTTTGTTTGACTTGGACGATTTTTTTTTAGTCTTTTTATTTACTTTACATGTCTATTTGGGGTAGTTAGTTTGTTATATAAGCAGTCCCCATTATTATGATTTTGTCATTTCTTTCTCCTCGCTTATATTATTTACATATTTTTATTGATTTTATCATTTAGATGATTAATAGCTAAAATAATTAAATTAAATATTTATTAATGACTTTATCACGTATCAAACCTTAAATTAATAGTAAAACAAGAGACCTTTATTTGACCACATAGAATCCCCACGTAAAGTATGAATTCAGTCGGGAACTACCTTTGTGGACCTCGAAAGGTGCCTAACACCTTTCTTTTTAGGTAATTTGAACCCTTACCCGAACTCTGGTGAACTAAGACTAAACAACAAAATAGGTTCGGAGTAGTCTAGACCGGTGCCCTAACGCCTTAATTCGTTAGTTGGCGACTTTTCACACCCTTCTCTTAAATGCATCCCAAGAGTTTGTCAAGTCAAATCCCACCTTCCGCGAGAAAAATGGGGCGCGACAGAATGACGACTCTGCTGGGGATCTTAGGTTCTAACCATTAAAAATTTGTTCTTTATGTGTGATTCTCGTTATTTGTTTTATCATAATGTCTGATTTTTATATAATTTATTTTTTATATGTTCTGATCTTGTTATTTATTCACATCACGACTTATTTGTCTCTTCTCTCTCTATTTTTATATGTTATTCATGTCTCTCCATGTCTACTTTTGTTTTTATTGGTGCTTAATTTATGCATGTTAGTCCCCTTTCCTTTTCCCTTTATGTATTTCTCCATGCCCACTTCCCTTTATTGGTTATATATTTTTTTTCACTAAAGCATGCTATTATATGTTGCTACGGTGTACGTGTTACTGCTTTATATAACTGGCATTCCGTTCATAATTCTCCTCCACTTGGAAACCTCTTTTATTTTCTTTTTACGAACGGTTGCGTGTTAGCACGAATACTCATTCCTAAAACACCCTTCGGAAAATGCCTTGTGGATCGGGAAATCCTTAGGATTACATTGTGTCGGTTAGGGAATTCATTGACTTTATGCCCCCAACCTTGACACTTGAAGCATTGGAACCCTTTAAGATTAGGATACTTGAGAATTTCTTACCTCGGAGGGATTTTGTGGGCTGTTTTGGGCTCGGGCAGCCTAGTAGTGGTGGGATGGTCCTTGTTTTTGGGCTAACCCGAAGAGGATTGAACCATTTCCTTGCCCCTCAGCTAACCCGAGGTTGATTTTCCCTTTGCTTTGAACGACGACCTTTGTTTAAGTTCCTTTTCAGTCTCAAGAGCCGCTTGGAAAATACCTTCGATTATCAAACTTGGGAAGTGTCAAATGAGTGAAGATTTCTTTGTCCAACCACACTTAAACCGAATGATGTCATGACTAATGTGTTCTCCATGATGATCAAGCTTCAACATAAGTTGTTGGAACTCATCCTAATATTCCATCACACTTCGATTCCCTTGCCACAAGTTGTACAATCTAGAAGGCAACTCATTTAGATAAATCCTGGGAAGGTACCATTGTCTCATTAGGTACCTTAACTGAAACCAAGGTGGTGGTTGTCCATCAATCAACTCATTGCCAAACAGTTTGACGTATTCCCTCCATATGTTAGCATAGCCTTTAAAGTGAGCTATGGCGTAACAACTCTTCTTCTCCTCTGAGATATCATTCACTTAGAACACTTTATCGCATGCCGACTCCCAAGCAAGATACACCTCGGGGTCACTTTCACCCTTAAAGATAGGTAGGCTCAATTTGATGGTACTGATGCCTATGTCTCTCTCTTGGTGTCGGTTTCCCCTTTGTCCATACCCTCGGTATCTCCTTGGATCCACACGTCCTTCTCTCATCTCCTCTTCCCTCACGTAAGCATCATCAAAGGCTCCATACCCTTCATAATCCTCTCTACCATATTCCTTGAAGTGGATGGGATGGTTTTGGACGTTTAGAACTTGATTTGGAGGAATTAGATTTTGTTGAGGTGGTGGTCTTCGGTTTAGTGGAGCTTGGAAGGGAGGGTTTGGATTTAGTGAAGGTATTGGGCGCCCAAGTCCCTCTTGTGGAACTTGAGGATTTTGGGAATGGGTTGGTTTATTAGAGTCTTGGGTTACGGGGTTATGGGTGGTTTGGCTTGCGGCATTTAGTGGAGCTAGGGAAGGATTTGGTAATTGAGGCCATGTTTCGGGAGTAACGGTAGCGGAGGAATTTCTATCATGCCCACTTGACAAAACATGTCAAGGAGTAGAAGGGCGAGAGTTCTTTTGACTTTCCACTTGTTCTAACCTCCCTCTAATAGTCGTCACTTCCCCCCTTATGGCTCCCACCTCCGTACTCAATCTTTCAAGAGTTCGGGTCATAACCTCAAGAGTAAACCTCATATTTTCCATTTCATTAGAATCCACAGTTTGAGACGTGGTTCCCTCCACTGTCAAGGTATCACCTACACAAGCAACAAACAAGTTAGTTAAAATCCATCTCCTCACTCACACTCTTTCGGTTCACTCACACTCGAGATCCACAAGTGTTGTAGATTGGCTAGTAACCCGTGAATCCTTAAGGTATGAGTATGCTCTTGTCCATAGTGGGTTTTTGTTTGAAACTCAAAGAATTCTCGTTAAACTAGATACAAGAGTTACAACGTATTCAAATGACAAAAGCACACAAACATTGACACGAACACAACGCTTCAAGGGACTGCTTGACAAGCTAGTAGGAATGTACTAGTTTGTTAATTAGTTCTCAAGTCAATTAGAGGAAACTAGGAATCAATAATTAGAAACTAGAACATCCAAATTTGAGATTAATTATCACTTGAATAGTAACTAGGGTGATGTGGCTGCATGTCAATGGCCGCGGGTCCACATAAATAGTTCATCATCTTGAAGTCTTAGTCCCCTTAGATCTTTTGTAATGGATGACTTGTTATTGGGATGGAAAACATAAATTCTTGTAACCATTTTAATCCCTTTTTTTTTCAAACTCAAAAGGTGATGTTTGACCTCACTAGTCCCACAAGACAAGGTTCCTTGTTATAAGGAAAAGTGGTTGTCAAGTCTTGAAAAGGTGATGTTGGCAAGTCCTCTCACAAATAATTTTCAATTTTGTCTTAAAAACCTTTTTGGATCTATTTCTCTTTATAGAATTTAATACATAAGATGAGGAAAAGTTTAGGATGAACAACATCAACACCTTTAAGAACATAACAACAATACACCACAATGGTCACTTCTAAATTTTGTTTTCACAACACAATTCGAAATAAACCAACTTTAGATTTAGTCACCTTTTATGTTGATGAGAAATAAACCAACACAAGAAACAAACTAAAAAATTAAAACTTTTGTAGATCTACAACCAATTTTTGACCAAAATGTTAATGAACACACTTTTTGGTAAGAGCTTTCCAAGATTGGTTTTGTAAGAACAAAACTTAGCCTTGAGCTTTGATACCAAATGATACAAAGCTAAGTGTGTATCAAGAGATTTCAACCAAATCAAGAACAACAAGTTGCTAGTGAATTGAAATAGGCCTCACACGGCTTCACTAGACTTTTAGATTCAACAACACAAAGTTTACAAGATTACAAAAGAGATAGAAACTTGACATACAATACTCAAAGATCTAAGAACCCTAACAATGAGAAAGAACCCTAAGAGTAGTGAATATCAATACCAAGTTCTTACTTGGACCAAGAGAAACTCAAGAATCCCAAGATCCTAGTTTCTAGCCAAGAGACAGCACTAGTATCACTCTACTAGTGAGTTTACGAAATTGGAGCTTCTCTAATGGAAGAGAGAAGTTCCAAAATATTACAATTGTTTTGTTGTCTTCCCAAAATATGAATGAACTAACTAAAAGACTATCCCTAATAAATGGCTTATATAATTAATTACAAAGAGGGACAAAAGACCAAAATACCCTTGACATTAAGTGGGTGGGTTTGGGGTGTTTTGTTGGGCCTCTTCACACTTTAATAAGTATAGACCCTTAGATGGGCTCACAAGGGCCTCACACATGGCCAAGGATGTGAACAAGGCTTGGAGTCGTTGCAACTCACGCGCTTGACTTCGTGTGAAAGGTATCGAGCTATGAATTCCCGTATCACTTTGTCTCATTTTGTCTGACATTGTTTAACTTTGCACGATATTTAAGAAAAGAAAAAGGTTTTTAAAACTTGTGGTTTAAAACAACTCTTATATTTTTGTGCGATTGCAAATTATTTCACTAAGGGTAAAAGTAAGGGTGTTAAATGGGCCGGGTTGGGTCAATTCGGAACCGACCCATTAATTTTAGCCATGTTGTGGGCCGAGCCAAATTCGGGTTGTGGTTAAGTGGGCCGAGCCGGGTCTGGGTTCAACAGTAAATTTTTTAAAAATAATCCTAACCTGGCCCACTTAACCCAACCCGGTCAAATCCGGTTAAAAATCCGATCAAACCCGGTAAAAAAAAGTTTTTATCAATATACACTATATATACCCACCTATATACATTTTAAATACGTTAAACAATAAATATACACTATATATATAGTATATACTACATTAAAATTTAAATAATATATACACATATACAAAATTACACATATACATTCAATATATACGACTATACGTACTATTTTAAATAAAACATATACTACAATATATATATATATATACTACAATATATATAATTATATATATAGTTATATACTAATTACTAATTTATAAAACATATACACATGTATACGTTAAATATATACGTCTATAGAAGATATATACACTACATATATATACGCACCATTCAATATATATGTAATACCTTAAATAAAACATATACTACAATATATATATATATATATATATATATATATATATATGTATGTATGTATGTATACTACAATATAGATATAGTTATATACTAATTTATAAAACACATACATATGTATATAGTAAATATACACGTCTATAGAAGATATATACACATATATACGCACCATTCATTATATATGTACTATTTTAAATAAAACATATACTTCAATATATATATATATATATATATATATATATATATATATATATAGTTATATACTAATTTATAAAACATATATACATGTATACATTAAATGTACACATCTATAGAAGATATATACTCAAATATACAAAGCATATGCAATTTAAGATAATAAATTAATAATACTTGAAATTAATAATATATTAAAAGTAAGTTTTTAATTTAAACTAGAAATTTAATTTAAATCATTAAATGAAAAAAATTACAAAGTAAGGACTAAGGAGTGAATGAATGTTGAATTTTATTGATTACAAAATGATCCAAAATTTATAATTTATATGAATAAAAAATCTATAAATTATGCATCATTTTTTCCAACTTATTCATGTTAATATTAACGGGAACTTGCGTAGGATAGTCAAAGTCAACGGGGGCAAAATCATGCATTGGACTTGATTCTGTTGAGTTCTCCCGTGAAGTCATAATTTCTTCAAGTTTCTGCTCGTCGTTCGACCCCACTTCCATTCCTTGATTTCTTCTTTCGATTATTATCCAATCTTTGAGGCAAACTAGAACATTCATTGCATTGCTTCCCAATGAGTGTCGGTTGTCTCCAAGTTGCTGTCGTCCCTGACTAAAAGCGCTCTCTGATGCAATGGTTGACATTGGAACATTCAAGATATCTCTAGCTAATCTTCAAAGCACAGGATATTGTGTTTCATTACTCCTCCTCCAATCCAACGTGTTGATCCGTCGTCTGCGATCCTCTGGCGACGACCGGAGATAACACTTAAGCTCTTCCTGATAAGTTGATGTGTAAGCTCTCTTATCAATACTGTTCCAACAAGGTAAATCATAAAAGAAATCAGGAAAACCACTATGTGCCGGCCTTTTATAAGATGATGGCTCCTCGGGGGGATGAGAAGCGACAGTTGGAGTGATATGTGCCGGTACAGCTAAATCAACTAAATCGTCATAGTGGTTATATAATTTATTTATGTAAGCATTCGCATCAGCCATAGCCGTCCACAAATCAGGTTGTACTTGTTCAGAATCATTGTTAGTATTTATTTCTAAGTTAGCATAAATAAGATTACTAAAGTGGCACATAGTATTATATTTCATGCACGGATTTAGCATAGCACCAACCAAGTAAATTGGGGGAATCAAAAAAAAGTATTTTTTAAATTTAGTAAACATGGCACCAACAGCTTGTGTATAACCTCCTTTATTTTTATATTCTTTGAGCAAACCAGAAATATCGACTATATATGCAAAAATATTACAAATAATAGGATAATAAGCACCAAAAAATTCAATCGTAACTATATAAATTTTTTCTAAAAACTTCACAAGATCATTAATTATAACCCAATTAGAATCATATAGCATGCAATCAGCAGAATCATCAAATGAACCATAATGTTGGTTAAAAGCTAGTGTAATAGGAACTCTATATTTATAATAAGTTTTTAAAAAATCATACGTAAAATTTCATCTAATATCAATTTCCCCAGGCATCAATATCGGTGCAAGTTCATTTTCTTGACATTTAACTTTAAATTTTCTAATTCTTTTTCTTCGATTATTTTCTTGAATAAAACCAACAGCAAGACGGATTTTTTCAATATAAAACTCAAAAAACTCAAGACCATCTTTTACAATTAAATTATATAATTGAAACCCTTTTTATTGGACGATCATGATACTTCCCAAAAATCGAAATTCTTGATCAATGGAGGAACAATATCACCATTTTTGTTCAATAAGATACCAAAGTGGATGATTGACTCATTCCATACTAGAAATAATCGTAGGAAATCCTTTGATAACCCGGATTCCTATTTCTCAATGATATTCCACGATCAAGACAAGTGGCTGAATCCCGTGAAACCATTTCATGACATGCACACTTAATATGAAAAATTTCAGGTAACGGCAGAGATAGCTTAGATTTTAACTTTGTTATAGCAGTCTTTTTGTTAGAAGCATTATCAAAAGCAATACATAAGATTTTATTTTCGATACCATAAAATTCTGCAACTTTAATAATCGAATCAGCAATAAAATCTCCAGTATGTTTACGATCTTCATCATATAAAAAAGATAGAATATGTTTTTGCATCACAAAATTACTATCCATCCAGTGACAAGTAACGGTTAAATAATCATTTTTATTTACAGCACGACCAAGATCAGAAGTTAGGGACAATCTACATTGAATATTTTTTTAACAATGTTGATAAATAAAAATAATATTGTGAATGAAGTCTAAAAATATCAGACCGACAAGTACTTCTAGAAATACTATTAAACATAGGATTATAAACTGCTTCAATATAATGAATAAAGGCATTAGAAGAAGGAAAACTAAAAGGTAAATAACCCACAACTACTATTTTTGCTATTTCTTCCCGGTCCCTTAATTTATTATACTTCTTAATTACATGACTAGTTGTTGGGTCCATTCTAGCTTGTGTGGGCCCACCAACAGCCTCACCTCCTTTTGCAATTTGTAACTCTCTTTCGTGAAGATCCTCTATATGTCTCGTTAACGTATCCGTACTCCTTTGCTTGCCCCCTCTTTTATGCTTATATATTTTTTGACAAATATTGTATTGCACC
>NC_061120.1:8757093-8802206 GCF_002878395.1 Capsicum annuum | reverse complement strand
TTTTCTTCGATTATTTTCTTGAATAAAACCAACAGCAAGACGGATTTGTTCAATATAAAACTCAAAAAACTCAAGACCATCTTTTACAATTAAATTATATAATTGAAACCCTTCTTATTGGACGATCATGATACTTCCCAAAAATCGAAATTCTTGATCAATGGAGGAACAATATCACCATTTTTGTTCAATAAGATACCAAAGTGGATGATTGACTCATTCCATACTAGAAATAATCGTAGGAAATCCTTTGATAACCCGGATTCCTATTTCTCAATGATATTCCACGATCAAGACAATTGGCTGAATCCCGTGAAACCATTTCATGACATGCACACTTAATATGAATTAGTGTATTAATTGTTGAATATTTAATTTTATTATATTTGTATTTTGAATTTTTTAGTTTAATTTATATTATAGATAAATTAAGAAACCTCGCCACTAAAGGTGTTAAATTTTTTTATCTCGAAAATGGTAGTGGTGGCAAAAAGCGAATTACTAGCGGCAGAGGTACTTCAAGTAGTAGATATACCCGTGTGCCTTCGCCTCCGGTACCGCTTGGTACACCTTTTGAGGAAAAATAGGTGTAGGTTCTCACGATATGGATTATGTAGAAGCTCAGAAAAATTACGGTATAGAAGAAGAAAATGAAGTGGATGCGGTTAATTTAGATGAAGATGAAGAAAATATTGGTGAGACACCCGCAGTAGGAAATGCTAACGTTAGATCCGAATCGGTTAATCTCCCTTTTCGTCCTCCCCGTGCCTAAAGAGCTCGTAAAACAACTAGTATTGTATGATAATTTTTGAATGTATATCAGATATTGAGGTACAATGAAATATTTGTCAAAAAATATATAAGCATAAAAGAGGGGACAAGCAAAGGGGTACGGGTACGTTAACGAGATATATAAAGAATCTTCACTAAAGAGAGTTACAAATTACAAAAGGAGGTGAGGCTGTTGATCGGCCCACACAAGCTAGAATGGACCCAACAACTGGTCATGTAATTAAGAAGTATAATAAATTGAGGAACCGGGAAGAAATAGCAAAAATGGTAGTTGTGGGTTGTTTGCCTTTTAGTTTTCCTTCTTCTGATGCCTTTATTCATTATATTCAAGCAGTTTATAATCCTATGTTTAATGGTATTCCTAGAAGTACTTGTCGGTCTGATATTTTTAGACTTTATTCACAATATTGTTTTTATTTATTAACATTGTTAAAAAATATTCAATGTAGATTGTCCCTAACTTCTGATCTTGGTCTTGCTGTAAATAAAAATGATTATTTAACTATTACTTGTCACTGGATGGATAGTAATTTTGTGATGCAGAAACATATTCTTGCCTTTTTATATGATGAAGATCGTAAACATACTGGAGATTTTATTGCTGATTTGATTGTTAAAGTTGCAGAATTTTATGTTATCAAAAATAAAATCTTATGTATTGCTTTTGATAATGCTTCTAACAACAAGACTGGTATCTCCAACGTTACCTGAAATTTTTCATTTTAAGTGTGCATGTCATATATATAATTTAATTGTAAAAGATGGTCTTGAGTTTTTTGAGCTTTATATTGAAAAAATTTGTCTTGCTATTCGTTTTATTCAAGAAAATAATTGAAGAAAAAGAATTAGAGAATTTAAGGTTAAATGTCAAGAAAATGGACTTGCACCGATATTGATGCCTGAGGAAATTGATATTAGATGGAACTCTACGTATAATTTTTTAAAAACTTATTATAAATATAGAGTTCCTATTACACTAGCTTTTAACTAACATTATGGTTCATTTGTTGATTCTGCTGATTGCATGCTACATGATTCTGATTGAGTTATAATTAATGATCTTGTTAAGTTTTTAGAAAAAATTTATATAGCTACGGTTGGATTTTTCGGTGCTTATTATCCTACTGTTTGTAATATTTTTGCATATATAGCAGATATTTCTGGTTTGCTCAAAGAATATAAAAATAAAGAAGGTTATAAAGAAGCTGTTGGTGCCATGTTTACTAAATTTGAAAAATATTTTTTCCCGATTTCCCCTATTTACTTGGTTGGTGCTATGCTAAATCTGTGCATGAAATATAATACTATGTGCCACTTTAGTAATCTTATTTATGCTAACTTAGAAATAAATACTAACAATGATTCTGAACAAGTACAACCCGTATTAAATTCTAACATTTACAAAAAATTCATCAAAGCCCGATTAAACGTTCATCTACTCCCCGTATTAAGCAGAAAAAACTATAGATAGTAACAAAATAAAAACTACAATAATTGATATATTAGAACGATATTATTAAACCCAATCTTAACACAAAATTTTTAATAAAGTCCGATTAAACATTCATTATCAACAATATAGACTTAAACAGAACGAAAATTAAAACAAAATAATCTGATAATTGAGATATTAGAATAGTATGATATAGACGATACCTTCAGAGCTCATCGAAAAGTAGTTATAAATTTATACCTGATGTTATTACATTATTATAGAAGAAAACTCAATTTATAGAAGCCCAAAATTTTTTTGTCCAAAAAAAAGATTACTATAAGAGGTTCCTTAAATTGTTAAATACGTAATGAGAGGGAGAAAAGGAAAAATTTGATGATTTTCCTCTTAATTATAGCAATACTATTATTTTTTTCTCTCTTTTTTATTGGGAACGTACAAAAACACAACATTTTTTAATTTACTTTACTTATTAACTAATTTTGTAAATATTTATAAATTATCAAATTATTTATGGTAGTATCTATTTGATTATTGATTTTCAAGGTTTTAGCATATATGGTAGTATTAATTCTTCTAATATTTTTTTACCATATATTTTATGACTCCTTAAATTATAAAATATATTTTTCCTTTTTAATATATTTTAGAACTCTTTAACTTTAAATATTAAATGAATAATTAAATAATATCAAATTATTTATGGTAGTCTGTATTTGGTTATTGATTTTCAAGGTTTAACATATATGGTAGTATTAATTCTTCTAATATTTTTTTACCATATATTTTAGGCCTACTTAATTTATAAAACATATTTTCCTTTTATAATGTATTTTAGAACTCTTTAGCTTTAAATATTATATGAATAATTAAATAATAAATTTTAAAAAATGGTAAAAAGACAGTTTTGTATATTGAAGAATTTTTTAATGAATGGAAAAAAAATTCAAATCATTTTTCTAAGGGTCTTCATACTTTTAATATTATATATATATACATTCTTATTGGATTGTCGGTTTGCCCGATAACCCAATAATAAAAATCGAACTGAACCAATAACCAAATAAATTTTTTTATAAAACCATTAAAAAATTGTTAACCCAATAAAAATTTAAACCGATAATATTTTCATCGGTTCGATTTATCAAGCGGTTCAGTTTTTACACACCGCTACTTTTCTCTCTTTTCTTTAGAATTTCACATGGATCTTTTTAATTGGTCAGTATTTTTCTTCCTTATTTTAAAGTATTTGTCATATTTCACTTTTCAAAAGTCAAATTAAATGCACTTTAATCAATATTTTGAAAAAACATCACTAAATTGATAGAAATATTGTGATTTATAGTTTTATTTTTCATAAAATATTTGAAAAGCTAATTTTAAGTAAAATTTTCTTTTACCACCTAATATATCAACCTTTAATATTTTTATTTCTTTAGTGACCACATACGTGCTTATAAATAAAATTGGGCAGTATGGTGCATTAAATTTTTTTATATGCGCATGGTTGGAGAAAAATTGATTCACAAGGATCTACTGAACACAACATTACCTTACATTTCTACAAAGGACTCTTTATAACGTGCTTTATATTTATTCTAAATTTTATTTAAAATATCTATAAATTTATTTGTTAACATTCGTTTGGGTTTGGGCTAAGCACAAGCCAAATGATACTAGTATGGTAAGTTAAGGTATATGTTTATATTATTGAAATAATTACCTAGATAAACAACTTATATTTCTAAACTACTAAAAATCTCTCCACTTCTAAAATATTACTTAAATCCCAATATTTATAATTTGTTGGTAAAGTTGAGATACAAGTTAAAGCCTCATTTTCGTTAGCAGTAACTTTACCAAAAATTAATCCATTTTCTTCTCTTTATTCATCTTAATTCAAGCAACAGTTTCTATCCAATTTCTCTCTCTAATTCGAACCTTTGAATTAAGGTAAATTCTCTCCCTAAAATCAACTTCAATTTCTTCTATTTGTATTTTATATTTTTATTAAAAAAATAATTTTGTGATTGGGTTTACTTCTCCTTTTGCTATTGTTTTGAATATACGAATAAGCTGCAAAATTATTTAGGTCCAGTAGTTCGGTAGAATCCTGAAAAACATTGTTTATCTAATTTTTGTTTACGCTCACACGTCATTTATCAATTTTTATGAACTTGCAGTTTCGTGCAGCAATCCAACTACAATTTGATTTTCATAGGGCAATCTACAACCTTGAAACTGTTCTAATAGGTTTATCGTAGTTGCTCCTTCTGTCTTCTGTACTTGGGAGAGTGATGACCATTTACAGCAACCTCCTCCCTTTTCAAGTGAAAACTGGCAAAAACTTAAACAATGTGAAAGGATAAAGCAAAAGTGATGATAACCTTCTTTTTGTACCATTCGTTTGCAGTATGGGTTACCGGAGGACATATCAAGAACAGGGGGAGCTGTTAATACAAAAGAGATTCTCCTAATGAGTTGTACAATCAGGTTGCGATTTATATTGTAACTTTGATTTGATGAGAAACAATGAACTTTCAGCGTTTTAAGAAGGTCTGTTCTTTCAAAGTTATTGCCATGTTTAGATCTGATAAATATTAGGCCGATATACATACTTAGACATGGATGTTACGTTTAGAAATTCATTGTTTATCTGATTCTTCATTGTCAATTTTATATGTATCTTGTGTTTTTTTTATGTGTTATTGAAATTAATATAACAAAAGATACAAGTTTATACGTACATAGATACATGTTGGGTTAACTTGTATATGTGAGTTACTGTTAATGATTTGATATGTATCTAGTGTTGTTTTAATTTTATTGAAAATCGTATTACAAAAAATATAAGTTTATAAGTTCATAGATACATGTTGTGTTAACTAGTATCTGTGAGTTACTGTTAATGCTTTGAAATGTACTTTGTGTTGTTTAAATTTTATTGAAAGTCGTATTACAAAAGATACAAGTTTATAAGTTCATAGATACATGTTGGGTTAACTAGTATTTGTGAGTTATTGTTAATGCTTTGAAATGCATTTAGTATTGTTTAAATTTTATTGAAAGTTGTATTACAAAAGATACAAGTTTATAACTACATAGATACATGTTGTGTTAAATTGTATCTGTGAGTTACTATTAATGCTTTGTATGTATTAAGTGTTGTTTAAATTTTATTGAAAGTCGTATTATAAAAAATACATATTTTTCTTCTAAGATACATGTTTTTAAGCTTCAACATATATTTTGTATTATTTTGTATTTAAATTATGATGTTCTTAGAGTTTTTGTATATATTGTATTTTTTTTAATGCAGATTTGTTGCATCTCAACCTATTTTTTTTGTTTTTAGGAACTGAGTTATGTTATAAAGGAAATTTCACCTCATCCTCTTAGATTTGTAAGTTCATGCAATTTAATAAACAAGCATGTAGTTGATATGAAGCCTTATTGCTCCAAGTTTTACTATCTTGAAACATTAAGGAAGACATATAAAGAAGAATTGTTGTTTTCAATGCCTGATAATAAGTACCGGATTGTGCCACAAGAAGTTATGGATGAAGTTGTGTAACCACCAAAATACAAACGTCTACCAGGAAGGCCAAAGAAAACAGACACAAAAAATCAAGTGAAACAATGACATCGAACAGTAATTATTGCAGGAGATGTGGTTATGAAGGTCACAACAGGCGTATTTGCAACTTATTTCCAAAGAAGGAGTGACAATGCAGTTGATTGATGAATAATGATGAATAGTTTCTCAACTTGTTGATGGATTTTTATCTATTTGATTCGACATTTTAATTGATGATATTATTATTTTTTAAAATTTTTTAAGAAAGACAGTTACCGAAATAAATAGTTTTCTGTTTCTTTGTTAATTAGTTATAGTTGATTTCATTATGTATTTTATTGTGACATATCAGATAGAAATTAAGATATATTAAACTGACAATGCTATTAAATAGTATATTAGTAGTTCTATCATAGTAAATGATTGAAAAGAGATACATTCTTATAGGATGTATCTCCCATAAATTTATAGATGCAAGTTTACAAAACTTGTATCAATGATAAAATATAATTTGTCAATATTATTAAGATTTAGTAATATAAGTTTTGCTTTAGTTTGTTATAAAAGTTAGAGTCAAACATGTATTCCAATTAACAAAAACGATTATAGATACATAAAAATGTAAAAATTTGTTGGTTATTATCATAATATATTAAAATACGTCTCCTTATAATAGATACATACAAATGGAATACATGTTGTTCAAAAAGAAATCAAATAGAATATATGTTAGAGCAGACAACTGTAATGATTAAACCTGAAAGAGATAAAAATTAAATTCTTTATGTATCTAATGTGATTAAAGGAAAAATGCAGGTAACTGAAAGAGCAACAAATGAATGAGATACATATTCATAAAGACAGATACATGTTTTGTTATTATGTATGTAATACAAAATACATTCAGCTAAAACATCCCAAATATATTTACTGTCAGAAAATCATCAAAATTTGACAGAAATAAATTAACATTGCATGATATTTAGCTTCACCAATTATTTTAATTTGGGCAGTCAATGTAATAACCTCATGTGATAGACTGTAATACATCATCATAGATATCACACAATCCGAAATGCATATAGCAATGAAAATCTACTTTAACAATGTTTATAGAAAAAATGAAGGTATTTAGAAGATCAATGATTGAATAAGATAAGTATTAATATATGGCGATACATCTTTTGTTATTATGTGTCTAGCACAACATAAGAACAAAATAAAAAATCCAACAGCAATACTGCTGCAAATAATCAAAATTGGCAGAAACAAATTGCTTTGTGTTGAGAATAAATATACTATAATAAACTAAAATGAAAAGAAAAGAGAGAGAGATGTATAGATATAAGAATATGATTTTATTTTTCTTCTTGATGTGCATTACAATGTAGTATGTCATGACCTTTTATAGGCAATTTGTTACTTGGGATAGTGATATTGCTACAATGGTATGTATGAAGTATGTGGATGTTATCTTTACTTGGAGTAGTGATATTACAATAGTGTGTGTAGTATGTAAATGACATCCATAAAATAGCTTATTTACAATACTCTCCCTTAGATGTTCATATACAAAAAAATTCTGAAGGAAATAAGATGTACAGAGTGGTTTGTAATACGCATTGTTTGCTGCCTCATTAAAAATCTTACCAAGAAAAAATCAGTGGCTTGGTTAAGGAAAAAAGAGTGCAACGCGTGTTTACTCCCCTTGATAAAAATATCACTTAGTATCTAGGAGATGACGCATTTCAATATTGTATCTCAACTTCTCAAAGGTTGATGTTGGCAATGCTTTAGTGAACATATCTACTAGATTATCGCTTGAACAAACTTGTTGAACATCTATTTCACCCGTCTTTAGAAGATCATGAGTAAAAAATAATTTTGGTAAAATATGTTTTGTTCTGTCTCCTTTAACGTATCCTCCTCTTAATTGAGCTATGCATGCAACATTGTCTTTATACAATATTGTTGGAATATTCTTTTTCAAAATAAGGCCACATATTTCCTGGACGTGTTGAGTTATTGACCTTAACCAGATGCATTCTCGACTTGTTTCATGAATGGCTATTATCTCTGCATGATTTGAAGATGTAGCAATCATGGTTTATTTTGTTGAACGCCATGATATAGTTGTACCTCCACATGTAAATAAATAACCTATTTGAGATCGACCTTTATGTGGGTCAGACAAATATCCTGCATTTGCATACCCAATTAATTATGAATCGTACTCATTTGAGTAAAATAGTCTCATATTAATAGTTCCTCAGAGATATCTAAGTATATGCTTAATGCCATTCCAGTGTCTCCATGTTGGGGAAGAACTAAACTTGCTAATAAATTTATAGCGAAAGATATATTTGATCGTAAATTACTATCAAGATACATTAATGCCCCAATTGCACTAAGATATGGTATTTCAGCACCAACAAGTTCTTCATCATTTTCATAAGGTCAAAATAGATCTTTATTAATATCAAGTGATCTCACAACCATCGGGGTGCTTAATGAATGTGCTTTATCCATATAAAATCTCTTTAAAATATTTTCAGTATATGTGGATTGATGAACAAAGATTCCATTTGTAAAATGTTCAATTTGTAGACCAAGACAAAATTTTGTATTTTTGAGGTCTTTAATTTCAAATTCCTTTTTCAAATATTCTACTTTCTTTGGAAGCTCTTCAGGAGTTTCAATGATATTCAAGTCATCAACATATATAACTATTATGACAAATTTAGATCCAGACCTTTTAATCAAGACATAAGAACAGATTGGGTCATTTTTATACCCTTCTTTTAATAGGTATTCGCTAAGGCGATTATACCACATGCGTCCTGATTGTTTTAATCCGTATAAGAATTTCTGAAGCTTGATTGAATAATTTTCTCGAGAATTTTTATACGCATCAGGCATTTTGAATCCTTCAGGAATTTTCATAGAAATATCATTGTCTAATGAGCCATATAAATAGGTTGTGACAACGTCCATCAGATGCATATCAAGTTTTTCACGAACTGCCAAATTAATAAGATACCTGAAGGTGATTGCATCCACCACTAAAGAATGTCTCCATATAATAAATGTCAGGTCTTTAAAAAAATTCTTGTGCCACAAGTCGTGCTTTATATCTTATGACTTTATGTTTCTCATTTTGTTTTTGCACAAAAACCCATTTGTACCCCACTGGCTTTATACCTTCAGGTGTTTGGACTGTAGGTCCAAAAACTTTGCGTTTTTCAAGTGAAGCCAATTCAATCTTGATTGCATCTTTCCATTTTGGCTAATCATTTCTCTGTCTATATTCTTCGACAGATTTTGGTTCAAGATCCTCATCTTGTTGCATTATTTCATTTGCAACATTATAAGCAAATATATTGTTGACAATTATATCATTTTGATTCTACATTTTTCTTGATGAGACATAACTGACTTAGATCTCTTTTTTTTTTTATTATTTCAGGTACTTGAACCTCTTCTGAGGTTTTATCAATTGTTATGTCTTGTTGCTCTCCTTGAGTAGCTTCTTTCATATTATGATTATTTTGATCATTTGCTCCTTTTTTGAGGATTTTTATTTTTGGAACCGATTGGTCTACCACGTTTTAAGTGTGGTTTGGATTCATTTGCAGTAGTCAATTGTCCTACCGGGACACCAACTCGAATGGGAGCATTAGCAACTGGGATGTGAGATTTTGTAACTCTTGATAAGTCAGTGAATGTATCTGACAATTGATTTTCAATATTTTGCAAATGAATTATCTTTGGAACTTCTAGTTCACATTTATTTGTACGGAGATCTAAGTGAGATAATGATAATGCATTTCAGTCTATTTTCTTTTTCAACTACTTATTTTCTCCTCCTAATGTTGGATATATTGTTTCATCAAAATGACAATCAGCAAATCTTGCCGTAAATAAATCTCCAGTTATAGGTTCCAAATATTTTATAATAGAAGAAGATTCATAACCAACATATATTCTCAATCTTCTTTGAGGACCAATTTTTATGCGTTGTGGTGGAACAATTGAAACATATACCGCATATCCAAAAATTCTTAGATGGGAAATATTTGATTCTTGACCCAAAATCAATTGTAATGGGGAGACTTTATGATAACTTGTGGGCCTTATCCGCACAAAAGCTGCTGCATGCAAAATAGCATAACCCCATATTGAAATGGAAAGTTTTGTTCTCATAAGCATTGGTCTAGCGATTAATTGGAGATGTTTAATCAATAATTTTGCTAGACCATTTTGACTATGAATGTGTGCAACCGGATGTTCAATTGTTATTCCAGTTGATTCACAATAATCATTAAAAGTCTGGGATGTAAATTCATCTGCATTATCTAGACGAATTGTCTTTATTGTACAATCTGAAAATTGTGCTCTTAACTTTATTATTTGAGCAAGTAATCTCGAAAATTCCAAATTACGAGTTGATAATAAACATACATGTAACCATCTTGTAGATACATCTATTAAAACCATATAGTACTTAAATGGTCCACATGGAGAATGAATTTTCCCACATATATCACCCTGTATACGTTTCAGAAATGCAGGAGATTCAATTTCCACTTTAATTGTTGATGGTCTAGTAATTAATTTGCCTTGAGAACATGCAGCACAAGAGAATTCTTTAAATTGAAGAATCTTTTGGTTCTTCAATGAGTATGAATTCTCAATTATTTTGCGCATCGTATTAGAACCGGAATGGCCCAAACGGTCATGCCAAATAATAAAATTATTTGAATTATTTAACTTCTGATTTACTGTGACATGTGTTTCAATAGTGCTAATACTTCTGTAGTATAAGCCAGAAGAAAGAGCGGGTAATTTTTCAAGTATATATTTGTTACCCGACATTATTGTAGTAATAAAAGATATTCAATCTTTTCATCATTTGTAGTCTCAATATAATAGCCATTCTGGCGAATGTCTTTGAAACTTAATAAGTTTCTTTGAGACGTACTACAATATAATGCTTCATCAATTATCAAATTTGTTCCTTCAATTAATCTTGTACTACCAGATATAGTATTAACATTAGCTTCTTTCATCATCAAATAAGAGAAATATTTCTTATCTTTTAAAATAGTATGTGTGGTAGCACTATTTATAAGACATATATCATTGTAATTGATTTTGGCTCCACCTGATGATTGAGAAATTTTCATATTCTTCAAAAAGAAAAGCATACTATAAGAAATTTAAAAAACTAACATAAGAAATTGCATTAGAAATGTAGTAGTTAGAAATACATAGTACATTAATAAAACAGAAAAACATAATTGCAAACAAAAATAATAATAACTTTCTTTATAACTTATTCTCCAATAAGGTAATCAGTTCTTCAATCAATATCCTCATAGAAATCTTCAGCTTTCAAGTGAGTAATTTCTGAGAGTCCCTTAAAGTTATCATCTTTGTAAGCAAGGTTTGCCTCAATATCATTATATGTATTTGATGGAGTTGCTTTATCATCATCACCTCTAAAGGTCAAGTGCACTTCCACATCATTTTCTTTTCTTTTAAGGGAAGCTTGATAAAGTTTGACAAAATGATCGGTGCCCAATGACCTTTCATACCACATCGGTGACAAATATTAACTTTACCCTTGAAGAATTATTTTGAGAACCTTTATTGTTCTCATGTTTATTTCCACTATTATGATGATAATTATTTTGTCCTCTGTCATGTCACGCCCACGTCCATGACCCTAGCCTCGACTACGACCGCGATAATAATTTTGCCTTATTTCAGGCTGATCATTTGCTGCTACAACATTTGCTTCAAGGAATGGAGCAGATCCAGTGGGACGAGCTTTATGATTTTTCATTAACAAAGTATTATTCTGCTCTGCCACAAGTAAGCAAGTAATCAATTCAGAATATTTCTTAAATTCCTTTTCACGATATTGCTGTTGTAGCAATACATTAGAAGCATGAAAAATGGAAAAAGTTTTCTCTAGTAAGTCCTTATCAGTGATGGTTTCTCCACATAATCTTAATATTGAACTTACTTTATAAATAACAGAATTATACTCAACTACGGTTTTAAAATCTTGAAACCGAAGGTGCATCTAATCATATTTAGCTTCAGGTAATACCATTAATTTTAGGTGGTTATATCGGTCCTTCAAGTTGGTCCATAATTCAAGTAGATCTTTCACAGTTAAATATTCAGTTTTTAATCCTTCATGGAGGTGATGACGAAGAAAAATCATAGCTTTTGCCTTATCTTAACTTGATGCGTTATTTTCTTGTTTAATATTATCCCCAAGACCTTTAGCGTCAAAGTGAATTTCAGCATCAAGGACCCATGATAAATAATTATTTGCGGTAATGTCGAGTACCACAAACTCAAGTTTTGATAAATTTGACATAGTGAAACCATCATAAAAAGATTAATAAGTTAGATATAATAATACTTTCAAGAATAACGTAACCAATTCAAATAAATTTAAATAGAATCATATATTGTTAGTAATTCATTATCAAAAGTTGGTTTCCTTTAGCAATTTATATCTTTTTTTGTGTGTGTGTGTGTTTAGAATCTGAAAACAAATAATTATGTAATAAATACGTACCTTATAAGGGATCTTGTGCTGATAACGTATTGAGAATAAATATACTATAATAAACTAAATAAAAAGGAAGGAGAGAGAGATGTATAGATATAAGAATATGATTTTATTTTTCTTCTTGATGTGTATTACAATGTAGTATGCCATGACCTTTTATAGGCAATTTGTTACTTGGGATATTGATATTGCTACAATGGTATGTATGAAGTATGTGGATGTTATCTTTACTTGGGGTAGTGATATTGCTACAATAATGTGTGTGTATTATATGGATGATATATTACTTGGAGTAGTGATATTACAATAGTGTGTAGTATGTAAATCACATCCATAAAGTAGCTTATTTACAATACTTTGCATGATTTTTCAATTAAAGATACCATCTAACTTATGCAATCAATCTAACGAATCAACAACGGATAAGAATTTCCTTCAACAATGTAACAAGCCTCAATTTTTTTCTGATTTCGTCTATTTTTAGTTCTCCGGTAATTATCGAAATCATTTTTTTCCTAAGTTACATGTTCACTGATCACGGTTTCATCGCTCTTATAACTCACATAGTTGATTTCGTTAACCCAAACACCAAAATGACGTAACAACACTGAAATATTTATTTCAAATAAACAAACAAAATTAACAAATCCAAAAAAAATTGATCGTCTGAATATTTGGAACACGCGGTATGAAGTTTTGCTATTTCAAAACAGATTATGTGAAAGGTTTTTTATTAGAAAGGTGGAATAACAAATTAATTGCCATAAATCATGAGATTCTATGTTATTTTTACCATAATTAGTTAAATTAATTATTGTTTTAATGCTAAGTGATTCGTCACTTTCCTTAAAACTTGCTAGTTAGTTTAATTAAAACATGTATCCGTAGTATGTATCTAAGTTAATTAACTTGTATCCTCAATGGTCAAATGTTGACATTTTATGAGATTTTGAAAAAAGGTGGGATTTTAGTAAATACTAGTAAACAAATAACATAAATACCAATCCTTTTGGAAGTAATTACACTCTCTCCCACTTTTTTACTTACTTTACTCTCTATCCCTATTAATATACATAACATAGCTGACATATACATAACATTCTGTGTATATATTGAGATTTTTGTAATATGTTTAGAGAGTTGAGATTTTTCGTAATATTGGAAACATAAGTAGTGTATTTGTGTAATTTTTAGTATATATATATATATATACATTATTATTTTTTTCTAAAATGAGACCTATGTCAGCCCAACTTAAAATTCCTTGACCCGAACAGGCCCACATCCACTAAAAGTTTCAAGGCGGTAGCATAAAGGTTTAAACGACTTAAAAATTTCACATTTGTGTAGAAAATTGAAAGGTATATTAATGGCGTCTTCACTATCGAGAAAGCTCTTACGGACGTTGTTGACAAACCCTAGCTCCATAAAAGCTTCGCAGCTGTCTTTTTGCCCAAAAATCTCTTCTTCAGCTGCAGACAATTCCTCCTCTCCGGATGAGTTGGGGCCCACTTCGGACTCCGAATCAGAATCAGCATCACCATCACCTTCAGCTTCCAATTCGAATCAGGAACGCAAAATTATTGCACGTCCCCTCGAGAATGGCTTGGACGCTGGTATTTACAAGGTAGTGAATTTTGATAAATATATATATGCAAACTTTGTTGAGACATTGATGTCGTGTGCTAGCTATTCATATTTACGCCATCCTTACTTGAGACTGTTGGCCATTGGGAATAGGTGTTATTTTTCTCTTTCGGGGGAGGGTGAGATAATGCTTGACTTTGGTGTCTCAATGCAAACAATTCAGATATCTAAACTTGTTATTACAGGAAAATGGATTGATAATGAAGATAAATATAACACAGAGAATCAAAATCAACAACATATCCAATGTATTTCCACAAAGTGGGGGTCTGGGGAGGGTAGAGTGTAGGCAGTAGATACCACTAACTCATTGAAGTAGAGAGGTTGTTTCTGATAGTCGCCTGGCTCAGGACATATAATAGTATGACAAACAAAAAGCATAAAAATAAGCAACAAAATGGAATAACACATCGTAGATAGTAAAAGAAAACATAGAATGAAAATTGGATAATTGAAATGGAGAAGTATTGCTAGAGTTTTTTAAGAGTGTTTTGATAAAATGATGCCTACCAAAGTAACAGATAAGTTCTATAGGTCAGTTATGAGACCAACGGTATTATATGGGAGTGAATGTCGGGCCGTTAAAGTCCACTAAGTCTCATGAAGATGCAAACGCTAAAATGTAAATGCGGTCGTAACAGGTTAGAAAAGACTAGAAATGATTCCATTTGGGCAAGGTGCAAGTAGCACCTATTGAGGATAAAATAAGAGAAAGCCAATTGAGATGGTTTGGTCATGTCCTGCTTCACCTTCAGATGCAGCTGTTCGTAGGCGCGAAACCATGATGAGCATGTGTTAATAGGCCGAGGCAAAATTAAAATCACATGGAAGGAGTTGTCTCGAAAGATCACGGTTTCTTAGTACCACGTAAACTTAGCGAAAGATAGGTACAATGAATAATATGGATCTATATACGTGAAAGCATGTAATAGGCCTTGGTCTAGTTGTGAAAGCATACCATGTGATCTGTGGGTTAGGCCCATGTCACGGATTTGAATTTTGCCGCAGAAAAGGCCTGGTATTTAAGTGGAGGGGTGGGCCCATTATCTGCCGAGTTTTGAACCATGCACTAGTGCCCCTCAGGGATGTCTTGTTTATTAAAGAAATAAAAAAGAAAGATCTATATAGGTTTTATATATTTTAGTCATGTTAGTATGTTTACTTTAGGACCTATTTCGTCTATGAGTCTATTATCCCTTTCAGAGATTTTTATTTTAGCAAAATTGTAATAAACTCATATCCCACTTTATTTGTTAATTTTTTTAGTTTTAGTTTTATTCTACATGTCGGTCTAATATGAATTTAAATGGAGAGTCATGGTTGTGAGGATTCCTGTAGCTACTCCCAACTTAAGTTGCCAAGTTTAAAAAAAAAATATATAGCTAATCCTAACTTGTTTGAGATTTAGGTGTAGTGATAGTTGTTGTTGGCATTTAATAGATTTAAGACACTGTTTTGCATATTACAGTTCATACTGATGATGCTGACAGTTCAAATGTAGTTTGTGTGTCTATGCATTTTATAATATGTAAATGCACCAACAGAGTTTATGCATACATATAATGGTATTTATATGCTTGTATATCTTTGATGATTGAGTGGGAATTTGTTGGTTTGTTTTTTGCTTTTGGCATTTTAGCGGAATTATTTAATATTGAAATGAAATGGATCTGAATTGAGCGGAATGAATATAGAAGATTAATCTAGCCTGCCTCCACCTTAAATTGATATTAGGAAATAGTTGATTGATTGATTGACTTGTGTTTGAATTAGCAGTGGGAAAGTTATGGTCTTTCCAGTTTTTAAAGAGAAATTTGTACAGCTGCAATACCTACTTCATGTCCCACTAAACGAAGAAAGCTAAGAAGAGGCAACAATCATAGTCATACGAATATTAACTCTTTGCAAATATAACTTGGTTTAGCTGTTTTTTCTTTGGAGTTGGTACAGGCAATCCTGGTTGGGCAAGTTGGCCAGACACCAATACAAAAGAGGTTGAGGAGTGGGAGGACAGTGACTCTGCTATCCCTTGGAACAGGTGGAATTCGGAACAACAGGAGGCCATTTGATAATGAAGAGCCAAGAGAATATGCCAATAGGTGTGCAGTTCAGTGGCACAGGGTCTCAGTCTATCCAGATAGGTTAGGGGAAATGGCCGTGAAGAGTATTGTTCCCGGGTATGCTTCCTGTTTCCTCCATTTCTTTACTGTTTACGTTTAATTTGGGCTTATGCCTTTGCATTTATGCGTCTAATTTCCTGTGTTAGCTAATGTTTATCATTAAAAAGGGGCAGGCCGGTGCGCTAAAGCTCAGGCTATGCGTGGGGTCGGGGTAAAGGCCGGACCACAATTGTCTATTGTTGTCTGCTTAAAATTCAACCTGGTAAGGGTTGTGTTGATCTAGAGCTCATTTTTATAACAAACTGTTAGATTTTCAACTAAATTTTGACGGTCATTTTCCTCCCAGGAAGAAAAAAAAATGAATGAATTTGTTCTTTACTGAATGCTTACTTTCTGTTGATCTGAATTTTCATACTTCTGCGTCCCATTTCCTTTAAATGATCAAACCTTCTGATAATTGTTTGACGCACTGCACATTGTAGTTCAATCTTGTATGTGGAGGGTAACCTTGAAACCAAAATCTTCACTGATCCTATCACTGGTCTCGTACGGCGCGTACGAGAGATTGCTGTACGAAAAAATGGTAATATACTACTTTTGTTCTTGTATTTCTTTAGTAAAGTTTAGTTGCTTTTTAACTTTTGTGGATATAGTTTTAAATTCATTCTGTTTCAGCATTATGCTTATTTTCTACTTCTTAACTAAAGTTAGTTTCTCTTGCATTTTCCTGCATGATTTAAATTCTGTTTGCTGTTTCAGCCCTATGCATAGCTTTTATTTTGTTTTATGTAGTATGCAATTGTTTTGCCATCAGAACTTTTATTTAGAATCCAGTATATATGCTATATTTCTTTGGCCATATAATAGTTTAACCTTGACTAGAAATTGTAGATTCTCTTTGGACATACTAGGTTGGAAATATACATATATACTGGATTCTAGTGTCAGAGTTATGTGCTTGTGTTGTGTGGCCCTCTGGCCCCTGAGCAACTGCTTCTTTTAAAGGCTGGGCTGGTCGGTTGCTTCAGTGACCTTTCAAAGTAAGCAAATTGCATTATTAGTTGATCCCTTTTTCCATCTTCCATCATAGCGACCCTTTTGGTTTGAACTTTGAAGATGTCTTGTAAAACTCAAGTTTATGAGCTTCAGGTGAAAAGGACCTAGGTGCTATACTTGAATTACAAGCAATTTTGAAGAGCTTCAAAGCAAGCCATAGATGCATCTTGCACCGGATTCTGAAATGACCCAGAAGTCATTTATATGTTAGTGAAAATAAGTGGTCTCTTTATAAACAAGGACTTGTTTCTGAAATCTCATGGTACTGCTAACGGAAGCACCATCTCTACGATCAGAGCTTGTGTGCTATCATTTTTTTTCTGGAGAAAGTCCTTCGTTTTAAGGCATGCGTGGTATGGCATTCTGGTTCATTTCCACTTGTAATCTTGTGGCCTATTAATATATATGTAGTGATGCATCAATGATCAATAGGGGTCCAGGAAGATTGCAAAGTTGTATAGAATTTGTGTCATTTTCCATGAAGAACCTTTATGAACCCTAATTCCTTGGTCGTTGCAGGCCGTCTTGTTTTCATTGGGAAAGGCACTGAAGCCCATCAGCAATCACAAGCAAAAATCAAAGGGGTTGGTTATTACTAAGAGCAGGCGGGCTTGGAATGACACCAACTGAATCTCTTTATGTATAAGTATTGTTCTCGAGTTGTCTTTATCATTTTCCTCATATTAATACTAGGAGTGGTCAACTTTCAACCAGTCATCTGATGCCACTATATAAATTGGATCAGCAATCTAATAGTTATGAAGCTGTGTTATGATAATTTGTTGCCTGTCCTTCTGGCTAAGTTATTCACATAAGCATTGAACTGTTATACAGCCCGTTGTCTTTCAGGGTTACTTTGTTCTTTTAGAGCATCTGGTGGAGTGTGATTTTGCTTTTTGGAGGGTGTCTTACAAGAGGAACGCAGACCACTTGGTAGACTCTTGATCAAGCCCTTCAACTCTAATCCTAAAATGAATTTGTGGGATATTTGAATTTATAGTTTATCCCATAGAGAACAGATGGCTAGCTAGTAGTCCCTAGTCAATGTTTCTTACTAGTTCACAAGCTCAAGCAATTTTTAAGTAGCAACAGGAGGGATGTTGCTAGTATTCATTCGATGAGTATTACCGAATTGAACTAATGACGTCTTTCTCTTGATCTCGCTTAATTAATCTCGGTTGATCATGAGATCTTATAACTAAGAAGATTCAATTGCTAGCTATAATTTCTTAGATACTTTTTTCTACGTAATTCTGGAGTGTTTATTCAAATTGGAAAATGATATAGTTACTAATGAAGGACCTGTTATGGGTCAAATGGGTAAATGAATTCTATGTAAAAGTGAATTTCTGGTGGGAGGCACCACCAGCTGAGATTCAATGATAGAGTGGCATGCTAAGGGAAGATACAATTTAGTAACTGCTGGATGGATATCTGAAAATGTTAGGCAATAGTGAATGTTATATGGTACTCTTTATTACCTAAACATAGATTTGCACTATGGCTGACTGACCCATCAGGATATACTGCTCATCAAAGATTGGATGCCGAGGATAGATTTCATTGCGAAGATGCATGCAGCCTGTGCCCTCTGCTTGGAAGGTTGTATAGAGACTGTTTCACTCTTGTTCAGTTAAATGTACTTGGACAAGGGGTCTATGGCAGGCACAGCAAGAATGGATTGGGATTAAACTGCACCACACAACTGTGACACCGCCATTAATCCTTGCACGAACCTCAGCAAACATTCTCTGTTGCTCAGCTAGTAATTCTCCTTCAATCATTTCAGCACCATTGCTGCACTTCCCCTACTCTCACCGTGTCCTGTGGGTCAAAATACAACAGAAAGGCAACACGTTAATCAGACTCTTAGCTATAAAGCTACATGCATGGGTTCATGGAGTGGGGTGAGAATGAGAAACTGATTTGGAAAATACCAAAAAAAAGAAAAAGAAGAAGGATAACTATTACTAAGATGATGGCTCCATGGAAATAAAAGAGACGGCGGCTCGATAGATGGATAGCTAGTCTAGCTCTTTTTCGTCAATGAACAAGTCTAGCTATTCAACAGGAAGTTGTTGAAGCAACCTACATAACAGGTTAAACTGATTAGATAAGACACAAAAAACAGCAGTTACCAGAGTCTGTAGTCTGTGTTGTTCATATGCAACAAACTTCTTCAACATATTCCCCAAAACCAAGAAGCTGAGAAATCATCAGTTAATATAAGTTGTGAATGTCAATTGCAAATAATTGTCTCAGCATGTTATGATTAGGAAATCAATTAATTCACTCTCAATCTAAAGATACTCAAAGCTTTCACATGCTTACATGTAAGAAGATTACCTATTGGATTGATTAAAAGTTATTGGTTGTCAATGAAAATAACAGCGAAATACTATACAACTTAAAACTGTTTCGGTAGATATCCATGGTTAGTTGATATTTATTCTTTGAGAACTAGATAAAACAAAACAAGATTTCCACATAAATGTTCAACAGTCTAAATCATGAAGACAATATGTATTTGATGATCATATATGTGTCCCAATGTCATACCTCAGAGGAAAACCAGATATTGAAGTTAGAATAAGTTCCAAATGTGTTAAAAGTTAGCTTCTTTTAATATATTACCAACATAAAGTGATACAGATGTTTTTCGCTCATTAGTCACTACCACGCACTTGTACCACACTCTTCTTACTACTTTCACCTTAGAAAATCTGTTGCGTCAAACCACAAGTGTATGTGGTCGTGTGATAACGCTTAATTTACACGTTCAATTTAGTGCAAGGTGGTCATTGTCAATATATTTACACAACTTTTGAGTCAGAGTCGAATCCACGAGGAACAATATGAGTGACGATCAAATTAGCTCGAAATAATAGATACTTGCTAAATTCAAAACTATTGTACAAGAATGTAGAAATGGGGACCGAGGGAGGGGAGGGGGGTTGAATGATGTCACACTAATATATATTTCAGGGCTACGAATAATTAGAGTATAATTAATTAGGCACGAATCTTGGGGTTATGCTTTCCTAGGGACAAGTCATGTATGGAAACATGATGATTTAGTTCATGCTCTAATCGTTAATGACGTGGTAGGCTAGGTTGAAGGTCGTTGAGGCTAGTTTGTCAACATAGTCTCAAAGATGTCACTCATTGACCTTTTCGAGTACCTAACGATTGTTTCAATTAAAGCTACCCAATGCCTCAATTAGGCATCCCTATTTCTAGGATGATACCCAAGATATAGTCGACCTCACAATCACTCATATGTTTAAGATAATGAAAATTTAGCAAACTATTGCAACAATTATCTACTATTGCTTTGGTTCTCACATCCCTCTTTCAAGGATGACGTGGGTTTTTAGAGTTCACCCAAACCCTTCTTTCGAAGATGATTTGAGCTTTCAAGAGCTTGAGATTTTCACCCACAAATCCATTTGGGTATTTGAGGCTTTCACCCACAAATCCCAACCAATTTATTCAAGCAACAATAGAACCCATCATCAACAAACTAGCATATGCACAAATGAATCACAACCCACACATACTTGCACCCTACTCATACATAACCCCAAGAGGAAAAACTAGCTACTCATAAGATAAACAGGGAAAGATTTACCCAAAATCTCCATTGATTTGATTTGAGAAAGACTAAGTGAATGTTACTTCAAACTATGAATTTCAACAAATCTTCAATGGGAGTTTGTAAATCCTTCACTTGGAAGTTACTCCAATGTATTCTTCACCCAAAATTAATATAATATTTTCTTCTCCAAGTATGGAGGCTAAGGACTAAAGCAAAAAATCCATTCAAATGGGAGCTGTAGAATGAATGAGAGGATAGGGTTTGAGTCTTCTTGAGGCAAATTTGGGATCAGCTGTGAGCATTTACGTCTTTGCCCTTGGGCTGATTTTTCGACACACCGCAATCGCAGAAGCTTGTCTGCGTTCGCAGCTACCGCGACCGCAGACAGAGCCACGCGATCGCGGTATGTTGACCTGCTTGAATCACCGTGATTGCAGTATGAGGACCGCGATCGCGATAACTGAGCTTGATCTGTGCAGGTTCTTCAGCTGTGCACTTTTTCTCTCCTTTTTGCTCTCTTTTAGCTTCAATCCATATATTTCCATCTCATCACCTTTGTGCCTGCAAAATGGGATATTAGTGCATTTCCTCACAAATATGTCTCATTTGTTCATTCAAAACATAGTAATATGCACGAATCATGAGTGGTAAATTCACCACTCATCAACACCCCTATCTTAAAGCTTTGCTTGTCCTCAAGCAACACTACCTCTTACCATGAGACAATACACGTTTATATCACACTATAAAAACATCTTTATCATACTATATACTCCACCTTTGACTATGTGCCACTTCTTTTGATTACACAAGTGCCTACTTTTGCTTTCTTGCTTCACCTATTTTCTTTCATTTTTTGTTGTTGCAAACTTTATGCAATTCCTTTTTTTTCTAATCATTGATTTTCAATGTTTAAGCTCTTAGGCACTCACTAAATACTTCGTGGACCAAAGTTACTTTCTTCAATCTTCACCACCCCTAACTTAGCCTCAAGTTGCATTTTTAAGTTCAAGAAGGATAGGGTTCAAAAGAAGGATAAAAATTGAAAGGTTTACGACTTACAATGTGTTTGCCAAAGCAAGGTCCAAAGGCTCAAAATGGGTGATTAGGGATAACATCTATGCACAGGTAGGCTTTTTAAGATAAGTGGGCTTCTAATGTCACAAAGATAGCCTAAGATCATCTCACCAACCAAATACAATCAAAATTAGCCTTGAGAGACCAATGGGGCAAGTTCTAGATGACACAAGTATACATGAGATATAGACAAATAACTCACTGCACATGGCATGCAAACTCGCCAAGTGGTCTCAATTTCCCCTCCCACTAGTGACAAAAATTAGAGTATCTAACAATATTCATAAGTCAAAATTTGTGGAGTCATAAAAAGAGAAAAGATATTGGTGCAAGGTCTCTCACGTCCATGCCCTTGAGTTTTCAAAAAGTTTTGGCCTGAGGGGGGTGTTTGCTTTGCATTTATACCATGCATAATTTGCTAACTATAGAAACAACCCAAGCCTTTGTCTTACAATTTGGCTTAATATAGGCAAACCAACCATATAGCTACTCAGACTTCGCTAATGACATGAGTGCAATCCCAAATCCACAATGCCACGGGTACTCAAACTTCCCCTGCATCCATGGCTCAAAACCCAATCACGATATTTTTTCTTAAGAATATCGTCAATCAATCCATCATAGAGAAAATCTCGTCGAACATCACAATCAAAATAACGCTAAAGTAAAATAGAAAATCTAAAATCAAAAACAAAATGACTAATCCATGAAATGTGGGCACCATCAGAGTATCCAAATGTAGCAATCCAAAAACAAAATATAAATCATCCCAAAATGTCATCAAAACAATATCAAGAATATCCAAAAATATATCAAAACAATACGAATCCAAGGACTGACACCGCCAACAGAAAATCTAGCAGTGTTCTCACTGCATAAGAAATAAATCAAGAGCAAAGGATGCTCCCTGAATTTGACTCACAGACCGCTATCTCCCTCAGGCTCTACATCATCTCCATCATTGTCCGCACCGGACCACTCAGCTGGGGCCTCGTCACCTCTATCCACCCTCAGCTAAGGTAGTCGCTCATTGGGTTTGAGCACCTTGAAGATGCCTTTCACCTCTTTCCACATCTTGGTGAAGAATTTATCTCCCTTCTTCTCTTTCTTCACTATCTTTTTGTGTGACCTCTTAAGATCCCTGTTCGATTTTGCCAAAGCTAAATAGGCTCTCTCCAATCTGGCAATCATGGCTCTCTACTTCTTTTGCTCCTCCAAGTATACTTTATAATCTAACCGAGCTATATATGAGTGGAGAGTGTGAAGGACTCTCTCGATCCCTGAGGAAATCTGGACATTGGCTCCTTAATCACCCACATCTCACCTGAGATCCCATTAAAAGGGTTTGCCGAAGAAGGTCTACAAGAATCTGTGTCACACTGGGTTGATTTGCCCGCGTCTACCTTTATCTTCTTGATCTGACTAGGTGCACCCTCACCCCAAATTTTGAGTGAAAAGATGCAGGGTCCTGGATACACCCAGGTATCTGCAGCGTATTTCTCCACTTTTGCCCTCCTACATAGCTCAGTACTAAGGGAAGGAAAGAGAAGAAGTGTACTCCCCGATTCTTGAAGTACCTCCACTCTGAGATCACAATTTGGCCCACGTCCAGATGAATACCCAATAAGATATAAGCCACCATCCTAGCTCGTAAATCTATGATGGCAGTCAGGTGTGTGCACGGGGATACTCTGCTGCAGATGATAGTCAACCAAAGCCTGGCCTCTTCTGTGAAGTCGTTCATAGAGATGCCTATTTTGGTGATGGCCCAGGAAACTTCTTTGCTGAGGCATAATATGTCAGCCAACCAGGTCCTTGGCTCACACCCTTTTTCTTAGAACTGAGCCATGTCTACATCCGTGAGCCTATATACTTCATTGATCCGCTCCGCTCCGAAGTGCACATCCTTTCCTCAAATTTTCATCACTAGGTTTGTGAAAGAGACTACGCTAAGATTAGCGTAGAACTCACACACCCATTGATCATTAGCAAAGTAGGGGTCCGGGCGAAGCACATCCACCCGATAGCATTAAGTCTGGCATAGAATCCCGAGAATTTTTCCTCTACTTTATCTAAGAAAATACCCTTTTTCGAGAGTAACTTGGTGCTTGGCAGGTCACTATAGTAGAGGTTGTGGCATTCTGCAGCCATGAATCTGGTATGGTCAAAATCTCTCATTTTTGCGACCTAATACTTGTGATCAACACAACAATGACCATCATTAGCATTTTTACACTAAATTATGTTTATTTATTCAGACAAACTCATTGGGTGGTGCCATAGGGGGTTTTGGGGTCAAAACTGGGCATGAAAAAATTTTGGTCTCAGCAAAAAAGTGCTCTCAGATATAGTGATCACGACTCTTTGCTGCGATTGCGAAACTGCAATTGCGGCCCCAATGACCGCGATTGCGGTACCTAAGATCAATTTCGACCAAATTTTTTACAATAAATAATACTCAATTCCAATCCCAATTTGCGTTCCAAAAACCCAATATCATTATGATCATGAAACTTAAACCCTGAATGCTAGATTATACACTCAAAACATAAGGAAAGCAACATGAAATCTATTGGGGCATTAAATCAAATACTTGGTGTACATGTTAATTCTATCAGTTTTAGGCCTAAATCTGGGTACTCAAGACTTTCCCGTCAATGTGTACACCAACCACAATAGCTTGCCACACCAATAAGTTCGTTCCAACATAGTGTAAGCATTGAAAATACAAAATTAGGCCTAGTCAAAAGGCACAAGTTTTAGGCCACCAAAACACTCAATTCGAGGGAATTAGGAAACAGACCTTAGCATAGGATGCATAGGGATGCAATATCAGCTCGAGTATGCAAAAATTTTAGACTTTTGGGTGCAATTTTGAGAAAAAAAATAAGAAGAGAAACGTGGGGAGGAGTGAGAAGTCAGATGGTATTTTAAACTGATTTGAACGCGATCGCGGTCAGAGTTCCGCGATCATGGACACTCAGCTACCGTGATCGCGGTGACACAGGTCGTGATCGCAAAAACTGAGGCCAGTTGTTTAGCTTTTCTGCATTCCTCTGCTTAGTCCAAAACTCAATAATGTCCTACTTTCCCTTTTCTCAATTTCAGTCACACTCCTCGCCATAATTTTATGGACTATGCATAAACAAAAGTAAAATCTACTCTATCATGCAGGAACAAAAGGATACGTGCCACTTTTGTGGCTTGATGGATTGTTTACCATCTTTGGTGGCAAGATACCTCTTCAACTATTATTTATATTTCCACTTAGAAAATTTGAATCTCTGTCTCAATTTTCGCTCACTATAAATTGAGCAGCAGAGGGATAGAAGATTCAGATCTTCCAAGACGAAACACGATAGATATGAGTACATAACGAGGAGATTTCTATCTCACCACTTGGAAGACTTGAACTTTTTACCCAATTTTATATCAAATTTATGATATAGCTCCTTGGGTAATGGTAGGAACATTAATAGGCCACTAGTTGAACATCAGAAATTTAGCTCATTGGCCTTCAAGTGTGGGGCTCCCATGTGTTCTTTTGGAATATCAAACTCCAAAATATAGGGATGGTGCTCCTTTTCCCCATGATCCTCCATTTGCTTAGGTAGATGGAATTTCATCACATCCTGCTAAAAATGGTTTGAATGAGGTCCCTTAGTTCCGGAGTTGCATCATTATTTGCATCTTTTCTCCAAAATGAACTAGAGTCTTCATAAGAAATTTGTTTGTCTTCTTCTTTTGACTCTAGTACCATTTTCTTGATTTTAGTATCTTTAACAAGAGTTGGTTCAGTTGGTTGGGAAATCATCGAGGGTTCTTCACTACCAAGCTCATCATGAACCACATAGCTTGATTCCTCTTCTTGATCAACCTTTTCTTGGAAACTGGGCAAGGTAATGGTAATTGCGAGATTTATTTCCTTGCCCATTTCCTTTATTTTGGCAATCTCCCTTCTAAATGCCTCGTTGGATTGATGTATGTCATGCACGTTCTCCCATATTGTAGTTACCTAGTCTAAAAGAGTTTGAAGCTTTTCTTCAAAACTATTGGACCCGACATGTTTTGAAGCCTTTCTTTAAAATTATTGGACCCGGCATGTTGTTCTTCCCTCATTGCATTATGATACCTATCAAGCTCATAAGAAGAACTAGCAATTAGGATAGCATAATAAGGGGGGAGCATTTGGACAATCACTCCAATGTCTATCACGATCACCACATAAAGAACAATCTTACTCCCAATAGGATCAAGATGGTGATTCCATCTCTCCCCAAGGAACATATCTATAATCTCTCCGAAAGTATGGTCCATCACAATATGGACATGGATCATCACGATAGGATTTCCAACTACCAAAATCATATTTATCCTAAGATGCCATGGAGTAAAGTAAACAAAAACAAAAATCTACTCAACACAAGAAACAAAAGAAAATCACAAACACTTATTTACAAGTTTGAATTGAAGCAAGTAGGCTAAAGTTTTAAACTAAATCAATACGACAAATTGTTCTCCGACAACGACGCCATTTTTTATAGCGCTCAACTTACACGTTCAATTTAGTGCAAGGTGGTTATTGTTAATATATTTATTCAACTTTTGAGGTGGGGTCAAATCCATGAGGAACAATACGAGTGGCGTTCAAATTAGCTCAAAATAATAGATAATTGTTAAATTAAAACCTATTGTATAAGAATGTAGAAATAGGGGGGGGGGGGGATTGAATGATGTCACACTAATATATATTTGGGGATTTTCAAGTATTTATTCAGGGCTACAAATAATTAGAGTATAATTAATTAGGCACGAATCGTGGGGTTATGCTTTCCTAGGGACAAGTCATGCGTGAAAACGTGATGATTTGGTGGATGCTCTAATCGTTGAAGATGTGGTAGGCTAGGTTGAAGGTCGTTGAGGCTAGTTTGTCAACATAGTTTCAAAGATGTCACTCATTGACCCTTTCGAGTACCTAACGATTGTTTCAATTAAAGCCACCCAATACCTCAACTAGGCAACCCTATTTCTAGGATGATACCCAAGATATAGTCAACCTCACAATCACTCTTATGTCTAAGATAGTGAAAATTTAGCAAATTATTGCAATAATTATCTACTATTGTTTTGGTTCCTACATCCCTCTTTCACGGCCACCACGAACGCAGACAGAGCTACGTGATCGCGGTATGTTGACCTGCTTGACTGACTGAGATCGCGATAACTGAGCCTGATTTGTTTAGGTTCTTCAGTTGTGCACTTTTCCTCTCCTTTTTGCTATCTTTTAGCTCCAATCCACATATTTTCATCTCATCACCTTTGTGCCTGTAAAATGTGGATATTAGTATATTTACTCACAAATAGGTCTCATTTATTCATTCAAAACATGGTAATGTGCATGAACGATGAGTGCGAATGAGTGGTAAATCACCACTCATCATCGTGCAAGTAATAAAGTAGCTCTTACAAGCCCAATATTGATCCCATAGGGACTTAATGTTTAGCAGACGATCTAATTCTAGTATTATAATTTAAGTTAAACAAATGCAAATTGTAACCAAGAAAGTTTAAGTTTTAGTATGATAAAAGTAACAATGAGCAATAACAAAAACTAAAGTTTTACAAAACAATAATTAGGAGAACTCCAGGGTGAAGGCATCTTGAATAATCATGCAAAGTTACACAATCGTGTTGGTTAAGTTATTTATCCTGGTCATTGACTCACAGGGTTAATATCATGCTTATGGTCTTTTGAGCCTCTAATCGTCTATTTAAATTAGCCTCACAACTACATCATTGAGCGGGGATATAGGAAATAATTCAAACACATTTATATTTCATCCCATATTTGAGCCAAATGGAGCAAATTAGGTATATTTCTATCCTAACCTCGAATCTAGTCTTTAACTCGTCCGAAAGACAAAAACCATTCCTTAGACGAGAGACAAAAACCATTCCTTATGTTCCACGTTCTAATCTAATGTTACTCCTTCCGGGCTCACAAAAGAAATATAAATGTATTCTAAAGATTGTGAATCAATAGAATAGTAAGTGCAAGAACATAAGAACAACTATTTGTGATAATTAACCAACTTGAATGTTATGCTAAGAAATCATATTCATAGTATCAATCCTATAAAGAGAGTGTTTAGACACTCAAAGTCATATAAAGAATCACGATAAATGAATACATAAGTAAAAACTACAAAAAAACTAAAGTTGAAAGGAGAAAAACTCTAGAGTAGAGCCTTTGATGCCTCCTCCGCTCTCCAATCTTGTGTTATTCCAAAAATGAGGTGTAAATGTGGCTAAGGACTCCTTATATAGTACTTTAGGTCATCCATAGTCTTCCCCCATATGAAACATATGCATTTAAAACTTTACCCCCACTAAAATAACATAAAAATCAACTTTTAGACGTCCGAGAGAAGGGGGTTGCGTCGCATGGCTCGTCATATGGACAAGGAGGTGTGATGCAGGACCATAGAAAGGTTGATTTAGTGTTTCCTCGCCCTAGGGAATGCGACACAAGGCTCCTTCCTCTGGGTGAGGGTTCATCCAATTTTTTTCTCTTCTTCTCGTCTGCATATTTCTTGCTTCCCCACTTCTTGTGTCTTGGTTATAGGATTCATTTAGCTTTCATAGATACTCCAATAGTCTCCTACAACATTAGTCCATACAACACAATAGAGATTATCAAAGTACACTAGAATAAACATAAGCTACCCTAACTAGTTTTCTCATCTGAACTCTATTTGATTCTTTTTGTCTTGACTTGTTTCAAATGCACCTTAAACACTTTAAACATGCAACTTAACACATAAATTCACAAATACACCCTTTATACTTCATTAAGCACACCCAAATGTCCTCAAAACTAAGCTAAACATGCATAGATAATGACACTTAGGTGTATATCATACACCTAAGTTCACCATAGAATATCTGACTAGACAATAACTTTTAAACTCACTTTCCCTTTCAATGCAAACCTTCACCAGCAATATCGATTCTAGTCATGTTAGCTAGAGCTTGTTTAGATTGACCTTTGGCTTTTGACTAATAAGCCAAAAATCATAAGTTACAATTTTTAAGTTGAGGCTTATGGCTTTTTTTTTTATCATTTTAGATTAAAACCAAGAGTGTATCAGCACTCTATATTTTACCCAAAACTACAAAAGTGCTCAAAAGAAGGGGAGCCTTGGAGTAACTGGTAAAGTTGTTGCCATGTGACCAGCAGGTCACGGGTTCAAGCCTTGGAAACAGCCTCTGGCAGAAATACAAGGTAAGACTACGTACGATACACCTTTATGGTGGGGCCCTATCCCGGATACTGCGCATAGCGGTAGCTTTAGTGCACCAGGCTGCCTTGTTTTTTTACAAAAGTGCTCAAAATCTATTTTAGCTTACAAGTACTGGGAAAAATCCAATCCAAACAAGCTATTATTCGCTTAAAACTATACAGAATACCAGATGCTATTATACACAACCACCACTAACAATAGCAAAGCCAGATCAGAAGTCTTTAAAATTGAACCCAAAAACTAAATCATACATATCAAAAATCAACTCACCTACCCAACATTCAATCAAAAGATCCAGAGTATCTCGAGCAACACGAACATCTGGGGGCAGTATTTCCTTAATAATTTTTGCCATAGTTGCTAAAAAGAAATAATAGTATTATCCTTCAATCAAAAAATATGTCAATTACAGAAGCAAAGCATCTATCAAGCTCATGCATCCAACTTTATAACGAAATTCTGCTAAAAACCAAATGAGCTTCAGAGCATAAGGTTAACTCAGAAGCAAAAAAATTCCAATGATACCATTGTTTGCAATTAAGATCATCAATCTCATCTTCCTGACAAAATTGAAGAAAGCATACTATATTGTAGGATGCACAAGAGAGAATCAAAAGTAACACTCTATTATCTCGCTCTGGGATAACAGAACTTCAAAAATTTTGCAGATCATGTACAAATAAAACTAAAGAAGTTAAAACATACAAGAAACAATAAGTTGCAAAACTATAATCTAATTTAGGAAGTGTTAACTGCTCAACCCAATTTCTCGATTCTGCATTCAACTACTACACAGACACCCCAACCACTAGAGACATGTGATACAATGTCTTCACAACCATTTAACTAAGAAGGATGTCTGATAATCTTTGAGGAAACACAGCTTAACCCTTTAACCTAGCTTTAACACTCATCCACATTAAGAGTAGGATAGATCACCTTATCCTACTCTTCTTTTGTCATGCAGGACACCACGTCCACACGGTTGTGAGAAGTTTTTGTGATTACACCGTGGAATTCTTTTATTTTTTCTTTTGTATTCTTCTTGTACTTTTTTTCCTATAGAATTCATCAAAAAGAATGTGAGGATTAAATATAATTGTTCATATTTTATTTAAAAATATAATTTTTATATACTAAATTATATGAATAATTTATATTCATCAAGCATCCTCCTTCGTTCTACCGATACATAACCTCAAATTCAATATCCAAGTCACTAATAAAAATATCTCACTGAGCAATAAATGTTCCCAGACGAGCACGCTACTGGGAGAGGGGGTTTCTATAGTATGCAATATTCGTCTTCTATTTATGAAAGAGACTATTTCCCACACCTTGACTTACTGACCATCTAACAAATAAAAGGCCTAGCATAATGTAATAAATTCTCCACGACTAATTTAAAGTATCAGATGGTGAGCATATAGAGTATGCAACATCCATTCTGAACTTCTGTAAGGAGACTATTCCCATACATCGAACCACTTACCATTTAATTCAGAAGTAAAATAGCTAACACTCTGCAGTAAATACCCCCGTTTCCCCTAAAATAATTTAGGGATACAGGAGGTTGGTTGTGGGTGTATATAGTAAGAATCATTTCCCCTGTATTTATGCAAAGAGAATATTTTCCATACCTCAGAACCCATAATGAAAAAAAAAGACAAAATAACTCGGTGGAGTCTTGTACTTGTCCGAGTTTGTAAAGTGAATGTCTCTAGTTAGACTTTTATCATTTGAACCCCTCAACTCAATAAAACTCAATATTTTAAACTCCTTTGACCGTTAACCAAGCTTATGTGGCACAAAATTGACTGAGTTGGACAAAATGCGTGACTACACGTGCCTGGGTACGAGTGAGGGTCATTTTTGGTCAATTTAATATTAAGAGAATTAAAAAAAAGAAAAAGAAAAAAAAAACAGTCGCCCCCACCCCCACCACTGCAGCCTCAAGGTTGTCATTTGCTATTAGAGCCTCCACCATCACATTGCAGCCTAAGGCTATTACCACAATTAAAGCCCCCCTCTCCCCTCCCTCTTATATTTCCCCACCAGAACCAACCCCCACTGATGAGTGGTGAATTTACCACATATTGGTACTCAATATTCGTGTTTATTATCATGTTTTGAATGAATAAATGAGACATGTTTATGATTAAATGCACTAATATTCACATTTTTTAGGAACATAGGTAATGAGATAAAAATATATGAATGTGAGTTGAAAAGGAATAAAAGAGAGCAAAGAAGTGCAACTGAAGACCTAGAGAAGAACATAGCCTCAGTTATCACAATCGCGGTCTTGGTCAGTCAAGAGGTCAACATACTATGATTGCGTGGCATTTCCCACTGCCATGATAGGCGCGATCACGATAAAGATGAGGCGATTGCGGACTAGCAGAAAATCCGTCCAAGGGAAAAGATGGAAATACACACAGTTGTTCCCAAAGTTGCCCTAAAGAAGACTCAAACCCTATCATTCTATCATTGATTATAGAATTTTTCACTTATTGAACTTTGTTCTAGATCTTAGTCTCCATACTTGGAGAAGAAAATATTATATTAATTTTGGGTGAAGAATACATTGGAGTAGCTTCCAAGTGAAGGACTAGCAAACTCCCATTGAAGATTTGTTTGAGTTCAATGTTTGAAATAACATTCACTTAGTTTTCTATAAATAAAATAAATAGAGATTGTGGGTATATAGTTATTTATTTATGTCATGAGTAGCTAGTTTTTCCTCTTGAGATTATGCTATAATAGGTTGCAATCGTGTGTGGATAGTGATTTATTTATGCATATGGTAGTTAATTAATGATGGGTTCTATTATTTCTTGATTAAATTGGTTATGATTTGTGGGTGAAAGATTCAAATACCCAAAAGGGTTTGTAGGTGAAAATCTCAAGCTCTTGAAAGCTCAAACCATCTTTGAAAGAAGGGTTTGGGTGAACTTTAGGAACCTATATCATCCTTGAAAGAGGGATGTAGGAACCAAAGTAATAATAGACAATTATTGGTATAGTTTGCTAAACTTTCACTATCTTAGACATAAGAGTTATTGTGCGGTTGACTATATCTTGGGTATCATCCTTGAAAGAAAAGGAAATATAGTAGAATAATATAGTGTTGGGTCCTGAGGGATGCCCAATTGAGGTATTTGGTGGCTTTAATTGACACACTTGTTAGGTACTCAGAAGGGTCAATGAGTGAAATCTTTGAGACTATGTTGACAAATTAGTCTCAAGGACTTTCAACCTAGCCTACCATATCATCAACGATTAGAGTATTCACCGAATCATCATTTCTCATGCATAACTTGCCCCTAGGAAAGCATAATCCCAAGATCCGTGCCTAATTGATTAAACTTTAATTATTCATAGCCCCGAATTAGTACTTGAAAAACCCAAAAATAGACATTAGTTGTGACGTTATTCAAACTCCCTCATTTTTACATTCTCGTACACTACGTTTGAATTTAGTAAGTAATCATTATTTCAAACTAATTTGATCGCCACTCACATTGTTTCTCGTGGATTCGACCCCGACTAAAAAATTGGGTAAATATATTGACGACGACCGCCTTGTACTTAAATTGATGTGTAAGTTGAGAGTTATCAAAAATGGCGTTGTTGTCGAGGAACAATTTGACGTATGGAGTTAGTTTGGAATTCTAGCTTACTTGCTTGAATTCAAACTTGTAAATATATGTTTGTGATTTTCTTTGTTTCTTGTGTTAGGTAGATTTTTGTTTTTGTTTTACTTTTCTCTATGGCATCTTCCGACAAATATGATTTTGATAGTTGGAAGTCCTATCTTGACGATCCATGTCCACATTGTGACGAACCCCACTTTCGGAGAGATTGTAGATATGTTTCCTGGAGAGAGATAGAATTACCATCTCGATCCTATTGGGAGTATGATTGTTCTTTATGTGGTGTTCGAGATGCATATTGGAGTGATTTCTCAAATGCTCCCTCCCTCCGTTATGCTAACCCAATTGCTAGTTCTTTTTATAAGTTTGATAGGTATTATGATCTGTTAAGAAAGAACAACAAGCCGAGTCCAGTACTTTTAAAATAATATTTCAAATTATTTTGGATCGAGCAACTACAATAGGGGAGAATGTGCAAGACATACATCAATCCAATGAGGCTTTTGGAAGGGAAATTGTCAAGATGGAGGAAATGGGCAAGGAAACAAATCATTCAAATACAATTGCCTTGCCCACTTCCCAAGATGAGGTTAACCAAGAAGAGAAATTAAGCTACGATGATAAGCTTGGTAGCAGAGAAGCATCGGTGATTTCTCAACCAACCGAACAATATATTGTTGGAGATGCCAAAATTAAGGAGATGGTCCTAAAGAGAAAAAGAAAAAGCCAAGCAAATCTCTTATGATGACTCTAGGTTACCTCGGGGTAAGAATTTTATTAGGGAGGTGAGTCTGGAATTAAGGGATAGAACTCATTCAAATCATTTTTCAACATTATGCTTAGTGGATGTAATGAAAATCCATTCACCTACGTAAATGATGGAATGTGGGGAAAAAGAGCAATATCCCTACATTTTGGAGTTTGTCATTCCAAAAGCACACATGAAAGCCCCACCATCAAAGGCCAAGGAGCTCAATTTATGATGTACAACTAGTGGCTTAGTGATGTTCTCACCTTTACCCAAGGAGCTAAATTGAAAATTTAATGTGAAATTGGGAAAGAGGTTAAGGTCTTCAAAGTGGCGAGATATAAACCGGATCACCATGTCACTTTTACTATCACATTTTATCTTGGAAGATCTGAATCTTTTGTCCCTCTGCCGCTCAAATCATAGAGAGCGAAAGTTAGGATGGAGATTCAAATCTTCTAAGTAAAAATATAAATGGTAGTCGAAATGGTGTCTTGCCATCAAAGATGGGAAACTACCCATCATGCCACGAGAGTGGCCCATATTCTTTTATTTATACATGATAGAGTAGATTTTATTTTTAGCTTATACATAATCCATGAAATTGTAGTGCCACGAGGAGTGCTGATTGAAATTAAAAAAAAAGAAAAGGTGTGAAATTATCATGTTTTCAACTGACTAGGGGAGTACAGAGGACCTAACCACAATCGTGGCCCGTGTCATCGCAATCGCGATAGTCGAGTGCTCACGATCGCAAAACTTGGATCACGATCACGATCGAATTAGCTTAAAAGACGATCTAACTGTCTCTCCTATCCCATGCCTCTTTTTTAAATTCTCTCAAAATCCTCTAAGGTGCAGGTATTTGTTAAGTGTCCTAGAGTGTATTTCAGTCCATTTTCATCCTTTAACTTGACAAGTGGTCCGAACTCCCTCACTTTGATATTGTTTTAGGCTTGGAACTTGTAGTTAGGAACTGCAATAGTGTTTTCAATGTCAAATCCATTTTTGTTTATGGTTATTGTTGTAGTTGGTATACACATCAATGGGGAAGTCTTGGGTACCCAGATTTAGGCCTAAAAATGATAGAATTGACATGTATACCATGTGCTTGACTTAATGCCTAAATATATTTCATGTTGCTTTCCTTATGTTTTGAGGGTATAATCTAGCACTTAGGGTATTAGTTTCATAAGTGTGAAATTCAATTGATCGATTGGAACTAAATTTGGGGTTAAAATCTTGTGTTTTAGTAATGTTGCAGAAATTGTCGAACATGGTCTCAGTTACCACGATTGCGGTCATCGGTACTGCAATTGCGAAACTGTGATCGCGGTGAATGGTCCACGATTGCAGCACCATGATTATGGTGAATGGTTCGCTATCGCCTTAATTGAGACCAGTTTTTAGTTGAGTCCAAAATTTTTGCATGTCCATTTCTTACCTCAAAACCAATTACAATATTACCACCTGAGTTTAACTAATTAATCTAGCATGGTTTTGGTGTGAAAGTGCTAATAACAACTTGGATTATGTTGCCTACAGTTACTCAACATGGGAGACTATGACCATGTCCATTTGATGGATCCTGAATATCACAGCCAGCATTACAGTGAACTCCCAAGGACCAAGTTACTTCTAGAAAAAGGTGTCTGTATGAATAAGGTGCTTGAGAAGTTCCCAAAATTCTTTGACAAGCTTGCTGCTACCGAGTAGATATGTTTTATCTCGGACCCCTGTCTTGCCAATGAGTACTAAGTAAGAGTATTCTATGTGAATCTGAACGTAGTCTTTCTCTCAAACCCAGTGATGAAGATTCAGGGAAAGAATGTGCATTTTGGAGTGGAGTAGGTGAATGAGGTATATGTGCTCTCGGAGGCTGACATGGCTGACTTCCAAGTAAAGGGATGTGAGCTAGGGACCTAGATGACTATCATACTGTGCCCTAACAGAGAGGTCTCTTGGGATGTCACCAAAAGATGGATCTCCATGCACGACTTCACAACAAATGCCAAAATATGGTTAAACATTATTTGAAGTAGAGTTTCACCTTGTACATATATGAATTCTATCACTAATTTGCGAGCTCACATGGTATCTTGTCTTATGTTTGGTATTGCTCTGAACGTAGGCCAAATTGTGCTTGAAGAGTGGGGGCATTTCAAGATTTAGGGTGGTATACTTCTTCCCTTTCCTTCTCTTATTATCGAACTGTGCAAAAGAGCAGGAGTAGAAGAGTATCCCTTAGACACCTGGGTAAAACCAAAACCTCGTATCACTCCGCTCAAAATCAGGGGTGAAAGTGCACCTGGTCAAAACAAGAATAGAAAGGTTGACTTGGGCAAGTAAAGAGCTCGAATCTTGTAGACCATCTGCTACTGGGCCTCAGGAAAATATTGGTATTGATATCAGGGTTATCAAGAAGCTAGTATCAGGTTTGCCTCAAAGGTCGGGAGAGTTATCCACCAGGCGTCACTCTTATGTGTCCTGTGAGGACTATGATAAGTATAAGAAGGAGCAGCAAAAACATGAAGCCACAGTTACTAGACTTGAGCGAGCGTACTTAGCACTGGCTGAGTCTCACAAGGATCTTTGGGAATTCCATGAGAAGATAAAGAAGAGGGAGAAGAAGAGAGATAAATTTTTCAATAAGATATGGAAGAGGGTGAAGGGCCTGTGGAAGGTCCTGAAACCGCGTGATAGATTACTTTCTCCTAGGGTCGAGAGTGATGATGAGGCATCAAATGCTAATACTGGTGAAGCTGATGAAAATTCTGCAGGAGAGAGCGATTCTTGAGACAAATTCAGGGACTATCATTTTTCTCTTACTTAGTTGCTTATGCGGTATGGACACTATTATCCTTTCAGTTGGGGGTGACCCCAAATTTGAATTGTTTTGATATATTTCTAGATGATTTTTATGTTTTTTTGATGACATTTTGGATGATGTTTTATTCTATTTTTTGGGATGCTATATTTGGGCACTCTGATGGTGCCCACATTTTAATGGATTAATCATGTTGTTTTGATTCTTAGAATTTTCTTTTACTTTAGTTTTAATTTGATGAGGTGATGCATGACGAGATTTTCCTTATGATAGATTAAGTGATGATATTTTAAGGAGAAAGCATCATGAGTGGGTTTTGAGTCATGGATGTAGGGGAATTCTGAGTACCCGTGGCATCAAGGTCACAAATACAAGGAAAATCTGAGTACCTGTGGCATTGTGATTTTGGGATCACATTCTGTAACTATGGCGAAATCTGAGTAGTCATATGGTTGCTTCATTTGAAAGACAAAATGTAAGGCTACGTCTTTGATTATTTCCATAAGTTAGCAAATTGTGCGTGGTACAAATGCAAAACAAACAACCCTCTCCATCCAAAAAAAAAATTAAAACTAAGGGCATGGACGTGAGCAACCTTGTAACAAAACTTTTCTCTTTATATGAATCCACAAATTTTGACTTGTTAATATTGATAAATACTCTAATTTTGTCTCTAGCGGGAGGGGCAGTTGAGTCTCCTTGATGAATTTGCATGTAATGTGTGGTGAGCTTATTTGTCTAAATCTCATGTATACTTGTGTCATCAAGAACTTGCCCTATTAGTCTCTCAAGGATAAATTTTGATTGTAGTTGGTTGGACAAATAATATTAGGCCATCTTTTTCATATTGGAAACCCACTTTAGCCTAAAAAGCCTACCTGTGCATAAATGTCTTTTCAGGTACTACAGTCCAGATCCGACACTTCAAGCGGCAACATCAAGATTTTGGTGCCTAGATTATTTTTTTGGCAACCAACATATTCTCCGACGATCAATTACAGGGACGTGGTACCAGCTATAGGGTAAAGGCGGTGACAAAAAATTTTGGTAACCAATTTCTGCACCAATTTGTTGAAATTCGACAAAACGATCAAGAAAACGTATTCACGGCATCTTCTCTCAGTACTAGGTGCACTCATTTCACTCTTCTCTAATTTATTCTTCCATAGTTTATTTGGTATTGGCTTCTTGTCTCTTTTTGTATTCTGATTTCTCATCTGATTTTCTTGATTATTCATGTGGGATTACTATTTTTAGTTCTCCGTAACTTAGTAGGTATGCGTTAATTATGATTAGTATAGTACTTTTTGTTGCTTATGAGTATAAAGCCTACTTGTTGGTTTTGTTTGCTGATTTAGATATTTTTAGTTGTACTCTTTTGCTTGTCGTGTTTTTCGTCTTCTTTTTTTATTTTCTTCTATCGTATCCTTTTGAGTGGTGTCTAGGGGTATAGATGGTGGATTAGGGTCATGTCATAGGTTGAGGTCGGGTCTAGGTTCAATTCGAGGGTTGGGGGCGAGGGATATTAGGGCGTAAAGGTACTGCTAGGTTAAAAATTAGGTCCGAGAACATAGGGACGCTTCAAGGTAAGTCTTTAGAGCTAGTGAAGATTCTTAGATATAAGAGGGTTAGTATAGCGTGTGTCCAGGAACTAAATGAGTAGGCACTAAGGCAAGAGATACGGATGGATATAAGTTGTGGTACTAGGGTAGCGTGAGACAAAGAAATGGGGTAGGTATCTTAGTAGATGAAGAACTTAGGAAGCAGTGATAGAGGTTAAGAGAGTCAGTGATAGGTTGATGTATATTAAGTTGGTTATGGGAGGGTCTTCGGTAAATGTTATTAGTGATTACGCTCCACAAGTAGGTTTGGATGAAAAAGAGAAGAAAGGCTTTTAGGAGGTGTTGGATGAGGTGCTAAGGGGCGTCCCGATCACTGAGAAACTTTTCGTGGAAGGAGACTTTAATGGTCATATTGGGTCTTTGACAAGAGGTTATGATGATGTGCATGGCGGTTTTGGTTTTAGGGAGAAGAATGAAGGAAGAGCTTCTCTTTTTGATTTTTCTAGGGCTTTTGGGTTGTGGATAGTGAATTCGAGCTTTTCAAAGAAGAAGGATCACCTTATTACGTTTCATAGTTCAGTGGCCAAGACTCAGATAGACTTTTTGCTGCTTAGAAAAGGTGATAGAGCTCTATGTAAAGACTGTAAAGTCTTAACTAACGAGAATCTTCTGACTCACATAAGTTGTTGCTGATGGACTTAGTAATCAATAAGGGCAGAAAGAAGATAAGAGTGGAGGCTCGACCTAGGATTAAGTAGGAAAGCTTAACTCTGGCTAGTGCTTTGGAGATGAAGGAGAATTTGATGAGCAGAGGGGCATGGGAGAGTAGAGAAGATGTGGATAGTATGTGGGAGATGACTGCTAGTTGCATTAAGTAGATCGCTAGAGAGGTGTTAGATGTCTCGAGAGGTCGATCTAGCAAGCATCGAGGGGACTGGTGGTGGATCAAAGAGGAAGGTGAAGTCTAAGAAGGTGGCGTATGATTAGTTGGTTGAGAGCAAGGATGATGAAGAGAGACGGATGAATAAGGAGGAATATAAGGTAGCTAGGAGAGAGGCTAAGTTAGGGTTACGGAGGCTAAGACGGTAGTTTTTGAGAGCTTGTATACGGCTTTAGAGGAGAAAGACGGGGATTATAAGTTGTATAGGCTTGCCAAGGCTAGGGATCGGAGGGCTCTTAACCTTGACCAAGTGAAGTGGATTAAGGGAGAGGATGATATTGTGTTAGTTGAGGATGCCCTCATTAGGAAGAGGTGATAGTCCTATTTTCATAAACTTTTGAACGACGAAGGGTGCAAAGGTTTCGTGTTGGGGGACTTGGAGAAATTTGAGAAGTGTCGCGACTAAGGTTATTGTAGGCGTATAGGGGTTGAGGAGGTCAAGGGGGATATTCGTAGGATACTTTGGGGTAGGACGACGGGGCCAGATGAGATTCCAGTGGATTTTTGGAAGAGCACTATCGGGGCAGGTTTGAAGTGATTGACAAGGTCGTTTAACATCATTTTTAGGGCGACGAGGTTGCCTGAAGCGTGGAGGTGGAGTACAATGATTCCATTATATAAAAATAAATGAGACATCCAGAGTTGCAACAACTATAGAGGTATTAAGTTGTTGAGTCATACTATGAAGGTTTGGGAAAGAGTGGTAGAGTTGAGTCTGAGAAGGAGCGCGACTATCTCTTAAAATTAGTTTGGTTTCATGCTAGGTCGCTCGACTACTGAGGCCGTTCACCTTGTGAGGATATTAGTGGAGCAGTTTTGAGAGAGGAAGAAGGACTTGCACATGGTGTTTATTGATCTTGAGTAGGCATATGATAGAGTTCCCAGAAAGATTTTGTAGAGGTGTGTGGAGGCTAGAGGGGTGCTCGTGGCGTATACTAAGTCAATTCAAGACATGTATGATGGTGTGAAGACTTGGGTGAGGATGGTAGGTGGAGATTCAGATCACTTTTTGATTTTGATAGGGTTGCATCAGGGATTGACTCTGAGCCCTTTTTTATTTGCCTTGATGAAGAATGTTTTGACGCGATATATTCAAGGAGAGGTGCCTTGGTGTATGTTATTTATCAATGAGGTGGTAATTACTGATGAGACTCGGGGAAGAGTTAATGATAAATTGGAGATTTAGAGACAGACCCTTGAGTCTAAAGGATTTTGATTAAGCAGGACTAAGACAGAGTACTTGGAGTGTAAGTTTAGTGATATCTCGTAGGAGGCTGACGTGGTTGTGAAGTTGGACTCTCAGGCCATCTAGAAGAGGGAGAGTTTCAAGTATCTGGAGTCTATAATTCAGGGCAATGGTAAGATTGACGAGGATGTAACTCATCGTATTGGGGCAGGGTGGTTGAAATGGAGGCTCTCTTCGGGAGTTTTATGTGATAAGAAGGTGCCCCCGAAGCTTAAAGGAAAGTTCTACAAAGTGATGGTCCGATCGATTATATTGTATGGAGCGGAGTGCTGGCCAGTTAAGAACTCCCACATCCAAAAGTTGAAGGTGGAGGAGATCAGGATGTTGCTATGGATGTGTGGCCATATTAGGAAAGATAAGTTAAGGAATGAGATTATTCGGGAGAAGGTGGGAGTGGCCTCGGTGAGGTTACGTTGGTTCGGGAATGTAATTAGGAGGGGCTCTAATGCTCTAGTGCGGAGGTGTGAGACACTGGCTATGGATGGTTTTAGGCGGGGTAAAGGTAGGCCGAAGAAATATTGGAGGGATGTAATTAGGCATGATATTGAGCAGTTATAGCTTACGGAGGATATGACACTTGATAGAAAGGTATGGAGGACGCGGATTAGGGTAGAGAGTTAGGGGGTGAGAGTGCATCGATAACAATAGGGGAGCGTTCATTTTTTGTGTCTGAAGTTTCTTGTTCGTGGTCTTGAGTGTCGTGTATGGTTTCGGATAGCTAGTTTTTTATTTTATCTTGTGGTCGTAGTATTATCTTATGGCTAGTGATGTTAGTTTCTTTTGCAGATTGTACTAGTTTATATGCATTTATGTTTGGTGTTTATTATACTGCTATCGGTCCTAAGCCGGGGGTCTATCGAAAACAGCCTCTCTACTTCATCTGAGGTAGTGGTATGGTTTGCATACACTCTACCCTCCCCAGACCCACTATGTGGGAATACACTGGGTATGTTATTATTGTTGTTGTTGTTGTAAATGACTTTTAATATTTAATTAGGGTATAATAATTAATTAGGAATGATATAGTAAAATTACGATTGAAGCAGCTGAAGCAGATATGCCATAAATGTATGCTTTAACTTTTTATTAAATATTATTAATTTTCTAATACGTAAATAATTTATAATAATTAATTAGAGGTAATACAGTAAAATCACTGTTTAAACAGCTAAAACAAGCATGGCGACCTCGTGCCTGCCCCAAGCTAACCCTTTAAGCCTTCTAATCTTGGAACTCGTGCTATAACTGAATCAACATATGAAATCTGAAGATAATTGTAATAATATCTTTAGTTAAAGTCTTAAACTTAGCAATCTTGAAAAGAAACACTTTTAAATCTAAACATAAAAACAGTCGGACAAGCCTCTACTTCTAACTAAAGATCCACTGGGACAAGCCCCAGCTGACTCGAACTTAACAAAAATCAAATGACTAAAACACTTCATTAACATCAAAGTTTGGAAGAATTTTTAAGTTGTTAAATATGTGATTTATAATGATTTTAGCATAATTTTTCAATAAGATATTAATACTCTCTCAATTCTAGTTTGTGTCGTCTTATTTTTTAAAATAATATATAATTTCTGTGGCACTAATATAATTTTGATAGTCAAACAAATATTTTATGTTGACATATCATTTTGTGTATTTTATCTTTTTATGAAATATTATTAATATTTTAATGCTTAGATGACCATGAAAATTAATTATAGCGATATAATAAAATCACGATTGAAACAATGAAGCAGAATGTCAAAATAACTTATAATAACTAATTAGAAGTGATAAAATAAAATTATTATAAAAATACTTGTGAAAAAAATTTAAATGGGTCTCATATAAGACATCAAATTAATTTAAAATATCAAGAGTTAATTCATCATTTTATGTTTAATTTATATTTTTATTAAATACATTAATTTGTTAATACTTAAACGACTTATAATAATTAATTAGGGATGATATAGTAAAATTACGATCGAAGCAGCTGAAGAAGGTAGTACAACACATCAAGAGTTAATTTATTATTTTATTTCTAATTTTTAAAAAACAAAAATTAGTTATGGGTGATATAATAAAATCACGATTGAAACAACGAAACAGACATGTCTTAAATGACTTATAACAACCAATGAGAAGTGATATAATAAAACTACTATAAAAAATACTTGTGAAAAATTTAGTAAAATTACAATTGAAATAAAACGTCAACAATTAATTTATTATTTTTATTAAATGTTATTAATTTTTGTACTCTTGGATGAGTTATAATGATTAATTAGGAGTGATATAGTAAAATTACGATTGAAGCAGATGAAGCAGGCAGCACAAGCAGGCATGTCGAGGAGCCGCTTATCCCCATTTATAAGTAAGTAGAAATAGTAAAATTACGATTGAAGCAGCTGAAGCAGACAACACAAGTAGGCATGTCGAGGAGTGGCATGCTTATCCCCATTTATAAGTAAGTATAAAACGTCAACAATTAATTTATCATTTTATATTCAATTTATTATTTTATTAAATATTATTAAATTTTTTATACTTAGATGACTTATAATGATTAGTTAGGGATGATATAGTTAAAATACGATTGAAATAAAACGTTGATGATTAATTTATTATTTTATATTCAATTTATTATTTTTATTAAATATTATAATTTTTTATACTTAGATGAGTTATAATGATTAATTAAGGGTGATATAGTAAAATTACGATTGAAGCAGATAAAGCAGGCAACACAAGCAGGCATGTCAAGGTGCTGCCTGATTATCCCCATTTATAAGTAACTAGACATTGAAGGCCCGTGCTCAGCACAAGCCTAATATATATATATATTTTTTTCTTAATGTATGTGACACAGATATAATTTAGATAATCAATCATTAAAATAATTTAAAATTTTAATTATTGTGATTATAATATTTTCTTCTATTTCAATTTAAGTGACACTAATATAAGTTCGAGTGTCAATTGAATATTTTAGATCTTTTATATTCTTAAGTTGTTAAATATGTGATTTGTAATACTCTTAGAATATTTTCTTAATAAAATATTAATACTCTCCCAGTCTCGGTTTACGTGTCTTCTCATTTTTAAATAATATATGTTACTTTATGTCTTCCTCTGTTCCATCGTAATTTCTTTGGCACTAATATAATTTCGATAGTCAAATATATATTTTATGTTGACATATCATTTTGTGTGTATTTTATCTTTTTTATGAAATATTATTAAATTTTTTAATGCTTAGATGATGATAAAAATTAATTAGGGTGATATAATAAAATTACGATTGAAACAACAAAGTAGACATGTCTTAAATAACTTATAACAATTAATTAAAAGTGATAAGACAAAATTATTGTAAAAAATACTTGTAAATAAAATTTAAATGAGTCTCTATAAGACATCGAATTAATTTAAAACATCAAAAGTTAATTTATTATTTTATATCTAATTTATTTTTTTAGTAAATATTATTAATTTATTAATACTTAAATGACTTATAATAATTAATTATGGGTGATATAGTAAAATTACGATTGAAATAGCTTTAAAAGGTAGCACAAAACATCAAGAGTTAATTTATTATTTTATTTTCATTTTATCTCTTTTTAACTTATCATTTTATTTCTATTTTTTATTAAATATTATTAATTGTTTAATACTCAAATGACTTATAATAATTAATTAAGAATGAAATAGTAAAATTTACGATTGAAGCAGCTGAAGCAAGCATGTGTTTTTAATAAAATATCAATACTCTCTTAGTCCCAGTTTACTTGTCTTTTCATTTATAAATAATATATGTTATTTTATGTCTTCATCTATTCCATCGTAATTTCTATGATATTAATATAATTTTGATAGTCAAATAAATATTTTATATTGACATATCATTTTATGTGTATTTTATCTATTTATGAAATATTATTAATTTTGTTAATGCTTAGATGATGATAAAAATTAATTAGGGTGATATAATAAAATTACGATTGAAACAACAAAGCAGACATGTCTTAAATAACTTATAACAATTAATTAAAAGTGATAAGACAAAATTATTATAAAATACTTGTGAATAAAATTTAAATGAGTCTCATATAAGACATCGAATTAATTTAAAACATCAAGAGTTAATTTATCATTTTATGTCTAATTTATTTTTTATTAAATATTATTAATTTATTAATACTTAAATGACTTATGATAATTGATTAGGGGTGATATAGTAAAATTATGATTGAAGTAGCTGAAAAAGGTAGCACAAAACATCAAGAGTTAATTTATTGTTTTATTTTCATTTTATCTTTTTTTAACTTATCATTTTATTTTTATTTTTTATTAATTTTTTAATACTTAATGACTTATAATAATTAATTAGGAATGAAATAGTAAAATTACGATTAAAGCAGCTGAAGCTGCCTGCTTATTACCCTTTATTATTAAGAGTAAAGCTCAAGTAGGCATGTCGAACAGCTGTCTTCTTATCACCCTTTATTATTAAGAGTAAAGTAGAAAACATCAATAATTAATTTATCATTTTATATTTAATTTATTATTTTTAAATATTATTAATTTTTTTTATACTTAGATGAGTTATAATGATTAATTAGGGGTGATATAGTAAAATTACGATTGAAACAGATGAAGCAGGTAGCACAAGCAAGCATGTCGAGGAGCTGTCTGCTTATCCCCATTTATAAGTAAAGTAGAAAACGTCAACAATTAATTTATCATTTATATTCAATTTATTATTTTTATTAAATTATTAAAAAATTTTATACTTAGATGAGTTATAATGATTAATTAGAGGTGATATAGTAAAATTACGATTGAAACAGATGAAGCAGGCAGCACAACAGACATTATATACATACATACATACATACATACATACATACATACATATATA
>NC_061120.1:8710241-8756993 GCF_002878395.1 Capsicum annuum | reverse complement strand
TGGTTTATAATACCTTTCTTCTATTTCAATTTAAGTGACACTAATATAAGTTCGAGTGTCAATTGAATATTTTAGATCTTTTATATTTTTAAGTTGTTAAATATGTGATTTATAATACTCTTAGAATAATTTCTTAATAAAATATTAATACTCTCCCAATCCCAATTTACGTGTCTTCTCATTTTTAAATAATATATATTACTTTATGTCTTCCTTGGTTCCATCATAATTTCTGTGGCACTAATATAATTTCGATAGTCAAATATATATTTTATGTTAATATATCATTTTGTGTGTAATTTCTTTTTAATGAAATATTATTAATTTTTTTAATGCTTAATGATGATAAAAATTAATTAGGGTGATATAATAAAATTACGATTGAAGCAACAAAGCAGACATGTCTTAAATAACTTATAATAATTAATTAAAAGTGATAAGATAAAATTATTATAAAAAATATTTGTGAATAAAATTTAAACGAGTCTCACATAAAACATCAAATTAATTTAAAATATCAAGAGTTAATTTATTATTTTATGTATAATTTATTTTTTTAAAATATTATTAATTTATTAATACTTAAATAACTTATAGGGGTGATATAGTAAAATTACGATTGAAGTAGTTGAAGAAGGTAGTACAAAACATCAAGAGTTAATTTATTATTTTATTTTCATTTTTTTAACTTATCATTTTATTTCTATTTTTTTAATTAAATATTATTAATATTTTAATTCTTAAATGACTTATAATAATTAATTAGAAATGAAATAGTAAAATTATAATTGAAGCAGGTGAAACAGGCAACACAAGTAGACATGTCGAACAGCTATCTGGTTATCACTCTTTATTATTAAAAGTAAATATATATAGAGAGAGATAGGTAGATTATATATATATATATATATATTGAAATTACCTGACAAACACTTTAAAGGCTAGACCCAACCAAAAAAGATGCAATTTCAGTGGTGGTACACAAGACTATGTACGATAATGGTGTACCTCATCAATCATCACATTACTACTATTTACTACCATACATTAAAAGAAAACAATCAATATTATTTCTGGTCAAAAGACTAGAAAAATGTAGCACAATAATATGGATAAGATATAAAGTAATTTCTTTACTATCTTTTATGCACATGTGATATAGTGGGACCTTTTTAAACATCTATATTTACACCCAAATAAAATATGCCAAAAAAATAAAAATAAAAAATAGACAGATATTTGTACTTGCTCACAAAATTTGTCTTTTTGGCATGTGTTTTTCGGTAAAAATTTATGAGCCAAAATTTAGAGAATAAATGAAAACTTTATCTGTGCATTATCTTCACTTCACTATCCATGAGATAAAGGTATAAGGATAAATAATTTTGGAATAAAATAAAGTATTATTTTATTTCATATTTGGTATAATATATTAACTAGTACCGTAATTTTTTATTCATATTTACATTATAATAATGAGATAAGTTATCTCATATATATGATAGAATAGCTAATTTCGAAATAATTAATCCAGAAATTAATTATCTCGAGTAACTCTTTCCCAACCAAACGAATATATAGGATTACATCCTTGCATCAAACATATTTGACACCACACATTCAAATAAGGAAACATTTTTCACATTGCCAAAAGGTTCTTGGTTTTTGGGACACAACTCAAACAAGATAGTATCTATTTTTTGTTTATTTTTTTGGCTAGAAAGAATGTTTAATTTATTTACATAAACTGGAAAATTACTTATTCTCTGTATCATTTGAAGCTAAGGACATCCACACTTCAACCTTCATGTAAGCATTTCTTAAATCACTTTATATTTTGCGTGTCTATATTGCTCAGACTTTTTTCAAATTTTCTGCTACGTACATAAGTGTCGTTCTTGATACGATTTGAATTTGGGCACGAGGTTCACATCGAATTAGGCCAACTTATGTATCTTGAATACTTTAAGTATATCAACAACGCAAAAGCTAGCTATAGATTGACGTGAAATTTGACTAAAAATCTGGAATAAGGAAATGTCCTGACTAACTAGTCAAGTGAAAGAAGCCTGCATACTCATTCCCTTTCCCCCCACATTTCTAGAAGCTTGGCCTCCGATCGAAGTTGCATTTTAGTGCTCCCCTAAGTCCCAACATAAAGGGAGACTTTTCTAAGTGGATTGTTTTGGGAATTTGACTGTAAATCTGGAACAAGAAAATGGCCTAACAAACTCGTCAAGTGAAAGAAGTCCGCCAACCCATTCCCCTTTCTCCCATTGCTAGGAGCCTAGCCTCCGATCGAAGTTGCATTTTAATGTTCCCCTAGGTCCTAATATAAAGGGGAGTTTTCTCTAAGTGGGTTGCCTCGTGTAAGACGTTGGTTAGGATCAACGTGTCACATTCCTATATATATTATTAGAAAATGAAATGTAGTATCAATTGTTGAGATGGCCGAGTTGGTCTAAGGCGCCAGATTAAGGTTCTGGTCCGAAAGGGCGTGGGTTCAAATCCCACTCTCAACACTAATTTTTAATGTAATTTTTTGTTATTAAAAAATAATAGAAAAAATAACATAAATATACACCTTAATTTACCATATTTACATAAATTTATACCCTTATAAAGTAATTAAAAAAATTTCAACTAATTATATATCTTCATTAAATGTATCGGAGAGATAATTATGTATCTTGACGGATTATATTGTTTGCCCAAAATAATAATAAAGTCATCATAAATACTCTCTTAATCTCAAAAATATATTTTCATTGGAAGTATTATGTATGTGACAGATCCAAAATTGAAAAAAAAATGTACCGGAAGCTAATTATATAGTTTTTCGAAAGGAAAAAATGTATCTTCATTAAATGTATCGGAAGCTAATTATACATTTCGACAGACTCAAAATTGAAATTTTCAATAATTATCATAATATCAATATTTTTTATAATTAAATTTCAAATTGTAGAAATTTATATTGTTTGCCCAAATTAATAATAAAGTCGTCATCAATGCTCTCACAATCTCAACTCTATTACAAATCAATATTCATTTAGTACTGGCTTATAAATCTAGACAAAATTTTCACCATGTATTTTGCTCCTCAAGCTATTGATAAATAGTTTCATAAAACTAAATTTTAGGACTAGGAAAAGAAAATAAATCCAAGAATAAAATTCAGATTTACCAACTGAGATTACAGTGGAATGGCTATGACTCCTTCCTTCTCAATTAAAATCTGAAGTTCAAACTTTGGAATTTGAAATAAAATTGTGTTAGAAAATGCTTCTCTAACAAAAGGGAAATTGTATTGACATGAAATAGCGTAATCACATATCGAGTTCATGATAAAAATAGAAACATAAATAAGTGGTAAATATTCTTTTTACTCTTAATCAGAGGTCTTGTATTCGAATCTTCCTGAATACGGAATCGCCTTTGTTAGGGAGCTATTTACCTTCAATGTGGGACTTTCCGGTGTAAATTAGGATTCAGTCAGTCGTGCTCCAATGTAACTCTAATGTGAATATCGAACATCATCTAGAATTTTTTTTTTCTTTTAAAAAAAAAAGGTTCCCAAGATAGTTTAGACACCAACTTAATTAAGAAAATAAAAAAAATAATAACCTTATAACATATTAAGTCTTAACATATTATTTCCTCTTCTATACATAGGCGAGGATCCTTCTTTTTTTTTCTCGATTGAAATGCTTATTCATGATACCACTTTCTTGAGGTGGAGTCAGGATTTTTACTAAGGAGATTTAAAATTTGAAGAAAAATTAATTAAATGAGTTCAATATCTATTATATATATAAAAAATATATACATAAAATTTCCTCGAAAGTTTCCAAAAATATATATATATATGTATAATTTTAATAATGAATAAATAACATAATTTTTCGTCGAAAGAGATTCGGTGAACCCCATTACGCATGCTGGCTCCGCCCCTACACTTTATGATCTTTCGAGGATTTCAAATGTAATTTGATATAGTCTCACGCGGATCCTCTATCTCGGTTACATTCAAAATGACTTCCCCTTTAAATGACCTACGTGACTTAACATCAAATTAATGAGTCTCAATATAAATATAATAAATCGTGTGGAAAAAAAAAAAAAGACTTTTTGGGAAAAAAAAAATTGAAGGTGACATATTAGTTAATTTATCATCACCCAACCCATGATTTTCACATTTAAAGAATGGGTGTCGGTTGGAAAAAAAAAATGAATATATTAATTTGACTTTTTTGTACAACAAATATAATAATGATAGTTTGGTGACAAATTTCAAGTAATAATTAAAGTTAATTTGACGAATAAAGTATCACATAAAAACATGACATTTGAATAATTAAATCATTTTATATACCTAAAAAGTTATGAAACTAGTAGATGATGATATTTATTAACAGAATATTTTGGAACTTTGTAAAATAGAAAGGATGTACTCTCTCTTTTTGTGTAGAAAACAAATAGAAGCCTTGTAAATAAGAGTTTTAACCGGTATTATATGTATATATTTTTTCAATAAGAGGTTATTTTTACGATTTGAACTCGTGGTTCAATCAGCTAAAAATATTTGCTCTGGCCCCCCGCTTCCCGCCCTAAAGGAGTCGTTAAAAGGAAAAATAACATAAACATACACTTTAACTTGTCATATTTACACAAATTTCTACCCTTTTAATGTAATTATAAAAAATTTAACTAATTATGTATCTTCGTTGGATGTATCGAGAGCTAATTATGAATTTCAATAAACTCAAAATCGGAAAAAATATATCGAAAGTTAATTATGTATCTTTACAAAGGAAAAAATATTTCTTCGTTTGATGTATTGGGAGCTAATTATGTATCTTGACAAATTCAAATTGAGATTTTGGTAATGATTCAAAATATTAAAAATTTTCATAATTAAGCTCCAAACTATCGAAATTTGTATTGTTTTTCCTGTTAAAAACCCTATAAAGATTATGTAAAATGTGCAATAAAGCTATGGTATGGCTCAAGGTCCAATCAACTAAATATGCTGTTCTTTGATTGAGGCCCAAAAAAATGATGGTAGTTTGTTTTAGGATTTAATTTCTTAAAAATATTTAATTAACAAAATGTAAAAAAAAAAAAAAAAAAGGAATAAATGGTGACTACAAAAGACAATTTAAAAGATGGATTAGGGTGATTAGGTATAATAAAACTTTGTACACATTCTTCATGGTCTTCAAGTATTGAACAAGTAAATTGAAGTTGTGAAACTCTCACAAAATTTTAATCTATCAACTATAGTGTACTGGAGTGCAAGTTCAGTGAAGCAATACATGATATAGATATGAAAGTCGGGTTATATGATGAGTATGTGCTACAAAGATATAAAGGTAAATTCTAGAAAGTGATTATTAGACCGTCTATGTTGTACAGTGACGTATGCAGATTTTTTTTGTTGAAGTAGTGTTTTTTTTTTTTCCAATTTACTTCTACATATAACATAAAAAAATCTCAGTGAAGCAATGTCAGATAATATTCTTTGATTTAAGGTGGGCTCGTCCCTCATATTATATGAAATAGAGTGTTGATCAGTCATAAACTCAAATGTATAAAAGAAGAAAATAGTCAACATAAGAATACTTAAATGCATGTGCAGTCATAGTAAGAGATACAAGTCTAAGAATGAAATATACGAGACAAGCCAAAATAAATTTCTATGGTGGACATTAAATGAGACGGAGATCGTTCGAGCATATAAAGAGGAGGATCACAGATGCCTCAGTGAAGAGGTGGGAGAGATTGGCATTGATCGGCGTAAAGAAAAATAGAGAGACAGAATAAAAATTGAGGGGAACTAATTAAATATGACGTGATATATGTTTAGTTCATTGAGGACATGACCCTGACCAGATATCATAGCATGAAGGAATTTATCTCTTTCCTGTAGGAGAGTAGAGTCTAATTTGAATTACCTTATTTGGTCCCTTTCTTTTTTTGTAATATTATCATTATAAGAAGAAATCACCTAATGTTGGTCTCTTCTGAAAATTGAACGTAAGACCTCATGGTGTTTATTCCTACTTCATTAAACCACTAGGCCACATCCTTGTATGTCTCTTCAATTTATCAGTAGAGTATGGTTCTCGTTTGAATTACCTTATTTGGTCGCTCTTCTTATTTGAAATATTATCATTATTATTTTATCATCTTACTCTTCAATTTATCACTATTGTTATTTTTGTCGCTAAAATTTCTCTTTTCTTATTATTTTCATCAAAAAATATTTTTTCCTTAAATTTTTAAAATTTATTTGAAATATTTTTCTTGAATTGAAAGTCTATTGGAATAGTTTCCAATACCTATGTTAAACTTGTCAAAGTATTGCATTTAGATATTTGAACTAAGTTATATTCCAATTGAATATCTCAACTCTCAATAAAGTATTTTAATTAGACACTTTCAATCAAAATTTTAAAAACTTTTGCATATATGTTCACTCATCTATTAGATAATTAAATTAATCAGTTCTTTAATTGTATCTATCAACCTCAAGTAGAAAATCCTTGAGATTTTACCGTTTATTGAGGCGGAGGAGTATAATTAAAGAACATGACATATTTTACAATGCTACCTTAGTTATTTAATAGACGAATGAGAATACAAACAACGTTTCTTTGCTATTGCGTAGTCTTATTTGATTTTGATTAATAGATGATCCATAAACATCTCTATCGACACGTATTCATATTTAATCGGGCCACAATACGAACACTCATAACAATGCAAAGGGAAATTCCAAAAGTACTCCCTACCTTTTATTTTACTTGATCTCTTTTGATTTGACATACTCATTAAGAAAATATTAATTAAAAGTATAGTTTATAAAATTAAGAGTAAAGCATGTAGTACTCCTTAACTATGACCACATTTTCTATCTGACGTGGCATCTAACTTTTAGAGTGTATCGTAGCAAATGTGACCCGAACTATAACCACATTTGCTAATCTGAACTAAATTTTAGCATATTTCTATTAATCTTTTTAGTCGAAGTGGCATTTTGTGTCAACCTTTTCATCTGACGTGACACCTTTAGCGTGGATCTCATTTTATGTAATAAAAATGTCACGTCAGTGCAAAAAGGATGACAAAACTACGTTAAAATTGAGTTCAGGAACTCCTGTGATGTTGTAGTGTGTCGTAACAACCTTGGTCATAGTTCTAATGGGTACTAGATACTTACCTCTAAAATTAATTCTATTAATAATATTTTAAAATTTTAAATTTAATTATTATTATTTTCTTTAATTATTTAATACTAAAAATAATATAAAAAAAGAAGTAATAAAACACTCATGATTTTCAAAAAATGTATAATTAATTTGAAATAAACACATTTATAGGCCAAATAATGAAATATAAAATAGAGGAAAAGTAGTAGGAGCTTTCTCATTGCCATCGAGCTAAGCAAACGCACTATTCCCGATACCTTTCTCCATTTTTTCTCTCTACAAATACACCACTACTACCCTTTATATACACAAAAACGAAAACCTAGTGTATTTTTTCTCTCTCTTTGTTTCGTTTTATTTTTTGTTTGATTAAGTAAAGTGAAAACCCTAGCTTTTTTTTTTTGTTGTTGTTGTTGTTGTTGATCCGTGAATTATGGCATCTGGATCATCATGTAGACCAATTAATTCATCGACTTCAAAGGGTTTTGATTTTGGGTCAGATGATATTCTTTGTTCCTATGAAGATAACTATCCACATCACGATGGTGCCTCTAATGGAACCCACTCTGATCATGCACCTGTTAACAATTCTGCTAAGGTACTATGTGTTTTTTTTTAAAAAAAAAATAAAAATTTGCAACTGTAATTATTTTATTGTAGAGTTAAAAAGGTCACAAATACACTTAAAATATCTAGTTTTTTTAAGTTTCATCCCTTAGCAATTAGGTGTATCTCGTTTTTTTTTTTTTGAGTTTTAGACCTGTACAGTTAGGTGTATGAGACAAAAACGCTAGGTGATTCTTTTTGTGTATCCTAGCCTTGGTAGACAGAGTTACGTGATACTATCTGTTAAGAATTCTGTTAGGGGTCGTTTGGTTGGGAAATTGTTATCCCAGGATAACTAATACCGGGATTAGTTATCTCGGGATTACCCGGGATAACTTATCCCATCACATATATGGGATAAGTTATCCCATCACGAAAAATGGTGGGATAAGTTATCCACCATGGATTAACCCCTCCAACCAAACAAGGTATTAAGTGATTTTTTTATTTTATCCCTGGATAACTTATTCCTTGGATTACTTATACCTCACACCAAACGACCCCTTAAGGTATTTTGTGTTGTTTTTGTAATTTTACAACTGGAATTATTTTATTGTAGAGTTAAAGGGTCAAAAACACACTTAAAAGTATCTCAATTTTTTGAGTTTCATACCTGAACGATTAGGTGTATGAGACAAACACACACTTAAAATTTTTTGGTTTATTGAGTTTCATACCTGAACGATTAGGTGTATGAGACGAAAACACACTTAAATATCTCATTTTTTTGAGTTTTATACCTGAACAGTTAGGTGTATGAGAAAAAAAACTAGGTGATTCTTCCTGTCTATTATAGTCTTGTCTATAATAGTCTTGGTGGACAGAGTTACCTGCTACTACGTGTTAACAAGTTTGTTAAGGTACTATGTGTTTCTCTTTTTATGTTACAACTAGAATTATTTTATTTGAGAGTTAAAAAGGTCACAAAAACACTTAAAATATCTGGGTTTTTTGAGTTTGATACCTGAACAGTGTATGAGACAAAAACACACTTAAATATCTCGTTTTTTTTTATTTTCATACCTGAAGAATTAGGTGTACGAGACAAAAACATGCTTAAATATCTCGATTTTTTGAGTTTCATACCTGAACAATTGGGTGTATGATACAAAAACATGCTTAAATATCTCTAAACAATTAGGTGTACGAGACAAAAACACGCTTAAATATCTTGATTTTTTTGAGTTTCATACCAGAACAATTAGGTGTATGAGACAAAGACATGCTTAAACATCTCGATTTTTTGAGTTTCCTACCTGAACAGTTAGGTGTATGAGACAAAAACACGCTTAAATATCTCGTTTTTTTGAGTTTCATACTTGAACAATTAGGTATATGAGACAAAAACACGATTATCTCGGTTTTTTGAGTTTCACACCTGAACAATTAGGTGTATGAGACAAAACCACACTTAAATATCCTATTTTTTTGAGTTTCGTACTTGAACATGTAGGTGTATGAGACAAAAACACACTTAAATGTCTCTCATTTTGAGTTTCATACCTTAGCAAGTAGGTAGGTGTATGAGGCAAAATCACACTTAAATATCTCAATTTTTGAGTTTCACACCTGTACGATTAGGTGTATGAGACAAAAATGTACTTAAATCTCTCTCATGTTGAGTTTCGTACCTCAACAAGTAGATGTATGAGACAAAAACACACTTAAATATCTCAATTTTTGGAGTTTCATGCCTGAATAATTAGGTGTATGAGATAAAAACACGCTTAAATATATCATTTTTTTGAGTTTCATGCCTGAACAATTAGTTGAATGAGACAAAAACACGCTTAAAGTATCTCGGCTTTATGAGTTTCATACCTGAACAATTAGGTGTATGAGACAAAAACACACTTAAGTATCTCGATTTTTTTGAGTTTCATATCTGAACAATTAGGTGTATGAGACAAAAACACATTTAAATATCTCGGTTTTTTTGAGTTTCATGTCTGAACAATTATGTGTATGAGACAAAAACACATTTAAGTATTTCGTTTTTTTTTGAGTTTCATATCTGAACAATTAGGTGTATGAGACAAAAATACTAGGTGATTCTTTCCGTCTATCGTAGCATTGGTGGACAGAGGTAATGGACAGAGTTATCTGGTACTATCCTTAACAATTCTGTTAAGGAACTATGCATATTTCTTTTTATTTTATAACTGATTTTTATTGTAGAGTTAATCAGGGTAAAAACACACTTAAATATTTCGGTTTTTCGAGTTTCATACCAGAACAATTAGGTGTATGAGACAAGAACACACTTAAATATGCCATATTTTTTAGTTTCATACCTAAACAGTTAGGTATGAGACAAAAACACTAGGTGATTGATCCTGTCTATCCTAGCCTTGGTGGACAAAGGTAATGGACAGAGCTCTCTGGTACTACTTGTTGCTGCTGGTAGTCGAGGTGTGTAGAAAAGCTGACCTGAATATCACAATTATAAAAAAAAAAAGTGTGAATTTAATAACCTACCTACTGATTTTTCTTTTTCTTTTTGAATTGGAGTTATTTTATCGTAGAATTAATGGTCAAAAATACATTAAGTATTCTAGTTTTTTTCGAATTTCATACATGAATTATCACCATTATTCACGTAGGAGAAGTATATAAGTATCCTGATCTTTCTAGTTTCATTCTGAACTATCCTATGTGTGAGTTTCATACCTGAATTATCAGCTATGAGGGTAATAACAAAGTATTCACTGTTTGTATTTGAAATATCACCATTATTTAGGTACGATAAGTATATAAGTATCTTAATCTTTCGAGTTTCATTCTGAACTATCAGGTGTGTGAGTTTAGAACTAATTATTTATCAAAACACTTCAACTATCAATTATTCATTTTTTCCTATTAGATATATCACCATCTTTTAGGTAGGAAAAGTATATGAAGTATCATGATTAACAATTAAGTGTATGAGACTCAAACACTGGGTCATTTTTCCCAACTGCTCTAGCAGGATGGGAGGACAGTGTTACTTGATAACTTGGTGGGTGGGAGATGATAGGTATCTTGTGGAATTAGTCGAGGTGTGTAAAAAGATGATTCGGACACCTCGATTATCAAAAGAGAGTTTGTGAGGTTAATAACCAATTATTTATTAAAACACACCTTAGCTATTAATTGTTCATTTTTTCTATATGAAATATCACTATCGCTCTGGTAGGAGAAGTATATAAAGTATCCCGATTTTTTGAGTTTCATATTTGAACCGCTAGGTGTGTGAGTTTAGTAACCAACTATTTATTAAAACACGTTTTAACTATCAATTGTTCACTTATTCTATTTGAAATATCACCATCGTGCAGGTAAGACAGTGAAAAATTGATAGTTAGTGCATGTTTTACAAAACTCACACCTGGTAGTTCAAGTATGAAAGTCAAAATTTGAGATACTTCAGGTGTGTTTTTGACTATTAAGTCTATAGTGATAGTCTATTATGAGTTGTTTTGCTTGATACCTCTAGGGTTTTTTGGAAGTTATGAGAAAGAGCTTGAGAATTTGATGATGTGTATTGCTGAAAATTGTTAGTTTTGAAATTTCAGTGTCGTATTTATACTTTAGGTGTTCCTTCTGCACTTTTAGAGGTGTAGTAAATATTTTTGATAACCGTGGTGTCCGAGTAGCTTATTCACACCTCTACTAAACAATAACACAACTGCCATATAACGCTGTGTACTCCATCCATCAAAGCTTGGAAAGATGGAAAGAAATCTAACGTTATTGTGTGTAACTCTGTCCACTAAAGCAGATGGGAAGAAATCATATAACATTGTTGTGAGTTGTTTTATTTGATACCTTTAGAAGTTTAGGAAGATATGGGGGAAGTTTGAAAATTTGTTGATGGTTGTTGCTGAACATCATTAATTTTGGAGATTTGGTACCGTGTTATATGTTAGATGTTCATTTTGCACTTTCAAAGATGTTGTGAACATTTTTGATAATTGAGATGAAGTCCCTTGGTGTATGTTATTTGCGGATGACATAGTTTTGATTGATGAGGCGCGTAGCGGAGTTAATGCTAAGTTGGAGGGGTGGAGACAACTCTAGAAGCTAAAGAGTTCAGGTTGAGTAGGATCAAAATAGAGTATTAGGTGTGCAAATTCAGTAAAGGGTTAAAGGGTTGTAGGAGGCAGGCGTGGAAGTGCGGCTTGACTCACAGGCTATCCCATAAAGAAACTGTTTCAAGTATCTTGGCTCTGTAATTTAGGGGTGTGGATACATCGATAATGATATCACACACTATATTGGTGCGGCATGGATGAAGTGAAGGTTTGCCTCTAGAGTCTTGTGTGATAAAAAGATACCACGAAAGTTGAAGGTAAGTTTTATAGAGTGGTGGTTAGACTGACGTTGTATAGGGCAGAGTGTTGGCCAGTCAAAAACTCCCATGTTCAAAAGATGCATCTTGCAGAGATGGGGATGTTGAGGTGGATGTGTGGGCACACTAGGTGCGATAGGATTAAGAATGAGGTTATTTGAGATAAGGTCGGAGTGACCTCCGTGGTGGACAAGGTGAGGGAAGCGAGATTGATATGGTTTGGACATGTGAAGAGGCGAGGTGCAGACGACCAATGAGGAGGTGCGAGAGGTTGGGTGGATATAGTAGGTTTGAGGAGAGGTATAGGTAGGTAGGTTGAAGCAATATCGGGGAAAGTTACTAGACAACACATGGCGTAACTTTAGGTTACCGAGTACTTGACCTTAGATAGGAGGACACGTTTAAGATTAGAAGCTTAATCGGGTAGGAGTATTGTTTTGCTTTTTGAGGGTTTATGCTTGTGGGTGTTTGTCATGTTCTAACCGTAGTATGATGGTTTAGGATTTAGCCGTAGATGTTGAGGTGGAGCGAATCCCTACTTGTGATATCTATCATAGTGTATTGTTTATGGTTTTTGACTATCGCATTAGTTTGTTGTCATTATTTGTGATAGACTTTGCACAGTTTCCTTGTTAGTTATATTCCTTTCATTGTTTCTCTCTTCTTTGTATCTGGAATTGCTGCACTTGAGCCGAGGGTCTTTCGGAAGTAACCTCTCTACCTCCCGAGGTAGTGGCAAGATCTGCGTACACTTTACCCTTCCCAGACCTCACTTGTGGGAATTCACGAAGTATGTTGTTGTTGTTGATGTCGGGGCCCATCTTATGTGCATCTTGACTAACCACTAGTACAGCTGCACTCATCTTATGTGCACCTTGACTAACCACTAGTACAACTACACTAACTCTGTGTAACTTTGTCCACTAAAGCTTGGAAAGATAGGGAAGAAATCATATAAGGTTATTGTCTCCACGGGAATTTAGACTTGAGTTTCTATTGGAAACAACCTCTCTATCCCACAAAGTTAGGAGTACGGTTTGCATAATCGAATACTATAAAAAAAAATTGATAAAAAAGGTCTGCGTAAACCCACTTGTGGGAATATATTGGGTATGCTGTTGTTGTTGTTGGGAATTGGACCCGAGACCTCACAACAAACTTCATTGACTACTAGGACCCATCTCGAACATTATAGTGTACTTCCTCTTCTCTTGGGCTGAAAATGGTTCTGGTTTACTACTGTATTTTGCTCTCTTTTGTTAGTGCCGGTTTACTGTGGATTAGCAGCTGCAGCGACCAATTTGGCAATAAAGCTTACATATATGCACCTATATAATAATTATCCTGATACAATCTGTTTTAATATTCGGAGTGTGGATCAAAGTTATCGAAGATTAGCTTACTTAGCCTGCCTGCGATGGAAATCATGAGAATTTGCTGATGGGTATTGCTGAAAATTGTTGATTTTGGAATCATGGCGCTGGCATTATAGTCTAGGTGCACCTTTGCAATTTGGGAATGTAGTGTACTTTTTATTTTGTTCTCTTTGTTAGTGCTGATTAGTCATATATTTGCAGCTGCACTGACCAATTTGGTGATAAAGCTGCATATATTCACATATATGATAATTATCCTGATGCAATCTGTGTTTAATATTCTAAGTGTAGATCAACGTGGTTTACTTGGCCACCCATAGGTTTCAATTGTGTTTTAACTATGTATGAGATTTTTAGGCTGATACATTGGTGGCATCAGGAAGCTTGAGGGGCAGGCATCTGTCTATGCCGTCTCATTACATCTTATTATGCTTGTTTTGTGTTTGGTGTGAGGTGTGGATTAGTCTATATTCACTCATTTTCGAGCTGCTAATAGGGTGATGGATCAAAGTTGTAGACTTAAACTATTGATGACGGATCTTAAACTCTCCTACAGCTCATCTTCTTTTCATATCAAGCTCCTTCCTCTTTATGTCTGCCTCTCATTTTGTAAATGAATAAATCAAAGACATGAGACCACAAAACAGGTTAGCTAAAGTTTGGCCCGGAAGAATGGAGAGAAAAATACTTTCTGAAGTCAATTTGCATGTAGAACAAAATGGAAATCATGTTTTGCACAGTATCCTCAATAACTCTGGGTTTTATCGAGATTCTAGATTTGGTGTAAACCTTTGCAAGATGTTTGGAGTCAATAGTTTTGATGTAGCTTATTGATTATAATTTTATAAGATTTTAGCAGCTTTTTAGGAGTCATAGACAAGAGTTAGAATTTAACTTTCTGATTATGTATCTTTCCAAAGTGCTTTTTAGATCTTTTGTAGGAAAACTTTTTATTTCTATTTCATTACATTCAATCTTACCTAATCAACTGCTATTTGACTTCTTAGTTCTTACTCAATTATGGTCTTGTATTGAGCAGGAGTTTCACAAAAGCAGAATGACGAGGTCATCAATGTTTCCCACTTCGACATATAGTCCCCCAGAAGAGTCTTCCTTCAATCAAGACATGATATGTACTGTTGAGAAGACCATGAAAAAGTATGCGGACAACCTCATGAGATTTCTAGAGGGAATCAGTTCACGCTTGTCACAGTTGGAACTGTACTGTTACAACCTTGATAAGTCCATCGGGGAAATGCGGTCTGATTTAGTTCGGGATCATGGTGAGGCAGAATTGAAACTGAAGGCTCTTGAGAAGCATGTTCAAGAGGTTTGTGCACTGATTTCTTTGCATGGCATGCATCTATCTGGCACGTAACTTCTCCAGCTAAAAGCTGTTATTTTAGATATATCCCTTGCACAAGTTGAGTGTTAATCTCTTCTCGGTGTACGTACTAAAGTAAAGCCTGCCTTGTGATTATGGGTTGTATTGCTCACATATGTTACATGGTACAAAATATGTGTAATCCTATTTTTCGGAGTTCCTTTTTCTTTTTCACAAAAAATGATCTCTTTTTTACTCTCCACCTTCCCAAGCCCTAGAAAGTTAATCCTAGCATGATAATTTGTAATGTGATAAATTTTTATTACCTATTATGTTTGACTAACTTTTAGCTAAAAATTAAAATCCATGCAAAACTCTCTCCCATCACATAACTGATGGCCTTGGAAACTCATCAGTCCCTTGGTCTCAAGTGTTGTGTTTTTTACTTGCAATGGATGGATTCACGTCTGCTCAAATTTTCGTGGAACATATTCTGCTGTGACAGGAGAATTTTCTACAGTTTACTAGACTTATAGAAGTTTTCAGCTCTAACAGGTTACCTGATGGTAGAGAATTTTCTAGACTAGACATAGGGAGCACATTATAGTTACACAGATACAATCAGCAAACTTCACCTCGTATCAGATTAAGTTTGAATGGAGCTCATGTGCTGTTGGAAACTGTAGAGATGCTAATCATAAGGATTCACTGGCATAGTTTGCGTCCGTCTTTCTCTGCCAGAACATGCATCTTTCTAATTTTTTGTGTCTAAACTTTAGATAGACTGACTCATTGACGTTTTATACCTTTGATAGAGCTTAAGGCTCCTAGGCAACATGTATGAGTTTGATTTTGTCCAATTTTAAGCTGCTCCCTGGAATATCACCTTCACTTTCCAACTTTAATAGCTATTTGCTGACTAATTTTTTTACTGTTACTCCTGCAGGTCCACCGGTCTGTACAGATACTGAGAGATAAGCAAGAGCTTGCTGATACTCAGAAGGAGCTGTCTAAGCTTCAGTTCACGCAGAAAGAACCAACTTCAGCCAGCAATTCTCAGCAGAATGACGACAGGACTGCTCAACCTGTGTCTGATGCGAATAAAGGTGATAACTCAACTGATGTGCATGGACAACAACTGGCACTTGCTCTACCCCATCAAGTAGCTCCCCGGGCTCCTCTTACTAACCGACCCATCGAGCAGCCACAACAGCCACCTCCTCCGCCAATTCCATCTCAAAGTTTGACGCAGTCACAAGGCTACTATTTACCCCCAGCGCAGATGTCAAATCCACCAGCTCCAACTCACTTGTCCCAAGGTCAATATCTGTCATCTGACCCCCAGTATCGAACTTCTCAAATGCAAGATCTTTCTAGGGTACCACCCCAGCCAGCAGCACCTCAGGGAAATCAGACCCCACAAATCCAGTCAATGCCTCAATATCTGCAGCAATGGGCACAACAGGTACCTCAGCAGGTTCAAGCGTCCCAACAGGTTCAACAGCATCAGCTTCCAACTGTGCAACTGCAAGCTAGATCCTCATCACCTGCTGTTTATCCCTCTTATCCACCCAGTCAACCGAATCCTTCTCCCGAACAGGTCCCTAATAGCATGCCAATACAAGTGTCATTTTCTGCAATCCCTCAATCAGTTGTGAGCCGTCCAGAAGCGGTGTCCTACGGATTTGATAGGTCTGGCATACCACTTCAATCACAGCCTCCGACCCAGCATCTCAAGCCTTCGTTTGGTGCTCCAGGGGATGGGTATGCAGCTAGTGGGCCTCATCCATCCCTTTCTGCAGGAAATGCATATTTGATGTACGACAGTGAAGGCACAAGGGGACATCCACAACAACCACAAAATTTCCCACAAAGTGGTTATCCTCCCTCCAGCTTCCCTCCCCAGAACGCACAGTCTGCCCCCAGCCCCAATCTTATGGTTCGTCCACCTCAATCGATGCACACTCATCTTTACAACGAATTAATTGAGAAGATGGCAAGCATGGGCTATAGGGGTGATCATGTGGTTAATGTGATCCAAAGGCTTGAGGAGAGTGGTCAGACAGTTGATTTCAATACTGTGCTTGATAGGCTGAATGGACATTCTTCCGGTGGTCCTCAGAGAGGATGGTCGGGTTAGGTCATCAGCTCAACCTTTCTAATTATGTTTTTTCATGTATGGTCGCACAATTTGACTCTAATACTATCTATTTGCTGAATAAGGGTCGTATAAGTAGGCAGTTATCAATGGTGTTGTATACAGTGCTATCGTGCTGTGTATTGTATATTTGCCATGTCTTACTTCTGAAATTTTATTTGTTGTAAGGCAGCATGCTTTCGAATATTGTAATATAGGAGAATTGATGAATACCTCTTTTTAAGATTGAACATGTTCTCTCATTTTTGTCCTTTGATCAATATTTGTTGTTCCCAACTTAACAGAGCAATATATGCTTGTGAATCTATTTCTGGGTCCAAACTTGCCCCTAACGACATTGGATCTAATGACAATTAACTAATGACATCGAAAACTTTTAGGTCTCTTTGTTGAAGTGCATATGTATTGCTGCTAAAAGCCTTTATTGTTGTATTGGTGTATAAGCATGTAATGAAGAAGTGATTTTGCTTAGGAAGGTAAGAAACACTTACGTTTCCATGCTTTAGAACCACATGGCTTTCTGTTATGAACTCTACTCAAAAGTTCGGCTGGGAGGAGCATGAAGATCAATTTGACGGAGGTGATTAGACATGATATGGAGCAGCTTCAGCTTATCAAGGATATGGTCTGAAAAGACAGGTGCGGAGGAGACGGATTAGGGTAGAAGGATATCAGGAACAAGTGTGTCAGTGCTAGTAGGTAGGACTTTGTTATTTATGTTAGTAGCTAATACTAGTATTATTTCAGAATGTTGTATCATTTGTTGTATTACGTGGTGAATCTTGTCTATGGTATTATTGGGTGTGGTAATTTCTATTGTTTCTCGTCCTTTTACTATTCTTTTTCTTGATTGTTTTATCTTGAGTCGGGAATCTATTGAAAACAATTTCTCTATGTCACCTCTGAGGTAGTGGCATAAATTTCGTACACTAATTTTGTAAGAGTTATATTGTTTTATTTTCATTAGCCATTTTGTAATTGCAGTCTACAATCTCCTAATTTCTACTCCCTCCGTTCCATTTTACTCGTCTCAAATTTTCTAATTTGATTTCTCATTTTACTCGTCATTTTTCATTAATCAAGACAAGACAATTTTTTTTTTTCTTTTTTACCTTTAGTATTATTAATTGTTTTTTCTCTAAATTAAAATATAAACATCGTTTAATAGGGGTAGTAGTTATATTATTAATTGTTTTTCTTAATCAATGTGCAATGTCAAATTGAAACGAGTAAAATAGGAAACAAGTAAAATGGGAGGGAGGGAGTATTTTCCTTTTGTTCTTTGATTGCTTGTAAGTTCTTTTTACCATCAGTCCAAAGCTTAGTTTGTTACACTTTCCCAATTCCCATGCCCTGTCTAATTTTTAAAATAGTTTCCACTCTCCAATAGATCTTATCGAAAAACTTAAACTATTAAAAAGTAAAAATTTCAGTTTTTTTTTAAAGCAACTTGTTGGTGAATAAATTCTTAAGGGCATCTGAATATATAAGTAGAAATATTTTAAAACATTCTTTATAGTTGATGGAAAACAATGGATCTTGTTAAACACAGTGGAGGCTTAACAAAAGAAAACAAAATGCCTGTTTTAATTATACATTGGTTGCAGGCTCCATACTAGGAATATGAACCTTGTTGGCAACTGGTCAATGCACTAAACTTCCGCTATATATGAGTTCGAAGTAGGATATGATCACATAAAATCTATTGCATGCAATATTTTTGCAAGAGGTTATTTTCATGACCATGTGATCTTTTCATCTTTCACCGGCAATTCTTACTGTTACGTCAAGATTTTCCTTCATAAATTTATCATAAATTCTTGTAATATTTACCTCGTTCGAAACTTGTCAATGCTCTAAGCTTCAACTATATGTGGGGTCTAAAGAATGATCGGATCACATTGTGTTTGTTGTATGCACTATTTTCCTGCATCTCTACAAGATGTTGTTTTCATGGCTTGCTTGGTCCCTGTCGACAACTCTTACCATTGCATCAAAGCTTCCCTCATAAACTCTTAGGGATCGTTTGATAGGGTGTATAAAAATAGTGCAAAATAATATGATGTATTGGTAATACTTGTATTAATTATGCTTGCTTTAGTTATGCTAACATTATTTATTATGGAGTGTTTGATTTAGTGTGTTAAAAATAACATGCATTGTATTTTTGTAAATAAAAAAAATTATTTACAAAAACACCCTTCACAAATATAATGAAAATAATGTAGAAAAGGTTTTGAGGGGGCTACTGTATTTTATCCCTGCAGCCATGCTAATGCATGCATTAAAATCCCTTGCATTGCTAATACGAAGGTTTTCCATGTATTAGTTATACATAGCATAATACACAATCGAATGTATAACTAATTATTGCATTAATTACACGCTAGCTAAGAAAGCACAAAACTAATAGATGCAATATTTTTTAATTTCGAATACATCCAACCAAACACACCTTTTAACTCTTTTGTTTGGTGTCCTAGATCACAATGACATAGTTGTCTATGAAATAATATTTTAGATAAAGGTAGTTGAGAAGATTTAGCATCTGGTTCCTATCAAAGGATACACTTGGTGGACACCAAATGTGAAGATTCTTGCCTGAATTTGCAGGTAGGTGTTTGATATACCATATTATAAAGAGACAATGATTAAAAAAACATGTAGAGTATATTTTTTTTTCGAGTTCTCAATATGAATTATCATCTGTTTTTTCTATTTCTCATCTGAATTATCACCAACTACTTATTAAAACACACATCGACTAGCATCTGACGATGCATGGCATACACTTTTTTCTTTTATTTAAAAATGGTGTCAAATAGCACTTCATGAATAATTAAAGGAATTACTTTGATATTTTTCTTGTAAAAAGAATTAAGAGATAATGGTTAAAAACACTTCTGAATTATCTCTTCTTTTTTTTTTGGCTAGTTTCCCACTTAAATAATCAAGTAACACATCTCAAAGTTAATGATTCTACTGCCCTATGGCAGTTTTATGGGCAAATTAAGTTGTCACGCAACTTTTGACGATTGTATTTAAATATTTGATCTAATCAACTTCAAGGTATATTCGAATAACTAGTTCATATTTTTCTTGTAAAAAGAATTAAGAGATAACGGTTAAAAACACTTCTGAATTATCTCTTTATTTTTTTGGCTAGTTTCCCACTTAAATAATCAAGTAACACATCTCAAAGTTAATGATTCTACTGCCCTATGACAGTTTTATGGGCAAATTAAGTTGTCACGCAACTTTTGACGATTGTATTTAAACATTTGATCTAGTCAACTTCGAGGTATATTCTAATAAATAGTTGATAATAATTCAAGCAGAAATCACAAACACCTGATAGTCAACTATGAAACTCGCAAAAAAAGTGATACTTCAGATGTATTTTGACCATTATCTCTTTATATTATATCTCTTCTATATACTGAAAGAACTAGACAGAAACAAATAGAAAGAGTTAGAGATAAGAGAGAAAAAGCAATAGAGATGAGAGGAATGAAAGGTGAAATTTTGCTTAACATGCCTGCAGAAAAAGCATGGGAAATGTATAGAGATAATGATATAATTAGCAAAATAAATCCACAAATGCTTGCTAAGGCTGAATATGTTCAAGGAGATGGAGAGCCTGGCAGTCTTAGGTGTTTCCATCTTGGTCCTGGTAAGTCTTTCATGTCACTCTGTTGTCATATGGATACACCGAGTGCGAGTAAGTATTTTGATAGCCGTGGTGTGCGGATCAATATGGTTGTATCGCGATTAATTCTACGAGGTATCTCCTAGGTGACTCTCTTTATGATCAACGGATGGAAAGAAATCACCTAAGTTTCTTTTTCCCGATATGAAATCTCATGGTTATCAATACACTTCACTGATCACTAGGTCACTCTCCTAGGTGCTTACGAGCATCTACTTTCTATTCTAAGTTCATACTATCCAAGAATAACAAGGTTTACAATCAAATATTTAGGGAATTTTTTAATATATATACAGAGTCTAGACAAAAATGACTAGAATCACATGGAGTCGTAAGTAATACCAGAAGCGAAACCAAGATTTGAGGTTTATGAGTTTTGAACTTGTTATCAAACCCATAGCTCGTTTTAGGTACTAGATTCACAATAATATACTCATACATGTTTGATGAATTTCGTAGTACAGATATACATCTAAGCAAAAACTGTTGAGTTCATCCAAAACCGTTCCTAATACTGTTGATCCACACCCAGTGGCGGAGCTACCTTTGCTCTAGGGGTTTCATCCGAATCCCCTTCGATAGAAAATTATATTGTTTTTATACTATTTTTACATGGTTAAAATTTTTTTTATGCATATATAGTAGATGTTGAACCCCCTTCGATTAGTTCACATATTTACTTCTAAACGCCGTCAGTGATGATCCTGGCTCCGCCACTGTCCACACCCCTACATTGTATTCATTCAAGTATCTAATTGCAATACATTTCACAATTCTCCTTTATGCAGCATTGAGCAACTATGTCAAACAATCAATAGAAAAAATAGAGAAGGTGGAAGAAGGGAGGTTAGTGACATACCAAGTCATTGATGGTGATTTAAGGAAAATGTATAATCCATACATAGTTACATTCTCCTTCATCCCTGTACAAGGCAACAGTAACCAATGTGTAGCAGAATGGAAAGCTGAATATGAGCCAATTGCACCTGCTATTCCTACACCAGAAAAAGCAAGAGATGCTGCACTTTCATTTCTCAAGTCATTCGGATAATCAGAAGCGAATTCAGGATCTAAGCTTTAAGTTTCTTAGTAGTATATGAGTCGTCGTATTTTAAAAGTTATGTGTTCATATTGGGTTCAAATGAGCCTGGTACTCTATGCTCGCCTCTGAATTCATGTTTTGTTTAGGAGCGAAGAGGTCATTTTGTTACATGTACTATACAAAATGATCTCGCCAATAAGCATAAGCGGATACATGATTTGGAGTTTAGTTATAAATTTTTGTTGACATCTCAAATTAATATGTAATAATAACTGGTTTGCTCGTCAAGTATTTGATGTGTTAGCTTGTAATATAGTTATGTGTTCATATTGGATTCAAATGAGCCTGGTACTTTATGTTCGCCTCTGAATTCATGTTGTGTTTAAGAGTAAAGAGGTCATTTTGTTACATGTACTATACAAAATGATCTCGCCAATAAAGCATAGGCGGATACATGATTTGGAGTTTAATTATGAGTTTCTGCTGACATCTCAAGTTAATATGTAATAATAACTGATTTGCTAGTCAATTATTTGATGTAAAAGTTAGCATGTAATAATAATAATGTAATTTATTACTATGTTGCCACGGTTTGAATTGGGACCCGATGGGCTCGGGGGTGTTTCGACCCAGTTGAAGCTCGTGTTGATGTTACAAATTTTGTTGGTGTAGCACATGCTCCGCGACCGCGGAAGAGTTGGCCAACACAATCGCAAGGGGGGTTTTGCGACCGCAAAGGCGAGTCAGATAGTTATACTTTTTGTGCGATCGTATAGTGGTTCATTGCTAACCGGCTTGTGTGTAAGGGGTGGGGTGGCCGGGGGCGGGGGGTTAACACCGGCAACGCGGGGTAAGGGATCATGTTGAATAATTCTTTTAGGGATCCCATTCTTTTATGGACAAATGTAGTTAGCTTTTGATTGTATATTTTAGATCAGTTTTCAACGAGTAATTTTCAAAAATCTGTTTGACCATAAAATTTGATCTTCAAATATTTTCCAGAAATTCAAACCACTTTTTTGGAATTCCACCCACAAAACTTCAAAAAAAAAAAAATTCAAATAAATACATGTTCAAATATAACTTCAAATATTAAATACTTAACTTTCAAATTTTTACAACTTTAAAGTTTTTAAATTTCAAATTTAGCAACTTAATTTTTCAAATATCAAGTTTTAACTTAAAATTTATGGCTAAATTGCAATGAGTTGGTTTGCACAAAACTTAACTCCCTTGGCTAATGTGGATAATTTAATTAGTGTGCTAAAAAATAAAAGGAAAAGGGTTAAATTCACCTTACTTTGAAAAATTAGCTAACTATGTCATTCGTCATATTTTTGGGTCAATTTTATCCCGTGCTATGAAAAATTTGCTAAATTTACCCCTCTACTAGATGTCATACTTTGAAGTCATATTTACTCTTGGTATTAAGAGACTCTTCACGTGTACTTTCTTTTAATAAAAAAGCCTAAGTCAATGTCAAATGATCCATTTTTTTTTAAAAAAAACATATTCTAATCTAACTAGCCCGATCTGACCTACAAAAAAATACACCCTGACTCTGTTATATTGGTCGAATTTTTTCAATGAATAAATATACTTCTCTTTTTAGACGTGCAACACTGACAAGTTGTTTACAAATGAACAAAAAGTAAAATGAAATAGAACAACGCAAAAACATGAAACCAAAGAAAATATCTATTACAATCTCTGCTCCTGTTCAGTTATGTTCAAAATTTGGTATTCAATTCTATGTGCATCTAAATTAAAAAATTAGTGGATAAGTTTTCTGATCAAATGACATGAAGAAAATTTTGTGTAGATCCAAATTGTATATAAAGACATAAGAATGAAAAGATGTTACAATTGACACATAGAGAGACCTCTTAACTCAATCAATAAGAATAATATCCAGTGAGTCTAACATTTGCCTGGTAAGTGCCATTTTTCATAAGCTCACGCTGATGCAGATCCATGAATCGAGAGAAAGATATATTTGTTTGTGTTTGCACTGATGCAGATCCATTTTTCAAGAGCTATTATTCAATGGCTTAATCTCGTTGAAAATATTTGACCAACAGAACTGAGGGTATATTTATTTGTCTTTTTTGTGGCTTGAGTCGGATCATGCGGATTCGATTAGAGTGTGTTTTATTTTTTAAAAAGGGGCATTTAACATTGATTTAGGCTTTTCTATTAAAGTAAGGGTACAAGTGAAAAATTTCTTAACAATGAGAATAAATTTAACTTCAAAACATAACATCGAAGATAAATTGACGAACGGTATATTTAACCAATTTTCCAAAGTAAAAGAGGTAAATTTAATAAAAAAGCATGAGAAAAAAAGTAAATTTGACCCTAAAATATGGTGAAGATTACATTTAATTAATTTCTTAAAATAGAGAGGTGAATTTATCATTTTTCCTAAAATAAAAAAGGTCATTTATACAAATGCCTAATTTACAAATTCTCCCTCGTCTCTAGTTAAAACAACCAAAACATAAGTCAAAATTGGCGCAAAATTTAGTACTTACTACTCAAAAAATTCAAAAAACCGCGGTAAATTCTTGGCGCCAATCTTCCCGCCATAGCACAATTTTACACTGCTATTTATACATCACAAAAACCCTATCAATAAATTCATCAAAAATAAAAAAATTCCTTTTTATTTTCCATTCAATATTTTCTTGATCATGGTGGTAGCATTAGGTCCTGGAAAATTCTACGGCAGCAGTTTACCGAGGCCGAGGTTTTACGAGAATCCGAATGGGGAACGGGTTGATCCACCGGTATCCGTTATGGATCCGTTGATGTCATGGGCTGAAGAAGCTCATTGGTCGATGGGTGGATTGAGTTTCAAGCGTCTCCGATTACAGGGACGGATTGAAGGGAATATAAAGAAACTCAGATCTGAGAAGGAGAAGATTGAGAAGAAGGCGAAGAAATCAGCCCCGAAAGGTACTGTTACTTCGTTGAATTTGGAGCGGAAGATGCGGTTGATTGATGAGCCTGATGATTATGAGAATGAAGAGATTGAGGTTGTGGAGAAATTGGGTAAAAGGGGTTCAAAGAAGATGAAGAAATCAGCCCCAAAAGGTTCTACTGCTTCGTTGAATTTGAAGAGGAAGGCACAATTGGTTGATGAATCTGATGATGATGAGAATGAAGATGTTGAGGTTTTGGAGAAATTGGGTAGAAGGGGTTCAAAGAATACGAAGAAGGAATTGTCCCGAAAAGGTCTTAATGTAAGTTCGTCTTTGTCTCCATCTGATGCTACTGTTGCGATGAATTTGAAGAGAAAGATGCAATTGGTTGATGAATCCGATGATGAAGAGAGTGAAGAGATTGAGGTTGCGGAGAAATTGGATAAAAGGGGTTCAAAGAGGATGAAGAAGAATTTGAAGAGGAAGGTGCAATTGTTTGATGAAGCTGAAGGAGATAAGATTGAGAAGGAGACGACGACGAAGAAGAAATTGCTGCCAAAAGGTCTTAATGTAAGTCTATCTTTGTCTCATTCTGATGCCACTGTCAATGAATCCGATGATGAGAATGAAGAAATGGGGGTTGTGGGTAGAGTGGAAAAAAGGGGTGCAGTGAGGAAATTGTATGATGATTTTGATAGCGTTGTTGCGGAGGAAAGTGGAAGGAAAACAAGAAGTGGAAAGAACAGAGAGGCTGCTGCTGCTGTAGTTGCTGTTGAGAAGAAAGTGGAGAAAGCGAAGACGAAGGGAGGGAGATTGAAGAAGGGTGTGAAGAGTGGTGATGATAAGGTGAGAACTTCACCTAGATTGATGAAAAAAGGGTTGCCTTGAAGGTGTTTGATAATGTGTCAATGAAATGAAATGTTTTTTTTTAAGAGTACAGTGTTGGTTTCCTGGCTTTGAAATGTAAGTTGGATTTATGTAGTAAGTTAATCTTGATAAGATGAATGAAGGTTTTATTGTTTTATGAAATGATCCAATTTGCTTACATTGTGGAAGTGTGGGTTTTGTTATTTGGATCAATGAAATGAGATGTTTGAGTATTAGCTTTGAAGTAAGTTGGATTAGTGTAGTAAGTTAATCTTGATAAAATGGATGAAAATTTTATTGTTATATGAAATAATCCAATTTGTTTAGATTGTCGAAATGTAGGTTACCCTTGAAGGTGTTTGATTATTTGTGTCAATGAAATGAAATGATTATGAGATCATTTCATTATATACAAATTTTGCTCTTTGGGTTCATCGATTAACTTTTTCATAATATGAAGGTTGGTTAATTTGAGTCCTCCCTATTTGATGTTTGATATGTATAATAAGTATTAGTTTCCTTGAGTTGTGGTCACATTTGAGTATGCATTTGTGTTATACGTTTGAAATATGGTTCATGGATCATGTTGTTTCTTGTTGTGTTTGTCCAAAGAAAAGTTTATCAATTGGCTCCTATCTACCAATGAATGGTAGTTTGGTGCACCGACACTCTTGCTATGCATAGTGTCTAGGAAGGGTCCCACGACAAGGGTGTATTGTATGTAATTTTATCTTGCATTATTATTAGAGGTTGTTTCCAAGGTGTGCACCTGTGACTTCCTGGTCACACTACAACTTTATCAATTACTCCAAGGATTGTCTTCAGGCTTTTATCTACAAACTTTTTCAAGAAATTTGGTTAGATGCATTTATAGACTATTGATTATTGTTAGTTTTAAATAGACAAATCACACATAACACTATGCAAACGATATCTAGATTGCTACAGAAAAGAAGCAGGAGAATGAAAAGATCACTGAGAAAGAGAAACTTGTGCAGAGAGATTTACTTTCTGTCCAAGAGTAGTTACATAAAGTGTTCTTTTTTAAAAATTGAAATAGATAATGACCGTACTTTAAAGTGATGGTGCTAACCATGCTAACTACCTCCTAATAACTTAAAAAAGAAATACAAAAAATAAAATAAACAAATACTGTAGTCCTAAAGCAACTAATAATATTCCTCCTTGCATTAGGAGTTGCCTTAGGAACTTAAACTTGCTGACAGGAAGGGATTTCGTAAATGCATCTGCAAGTTGATCTTCGGATTTGCAATAAACAAGAATCACTTCTCCTTTTTTCTGCACATCCCTCAAGAAAAAAAGCTTAATGTTGAAGTGCTTAGTTTTCCCGTGAAACACTGAATTATGTGAAATAGCTATTGTAGCTTGATTATCAACATGAATCTCAGTATTACCCTTTTGTTCCATATGCAAATCAGAAAATATTTTTCTCAGCCATAAGGTTTGATTTACTGCTGTTATTGCAATAAATTCAGCTTCTGCCGTGGACTGTGCCACATTTTCCTGCTTCTTGGAACACCAAGAGAAAATGCTCGATCCCAGACTGAAGCAAAATATCCTAATGTACTTTTCATGTCATCAATGGATCCGGCCAAATCACTATCTGAGAATCTATACAACTTGAAATTCTCATACTTTTTGAATTTGACCCCATACTCGACAGTACCTTTAATGTATCTTATAATATTTTTTTTCTGCTTGCAAATGCATTTTAGTAGCACAATGCATAAACCTAGACAAAAGACTTACAACAAATAGAATATCGGGTCGTGTAACAGTGAGATACATCAAGCATCCAATCAAGTTTCTAAAGTTTCCTTCATCAACTCTCTCAGTTCCATCCCTTTTGCTCAACTTCTCCTTTGGATTCATCGGTGTGCTTGTTGCCTTGCAATTTTCCATGTGGAATTTCTTCAGTATCTCCCTAGCATACTTCTTTTGGCAGATAAAGATTTCATTGCAACCTTGCTTGATTTCCATCCGTAGAAAGTATGTCATTAGTCCTAGGTCTGTCATCTCAAAGACTTGCATCATTTTCTTCTTAAACTCTTCAACCAGCCGCACATTGTTTTCTGTCACCAAAAGATCAACATAAAGGGAAACAATAAGCAGATCAGTTCCCTTGTTTTTGACATAAAGAGTAACTTCAAACAAACTTCGAACAAACCCCAAACTCAACAAGTGATCATCAATCCTGTTATACCAAGCTCTTGGGGCTTGTTTTAAGCCATAAAGAGCTTTTCTAAGCAGACAGACTTTTTCTTCTTTTCCTTGGTCAATGAAACCCTCGGGCTGCTCTACATAGATTTCTTCCTGCAATACACCATTTAGAAAAGCAGATTTGACATCTAGTTGGAACATTTTCCAACCCTTTTGTGCTGCTATTGCTAGCAACATTCTGATGGTATCTAGTCGGGCTACTGGAGAAAAGGTATTCGAGCAATCAACACCGATATTTGGGCATATCCCTTGACGACAAGCCTAGCCTTGTATTTGTTGATAGAACTGTCAGAATTAAGCTTGGTTCTAAATACCTATTTTACTCCAATGACCTTTCTATCTTTCGGTCTGTCAACTAACTTCCAAGTGTTGTTTTTCTTGATCATTAGCATCTCCTGCTCCATCGCGTTTCTCCATTTTTCATCTTGAAGCGCTTCCTTGTGCCCTGCAGGCTCACAAACTGCCACATTACTTTGTTGATAGATGTCAGAAAGTAATCTTGTACCTCTAACTGGAGTATCATCTACTAACTCATTTTGCCATTGATTGGATGTCTGCTCCTCCGAAGCTTTGACTGAAAGTTGATTGTTTTTCCAATCTCATTTCTCTTCCTCATTGAAGTGCACATCTCGACTAATAATCATCTTCCCTGTTTGTGGATCATAAATTTTGTAGGCTTTGGAGGATGAGCTATAACCCACAAAGATTCCCGGGATGGCCCTTTTATCAAGTTTGTCTCTTTTAACCTGCGACACATGAAAGAGACAAACACAACCAAATACGTTAATGAAGGTTAGAGATGGTTTGAATCCATTCCAAGCCTCAAATGGAGTTTTACTCTCCAACGCTTTAGTGGGAAGCCGATTTTGGAGAAATACTGTTGTATTAGCTGCCTCAGCCCAAAAAAATTTTGGCAACTCTTTTTCATGCAACATGCACCGCGTCATCTCCATTATATACCCGTTCCTCTTTTCACTAACTCCATTTTGTTGCGGAGTAGTAAGCTGATGTGAAATACCCTCTTCCTCATAGAATTTGTTAAATTCTTCAGAAGTGGAATCTTTTCCATTATCAGAACGCAGGGATTGGATTCTGCAACCACTTTGATTTTCTACCATTTTCTTGAACTTCCAAAATATTCCAGCCACCTCTGATTTGTATTTCATGAAAAAAATTCAGCAGAATCTTGTATAATCATCAATGAATATAACATAGTAAAGACTACTATTAAAGGACGGTGTCCTTTGAGGTCCTGCAATATCTGTGTGAATCAATTGCAACCTTTGAGAAGCGCGCCATGATGCTTTAGGAAATGGTTTCCTGTTCTGCTTACCAAATTGACAAGCTTGACAACTTGGTAAGTGATCAACGAGAGTTGGTAGTCCTCTTGTCATATCTTCCTTCTTCAGTAACAATAATGCTTGTAGATGACAGTGACCAAGTCTCTTGTACCAGATTTCCGTTACATCTGCCTTCATGGAATAAGCAAGTTGCTCCTTCTCCGTTGGACTAAAGGAAAAACTCCTTCCTCTCATCTTCACCCTGAAAATTTTATTTCCTGCAGTGTCACTGATTTGACAGTGATCATTTTCAAAGAAAAGTCTAAATTTTTTTTCCATCAGATGTCCTACACTTAGTAAGTTTTGATCAATCTCAGGAACATAAAGAACTTCAACAATTTTCTTTATGACTGTGTCAGTCTTGATAGCTATGGTTCCAATTCCTTTGACATGAAGATGGTCCCCATTTCCTATCCCAACCTTGGAAATTTTAGTGGGCTTCAACTCCTTGAATAGGCTCTTGTCATGAGTCATGTGATTAGTGCACCCACTATCAATTAACTAAGAATCTGTTGAGATCTTACTTGAGAAACATATTGCAACAAAAAGAAGATCCTCATCTTCTTGAGCAACAACTTGAGCATTTTCTTCCTGCTGTGGGGTTTTACTTTTGCAAATCACCGCCTCATATCCAAGTTGATTGCATTTCTTACATTTAGCATCTGGTCTCCTCCAACACTTGAATGGTGGGTGGCCTTTTCTTCCACAGTGATGGCAAGGGGGGAAGTTTTTCGGACTTCCTCCCTTACCTTTGATGTTGGTTGATGTTTCTCCTTCACTCAATGCTTGATTCTTTTTCTTCTTCAAAAATTTGTCAACCTGGTGCTTACTGACAAGAGCCCCTTCTGTTGTAACATCCTATCTCATGAGTCTTCTTTGCTCTTGAGCTTTCAGGGCATTGAGCAACTCCGTCAAACTAATTTTTGACAAATCCTTAGTATTTTCTAAGGTCATAATTGTTGCTTCATACCTTTTAGGAACTGTTACCAGAATTTTCTCAACAATTCTTGAGTCGGCAAGTGTAGAGTATCTGAATACTCCTTCGCTGTTTCAAAATCCTTTATTTTTTGCAATTCAAATTCCCTAATTAAGTTTAAAACTTGCATACCTTTTATTCTCTCATCTCCAGCATACTCTTCCTTAAGATAATCCCATACTTCTTTAGCAGTTTTCAGAGACATTATTCGTGTGAAAACTGTTGACGATACAGAAGCAAATAGATATGCCTTGGCCTTCGATTTTCTTGTCCTCTTTTTCTTGTGTGCTTTAATCTGAGCCATGGTGGGATTATTCGGTAGGGCTGGAACATCGTAATCCTCTTCCACAGCTTCCCATAGATCTAAAGCATCCAAGTATGTCTTCATTCGTACTGCCCAAACTTGATAGTTATCTCCATCAAAGACCGGCGGAGCGATTGGTGAGAAACTGGTTTTTGTATCCATGACTTCTCCAACTCAATCACAGATCCCTTAAGATGAAAACTTTGATACCAAATATTAGTTTTAAATAGACAAATCGCACATAACACTATGCAAACGATATCTAGATTGCTACAGAAAAGAAGCACGAGAATGAAGAAGATCACTGAGAGAGAGAAACTTATGCAGGGAGATTTACTTTCTGTCCAGGAGTAGTTACATAAAGTGTTCTTTTTTAAAAATTGAAATAGATAATGACCCTACTTTAAAGTCATGGTGCTAACCATGCTAACTACCTCCTAATAACTTAAAAAAAAAATACAGGAAATAAAATAAATAAATGCTGCAGTCCTAAAGCAACTAATAATAATTATACTTGGAATTTGTCTATGAGAAACTTCTTGATCATGAGATCTTTCTTAAGCAGGAAGAAGCCAAACGGATACCACCAATCACTGCTGCAATTACTCAACGAAACAACCAAGCACCTTCAAGAAACAACAATAATCAAAAGCAAGGAAGTAATACCTCACAAGGCAGCAAACCATGGCATTCCCAACAGCTCGAGACTCCTCAAATACCCAACCATGGCGCTCTCATCAAAATCAGCAGCCTAAAAATACTGACCGTTTTCTTCGCTGTCAACTCTGTGATCACCCCGGTCACTCTGCGAAAGTGTCTAGATCCCGGTCTCACAACCACTTTCAGGCTTGTGCTTATTATGTTGCTCAGATTTCACCGCAACAAGATCCATGGATTATTGACTCCGGGGCTAACCATCACATCACAACTGATGCTCGCAGTTTAGCCACTTCTCAGGACTACAATGGACCCGACGAGATCTCAATGGGAAATGGTAATACCATTCCAATTTCTCACACTGGTAACACTCGCTTATTTGCATCAAATAAAAGCTTTAAATTAAATAATACCATCTGTGCCCCATCCATTAAAAGAAAACTTCTCTCTGTCTCTAGATTTTGTCATGATAACAAAACATCTATTGAATTTTTTCTGTTTAATTTTGTTGTGAAAGATCTGACTACGGGGGCGCCTCTGGTGTGCGGGCAGAATAGACATAGGCTGTATGAGTGTCCGCAAGAGACAACACGTATTTTCCAACCTCAATCAAATTTGGTAGTTAGTCGTCTTTCTATTGACCTGTGGCATCGACGATTGGGGCACCCAAATCGTCAAAGTTTACATAAGTTTTTAAGAAAGTTTTCAATTCCATTTTGTGATTCAAAAACTCCTTTAGTTTGTAATTCTTGCAATTCAAATAAGATGCACAGGTTACCTTTCTCTGCAAATACTCTGCAAAGTCAACGACCATTGCAAATTATTTACAGCGATTTATTGGGACCTTCCCTGGTGTTGTCAATTGATCAAAAGCGTTATTATGCATTGTTTGTTGATCACTTTTCAAAATATATGTGGATACATACCCTGAAAAATAAAAATGACTTTAAAGATGTTTTTAAAAGTCCGCATCCTTTACTTGAACGTCGCTTTAACACAAAAATTCTCTCATTTTACACTGGTGGTGGTGGTGAATTTGAAGGATTATCTACCTACTTAAAAACACATGGTATTGAACATCTTGTTTTACCCCCTTTTACACCTCAACGTGTAGCTTTAGTTGAACGACGCCACAGACACGTTGAAACAGCCAAAACCTTAATTCATTAAGCCTCCCTTCCCTTGAACTTTTGGAGTTTTCTTGTCTTCAAGCAGTTTATCTTATTAATAAGTTACCCTCAGTTACCCTAAAAGATAAATGTCCTTATGAAATACTTTTTCAAGATACCCAAAATTTGATTCCATAAGAACTTTCAGGTGTTTATGCTATCCTTGGTTGAGACCATACGCCAAAAATAAGCTTGAGCCTCGTTCAACTCCATGTGTATACCTTGGTTTTTCCAACAAATATTACTGCCATCAGTGCTTCGATCCAATCTCCTCAAAAATATTTCTATCGAGAGATGTTTTATTTTTTGAGAATAATTTTCCTTTTCAAAATATTCTCTCATTTCTCAAATTTTCACATTAAATCATGGGAAACAGTTGAAAAGAAAAACAATCAAATCACCTGCGAAGTTCAAAAGTTAAACATGGAACTTCCTCCTGCTATTGGGTTCAGGTATGATCTTCAACTCTCCTCCGAATTCTTTATCTGATGAAGCTGTGATTTCCGCTCCAAATTCTACGCCGCCACTCATCCCTTCTGCACCTTCTTTGAACAACCAAACCACCCATCTTCAAACAAACAATCCACCCCTTTTTAACTTATAAACGACGGAATCCACCTCTAGCTCCTAAGTATTTGCCTTCATCCAGTAAGCCGATACATTTTCCTCCTTCAGTACCTTCCCCTATTGCATCCCTTTCTACTCTTAATTTGTCGGCTATCATCACACCCCCAAACACACAAACCAGCCACATCACTTCAGCCGCACCTTCCACCACAATGCGTAGTCATTCAATGGTTATTCATTCCAAAAATAACATCCTTAAGCCCAAACATCAAACCAGCCTTCTTGCTCATGTTCCAAGTCCAAAAACGCCCTCTTCCTACAAGAAAGCTCAATGTGAACCCCACTGGAATGTTGCTATGTAAGCTGAATTTGATGCCCTTGTGAGAAACCAAACGTGGACTTTGGTTTCCAACGATCCTTCGAAGAATGTAGTAGACTGTAAGTGGCTATTTCGCATTAAGCATCATCCTGATGGTTCTATTGACAGGTATAAATCTCGATTAGTGGCCAAAGGCTTCACTCAGCGGCCTGGACTTGACTACCATTCCACCTTCAGTTCGGTAGTCAAGCCTACAACTGTTCGCCTAGTTCTCGCCATCGCTGTTCAATATAATTGGCGTATGCATCAACTTGACGTAAATTATGCATTCTTGCAAGGTCATTTAGAGGAACAAGTTTATATGAGACAACCTCCTGGCTTTGAGCATCCGACTTTGTCCAATCACGTCTGCAAACTTCACAAAGCTATATATGGTCTCAAACAAGCACTAGAGCTTGGTACACCGAGCTCAAGAACTTTCTGGTAACACAAGGTTTTTTCAAATCACAATCTGACTCGTCCTTGTTCATCTTATATCATTCAGGATTAACTCGTCCTTGTTCATCTTACATCATTCAGGATTCACTGTTTATATCCTTGTATATGTGGATGACATTATTGTTACGGGAAATCACGAACAAGGTATTCGACAAATTATCAATGCCCTTGCTCAACATTTCTCTATCAAGGACCTTGGCCAGTTAAACTATTTTTTGGGTGTTGAGGTTCTGTCGTATCAAGGTGGCCTACTGTTGTCTCAACAAAAGTATATTGAAGACCTTCTCCAGGAAGCCAATATGCAAGATAGCAAAGGCGTTCCCACTCCTATGTCCGTCTCTACTGTAAATCAAGTTGATCCTATTGTTGATGGCTCTTTCTTTCGGAAAATTGTTGGCAAGCTGCAATATTTGTCCTTCACCAGACCTGACATCGCATTTACAGTCAATAAACTCTTCCAGTTTATGCAATGTCCTCAAGCTAATCATTGGAAAGCTGTTAAGCGATTGCTTCGATATCTCAAACAGACCTCCTCTTTTGGTCTTCAAATAACCCGTGAGACTAATAATTGACTTATGGTGTACTCTGACTCTGATTGGGCTGGTGACCCTATAGACAGAACTTCCACAACTGGCTATGTTATATATCTTGGAAGTACGCCAGTCTCGTGGTCCTCTAAGAAGCAGCGATCTGTCTCTCGGTCATCCATCGAAGCTGAATACCGAGCTGTAGCTGCTGCTCTGGCAGAAACCAACTGGATCACTAACCTACTGTGTGGGCTTCGTTTTTCATAGTAAGATGAAGCATATTGCCATCGCTTTCCACTTTGTCCGTGACCAGGTGCAACGCAAAGAGGTTGAAGTCAAGCACTTACATGCTGCTGATCAGGTTGTTGATGTCCTAACCAAGCCACTTCCACATGCTTCTTTCAGTTGTATGTTTGACAAGTTGGGTATTGTAGACGTCAACACCAACTTGCGGGGGCATAAAAGAGATATACGAGAATAACTTGTAATTATTTCATAGTTATCTACTCGTACAACTGTAATTAGTTATTGTATAACTTTAGGATTGTAATTAGTTGTTGTATACTTTAGGACTAGGTATTGTATTAGCGCCTATATATTCTCCATTAGCCTATGAATAAAGATCGATCTTCTCATTCTCTGTTCAGTAGTTGTTCCTTTAGAATGAACTTGGAAGCTGAAATTATCAGTCTCGATCCGTTTTTTCTTTGATTAATATTTGAGATGTTTTAAGAATAGTAGATACACTGGATTGCAGTTAGATTATAGTATGGTTTGTCTGAGATGGAACCACATTTGGCAATCATGAATTTGTTTTCTGAATCAACATGTTTACATGCTTTACTTTAGCCGAGGGTTTATAGGAAACAACCTCTCTATGTGCACAAGGCACGAATAAGATTGCATGCACACCACCCGTATGTTGTTGTAACTGTGATAGGGAATGTTGTTGTAATGTTCTGTTGCTATCTGTTGTTTTTGTTACTACTTGTTGTTTCTTGTAACTGCGATACGGGTGGTGTGTGTTCACACACCTCTATGTTCTTGCAACTGTGATAGGGAATGTTATAGTATTATTCCCTTTTCTGGACTACTTTGAAATTTTTTTTTTTTTTTTTTTGAGTTGAGCTCTATCGAAAACAACCTTTCTATCATCTTATTATCTCCATAGAGCGTTAAATCGAGACGGAGTAGCTTTTTGTTTTTTGAACTTACAAGCTAGAGGCAACTCATAGACCACAGAGAAGATGCAAGCAAGATTCGAAAGAAAAATTGAATTCCAAGAGAGATTAGAATAACAACATCGTCCGTGCAAACTCACAAGTGGGGTTTGGGAGTGTGGTGTGTACGTAGACCTTACCCTTATTGTGTGAGGGTCAAAGTGGTTTTTTTGATAGACCCTCAACTTAAATAAAACATTCCAAAACAGGTTTGAAAAGGTGTTTTACATTGGTGAAGAAGTCGTGATAGAAATAACGGAGAAAAAAACAGTAGCAACAATAGTATAATAATTGAAGCAAAATGTACAATAAGTAATAAAGGTCAGAAAAGTAATAATAAAAAACATTAAGACAAAATACTAAATAACGCTTTACTACCTACTAAACTTCTTCCTAGAAAGTTTAGAAGTCTTCAACTTAATGCACACTCTTCTTTTTTATTTTTGTGTCTTTTACTTTTTGACCAATGATAATGGCATATAGTTCCTACAAAGTTTGCTTGTGAAATGGAATGCAGCAAAGAATATGGCAGGGTGTAAAGTTAGGGAACAACCAAAGAAATGGACATACACTGAATGTAAGAAGTATATGTTTCCAAAAGAGTGAAACTAAAGTTGGCAGATCTCCACTAAGTCTTTTAAGTTATGGGTCCGCCAGAACTCAATAGTATTGATTTAAATTTTATATTTATATTAAAAAAATTATTTGAAGGGGAGATTTGGAGTAACTGATAAAATTGTTGTCATTTGATCAAGGAGATCACGAGTTCAAGCCATAGAAACAACCTTTTGCAGAAACATAAGATGAGGCTGCGTACATAGACTCTTCTATTTCGGGCCCTTTTTCCGGACATCCCACACATAACGGTATCTTTAGTGCACAGAAGTGTCCTTTTATTAAGATATTTGCTTCTTCTTTTTTTGTTTCCCAAGGTATCCCCCAACCCAACAGGCCAAGAACTAATCCTCCGTGGATTTGAGCTTCATTTAAGGGTTTGCCGCTGGCCAACCCCGACACTTGCTTAAGCGACCTAGTGAGCTAACCACTAGGCCAACCAAGCTTGGCTATTAGATATTTGCTTAATATACAATGTAAACAGTCTATCTAGGACTCAATAAGTCGAAAGGAATTATAATTCATAACTTATAAATTTAGGACCCGTTTGACCATAGATTTTCCAAATAGCTTTTGAGAAAGAACTTGGTAAAATCTTGAATATCGCAATACTTTACCACCTATAAACAAACAGAAAATTTTAACGCGCATTGGATGACATGTATCTAGTATCTTTTGTATAAGTTTTAATCATTCGATCGTAATTAAAGCCCCTTTTCGGTGAGCTTATGACATATACGTCAAGAGCCGTAAGTTAATATTTTTAACTTATAATTTTTGTTGTAAAAACAAGTAATTAAAAGCATTTTCCGATCTTACCCATTAAAAGTTATTTTAATTTTAAAAAAACCTAAATTAAGTAAATTCAAACAGACTCTTAATTAATACATATTTTTATATCAATTGTTCACTTAACTATATGGTAAATTAACCTAAAACACCTCACCCAATAAGGCAAATTGTAGAATATCACTAACAAGGGGTCATATCAAGTTTCAAACAGTAACCCCAATCAATGAATCAAATATGTGGTCTAATTTTTATATAAGCTAGCTAAGTACACTGTTAGGGGTCGTTTGGTACAGTGTATAACAACAACAACAAACCCAGTGTATTCCCACTTTGTGGGGTCTGGGGGGGGTAAGATGTACGCAGTCCATACCTCTACCTCTGATGAAGTAGAAAGGCTGTTTCCGAAAGACCCCCGGCTCAAGTTACGAGATATCAAACAAACACATAGTACAGCACAGAAGCAGATGACATAACATAGATACTGCAGCCATAAGGAATATAAAACAGAGTAAAGCAGGAATGCAGGAATATAAAGCAGAGGAAAGCACACAGATTCGTAACAAACATAGAACACGGAATGTATTGTTAGGGGTCGTTTGGTAGAGTGTATAAGAATAATGCAAAATATAATGTATTAGTAATGTTTGTGTTAGTTATGTTTGCATTAGTTATGCTTGTATTTTTCTTATGCAGTGTTTGGTTCGATATATTAAAAAAAATATGAATTACATAATTTTTTTTAAAAAACTATTTTTTTTACATAATACCTATGTTGGAAAGGATGCAAAAAAAATTTTGGAGGGGTAATAGGGTCTTTAAGCATGTTAATGCATGCATTAGATTCATTGCATTACTAATGCCATGAATTTTGAAGTATTAGTAATACATACCTCAATACACAATAGAGTGTATAACTAGTGCTTGCATAAGTTATATATAGGGTAAAAAGGTATACCAAACAAGGTACTACTAATACACATTAAACTAATACATGCATTAACATTTTAATACACTCTACCAAACGATCCCTTAGAGTTGTAAACCAAATTTTGTTGATCTGGTCTTGAAAGTTTCGCGGTGTGACCCATGTTTGTGATTTTCAATGGGTTCAATACGGTGCGACCCATGTATTATATAAGTGCGATTTAGTGAGCCATTTCGGGTTATTCTCATACACACGAAATTGAGACTATCGTCTCCAACATTGTACTTCCTCTGCCTCTGCCTGTGTTTTTCCCGACGTAAATTTGTGTGTTATTGTTTTTCTTGTGCTTGTGCTTGTGGTTTGCTCGTTTTCTGTCAGAATATAATACATACACAATAAGTTCAATTATAAAGTTTTATTTTCTTGAACTTATATCAAATCAATCTAGATCATTTTTTTTTTAAACGGTTGTAGAACTTGTTTAGAAAAGGAGGGAGTAATAGTTAAATCTAGATCATCTCCCTTATTACCAAATTATCTCACAAACCACATCAATCAACAAAAGCAACATACAAATCAAAGAATCAAAATCCAAAAGCCATTGAATCACACATGAAAGAAAACTCCATGCCTGAAACTAAACAAGAAGAATCCTTCTCTATGCTTCTGTTAAAACTTCTGAGCAAAAGAAGAACATGGGTTATCCTCTTTCTAACTGTTTACACATTTTTACTCTCACTTTCTTCCAACTTCCTCAAATCAGTACTTTCTTGGTATGAATACACCATAACACCTACATCTCCTTCATCATCAGCACTGTATGCATCTATGTTACTAGGATTTGCTTTTGGAGTTTTGTCCATCGTTGCAGCTTTAGTTGTTGTTGTTCCAGCTACGTTGGTGACATGGATTACTATATTGGTTTTGTTGACATTTGCTGGAAAAGGGAGGAGGGATTTGGTCATGGAAGGGAAGAAGTTGACAGGTGAGATTATGGGGTTTGTTGTTAAGGTTTTGGTAAGAGAAGGGAATCTTGTAGCTGTTGTTTGTGCTGCTCTTGGGTATTTTGCACTTGTTAGAAGGAATAAACAAGAGGGTGTTGATTATTGAGTATGTATAATCGTGTTTTTCAACGATCATAAGCTCCATGCGGGGACATCTTAGTAGCTCAGTTGGTTGATTACCTAAACCTACCATCATTAGCTTTAGTTGTTGTTGTTGTTCCAGCTATGTTAGTTACTTGGAGTACTATATTGGTGTTGTTGACATTTGCTGGGAAAGGGAGAAGGAATTTTGTTATGGAAGGGAAGAAGTTGGCTGTTGAGATTATGGGATTTGTTGTTAAGGTTTTGGTCAGAGAAGGGAATCTTGTAGCTGTTGTGTGTGCTGTTCTTGGCTATTTTGCTCTTGTTAGAAGGAGTAAACAAGAGGGCATTCATGATTATTGAGTTTGAATAGTCGCGGAGAAATCTTTGTATATCAGTTGATTGACTACTTAAACTTTTTCATCTTGTTGGTAAGAATTCGATTACCATTTTTCCTTCCTCAGAAGCTTGATTATGAGGATCCAAATCAGGGGTTCCTTTCTTATAGGAGGGGTTTGAATTAGCTCGTCTCGAGATGAAAGAAAAGATTTGTAATATCTTTCTTCAATCTTGTGACGTGATGATCAGGGGCGAAGCTAGGTAGGGTCGAGGGGCTTATTCACAACCCCTTTGATGGAAACATACCGTATTTGTATATGATTAAAATTATGTTTATGCATATACAATAGATATTGAATCCTTCTTGGATTTTTCGTGTGTTTTACATCTTCATATTTTGAATTTAAGCGAGCGAATTAGTCTTGCTTTGCCAAAAAAATTCCCTGCTCATTCTTCTTTCTGTAGTCTTTTGCTGCAAAGAGATTTATATAGATAATTGTTTGCTTGCTGGAAACTTCGACTACTATATTCCTTCAATATTACATTAGTTTTCTTGTAATCGTTGTTCTTTGTATAGTGTGATCTTGATATTGGCCTTTCCTTACAGTATTGATAATCTAGTCTAGTGTTTTGAGGAGTCCTATGATTGACTGAAAGTAATCACATGGAAGTCGGATGCTTTGCCTCACATCGCCCTTTCAAGATATCTCGGGCTGGTTGGTTTTCCTCACATCGCCATTTAAAGACATCTCGGGACAGTTGCTTTGCCTCACATCGCCCTTTAAAGATATCTTAGGATGGTTGCTTTGCCTCACATCGTCCTTTCAAGACATCTCAGGACGGTTGACTTTGCCTCACGTCACCCTTTCAAGACATCTCAGGACGGTTGGCTTTGCCTCACATCGCCCTTTCAAGACATCTCAGGACAGTTACTTTGCCTCACATTGTTGTTTTTTTTAAAAAAAGATGGGGCAGCGAAAAAGGGTTAAAATGACTCTCAAAGGATTGAATAACTTTCAATAGTATTCAGTGATTTTATTAAGCATCAAGGGGCTTTAAATAGCCACCTTACAATAGAAAAATCAGCAACATTCAAAATTTAAACTAACTAAAATGTCTCAACAAATCAAACAACATAACCTGACTTAAATTCAAAATTCAAATTCATCCTAATTTAACTAACTTATTTTGCTAAAAACTAGTGCAGTAACTTAAAGCAATTTCCAACACTCCTCCTTGTTTTAGTTACTGCGATTTAAAAAGGCGCTCCTCCTCAATTTTTGCTTCCGCAAATTGTGCTGGAGGATTGTTTTTAAGCTTGCATACATTTGTAACATGACCTGCTTGTTTGCGATTTCCACAGATTGCATCAGGTCTCTACCAACAAAAATTCTCCAAGCGTATATTTTTTTGCAGTGTCTGCAAGGAGGATAATTACCTTTTTCTTTTTTGTTTTGTGCATAAAAGGCACTCTCAGTAACATTGTCTTGTCTAAAGGCTCTTCTTTGCTCTTGTGCTTGAAGAGCACTTATTAGTTCTTCAACAGAGATAGTAGAGAGATCTTTAGACTCCTCCAGAGATGAGATGTTAGACTCGAATCTCTCCGGAATTGTCACAAGAATTTTTTCTACTATTCTGTCATCTTTGAAATCCTTGCCAAGTAATCTGATTTTACTGACAAACAAAGAAATCTTTTCAGAATACTTAGCAATAATTTCATCCTCTTGCATTCTAAGAGATTCAAAATCTCTTTTCAAATTCAAAATTTGCATTTGTCTAACTCGATCACTTCCTTGATTTTCTTTTTTTAGCTTTTTCCAAGCTTCATTTATTGTGTCACAAGCAATGATTTTAGAAAAGATCGAACCCGCAACTGAATTTTGAATTGCAGTTTTGGCTTTGAATTTTTTGAGCTTTTCATCTGAATGAGATTTGATTTGAGCAACAGTAGGATTTTCAGGGAGTGGTTGTAATGGTGTATCATCCGCTACAACTTCCCACAGATAATAGGCTTGAAGATATGATTTCATTTTCACTGACCAAATTTGGTAGTTTTCGCCGGTGAAATTTTTTTGGGCCTTGACATCTTTTTGGTTGAAAAAAAGCCCTACGCTTTGAAAATAAGCATGGGTTGAAAATGGTAACCCTGACGGGTTAAAATGGAGCCCTTATGGGTTAAAAAGGTAGCCCTTGTGGGTTAAAAATGGTATGGTAACGCTTTGGAAGAACTCACAGATCCCGTAAGATCAATGAGGCTCTTGATACCACTGTTGGTTTTTTTTTAAAAAGATGGGGCAGCGAAAAGGGGTTAAAATGACTCTCAAAGGATTGAATAACTTTCAATAGTATTCAATGATTTTATTAAGCATCAAGGGGCTTTAAATAGCCACCTTACAATAGAAAAATCAGCAACATTCAAAATTTAAACTAACTAAAATGTCTCAACAAATCAAACAACATAACCTAACTTAAATCAAAATTCAAACTCATCCTAAATTAACTAACTTAATTTGCTAAAAACTAGTGTAGTAACTTGGAATTTCCAACACACATCACCCTTTCAAGACATCTCAAGACGGTTGGCTTTGCTTCACGTCGCCTTTTCAAGTCATCTCAGGAGCGTTGTTTGGCCTCACATCGTCCTTTCAGGACATATCAGGATGGTTGGCTTTGCCTCACATCGCCCTTTCAAGACATCTCAGGACGGTTGCTTTGCCTCGCATCGCCCTTTCAGGACATCTCAGGAAGGTTGCTTTGCCTCAAATCGCCCTTTAAAGACATCTTAGGATGGTTTCTTTGCCTCACATCGTCCTTTTAGGACATCTCAGGACGGTTGCTTTGCCTCACATCGCCCTTTCAAGACATCCCAAGACGCTTGCTTTGCCTCATATCGCCCTCTAAAGACATCTCAGGACGGTTGCTTTGCCTCGTATCGCCCTTTCAGGACATCTCAGGACGGTTGCTTTGCCTCACATCGTCCTTTCAAGACATCTCAGGACGATTGACTTTGCCTCACGTCGCTCTTTCAAGACATCTCAGGACGGTTGGCTTTGCTCCATATCGCATTTTCAAGTCATCTCAGGATCGTTGCTTTGTCTCACATCATCCTTTCAGGACATCTCAGGATGGTTGGCTTTGCCTCACATCGCCCTTTCAAGACATCCCAGGATGGTTGCTTTGCCTCACATCTCCCTTTCAAGACATCTCAGGACGGTTGGCTTTGCTTCACACCGTCTTTTCAGGTTATCTCAGGACCGTTGCTTTGCCTCGCATCGTCCTTTCAGGACATCTCAGGATGGTTGGCTTTGCCTCACATCGCCCTTTCAAGACATCTCAGGACGGTTGCTTTGCCTCACATCGCCCTTTAAAGACATCTCAGGACAGTTGCTTTGCCTCGCATCGCCCTTTCAGGACATCTCAGGACGGTGGCTTTGCCTCAAATCGCCCTTTCAAGACATCTCAGGACGACGCAACATGAGTTTTGGAGGATTTGGTAATAACTATTCAAAAATCAGAATTTGATAAAGAGTCTGGCTTTGAACTAATTGGAAGTTCCTTTATCTCCTTAATTATGACAAGCTGTTAGATTAGTTTAAGGATGTAATCATAAGTTAGACAGTTATAATTGATAGCTTTGTCTAACAGTAGAAATGATAAAATGTTTCTGCAATCTATGATGTATGTATAAAATGTATTTTGTTTCTGTTCTAGTGAGCTTTGTTTGTTATGTATATAAAATATAGTAAAAAAAGGAAAATATTTTACCTGATACTTATGTTGGTGGAAGGTAGTAGGTACGGAATGAAATATTTTGCGCAAATATTTTATTCTTAATAATTATCAATTTATCATAAACTTGTAGATTAGTTTAGGAGTTTATGGAATTTTAACTTAGCTTGCTTGTAGAATGGGTTAGAATTGTTTAATTTTGGATTTTTTTTGCTTTATGTAAAAGTAGAAAACATAGATATTTCTTCTCTGTATGATGTACTCTAATATGTAAAATGTACTTTGTTGTCTTGTTGTTATGAGCTTAGTTTGTTATGGAACAACAACAAATTCAGTGTATTCTCACACAGTGGGGTCTGGGAATGGTAAAATGTACGCAGTCCATACCACTACCTCCGAAGAAGTAGAAAGGTTGTTTCCGATAGACCGTGACTCAAGACAAAGAATAATAAACAAATTCATAATAAAGCATGAAACAAGATGTAATAACAAAAATAAGACACCCACAAAGTAATACCCTACACTAACGAACAAAATGCACCCCTAACTACTGACTAAGACCCACCCACAAGCACTAGCCTTCTGTCCTAATTCGCGCTCTCCAAACCTTCCTATCTAGGGTCATGTCCTCGATAAGCTGTAACTGCTCCATGTCACATCTAATCACGTCTCTCTAATATTTCTTTGGCCTACCCCTACCCCTTCTGAAGCCATCAAAAGTTAGTCTCTTACACCTAAGAACTGGGGCAACTATGCCCCTCCTCATCGCATGCCGGAACCATCTCAACCGAACTATAAATTTAAAAGAGATACAGTGGAAAATAGAAACTATTTTACTCAAAATTTATGTTGATGAAAGATACCATGTACAGAATGAAATATTTTGCCACAAACTATTCAATAAGCTAGTTAACTAATATTAGTGTCTTTGTGCCCGTTTGGAAGAGATTATAATCTGGTCAAAATAGATTATAATCTCTTTTTAGCTTAAAAGGGTGTGTGTTAAATTTCAAAATGGCTTAAAGAAAATTGTTTTGGGCCTTTTTTAAGCTAAAAATAATAAGCTCCAAATGGGAGCTTATTTTTTTTCAAATTATAATCTATTATCCATTGACCAAATAGATGACTTTTTTGCTCTTATAATTTTTCCTTATTCCAAAATTGTCCACAAAGTTTGCTAATGCATAATTTAATATATATATATATATATATATATATATATATATATAAATTTTAATTTTAATTATTTTATCAATAAAAATTAATAATATTAATTAGAGGGCACGCTAATTAAGTGCTAATTAATGCTTTCTTCGTGAATTAACGATTCAGTGAATTAACGATTCAGTAAATTTTAACTAATTAATAAAAAAAAAATCATGATTCAGTGAAAATATTTAGCCTACCCTACTAATTTAATTTTGGAAAGCTATCAATTTATTAAACCATCAAACTAATAATTTAAGAATAATAAAATCTATTATTAAACCATCAACTAACAATTTAGTGAATTTAAGAATAATAAAATCATCAATTTACGAAGAAACCAAATTCACTGAATCGCTAATTAATAATTTAATTATTAATTGTAGACAAAATTAAGAATAATAAAACCATCAATTTACGAATAAATAATTTTGTCTAAAGCTATTTTCTTAATACTGAATAGTAATATATTTCTTCCACTTCAACTTATATAATGTAGGTGGATCGGATATGAAAATTAAAAAATATGAAAAATTTGCAATGTTTAAAGTATTTTTAAATAGAAAAATATTCTTATGAATTTTTGTCAAATACGTAAAATTTAACATGACAAATATTAATAGCCTCCTTAAATAATTTCAATTCTGTAGCAATAAAAATTAATAATAATCAACTCAATATATTATTAACAGCTATAAGGGTATTTCAGTCATTTTAACCAAAAACAGAGCTTAAAAGCATTATTTACCAAACACATCAATAATTTTTTTTCAGTTTCGGCACTTTTATCTAAACACTTAACTGCTTATTTTTAAAATAAGTTCAGCACTTTCAAAAACACTTTTAAAGAACTTGTTTTCAGCCATTTTTTCAGCCTATCCAAATGGGCCATTAGTAGATGTCAGCTGAGTTTCATCAAAATCTTAGAGTAAATTTTATGGGTGGTCATCCAATTTTATATTTTTTACCCAAAAATCATTTTTCTTTATTTTGTTACATAAAAGTCATTTAACTTTGTTTCATCTTTTATAAAAGTCATTTTGATATAATTTAGTTAAAACCTTACCTAAAATGTGAGATGAAATTAAAAAAAAAAAAAAAAATCTCTTGTGCTTGAGGATAGATTCAAAACAAACCCTCAAACATATTTTTGAGAAGTTTTGGTGCTTTAAGCTTACTATATATGAGTACATTTGATTTTCTTCAAATACTTAAAAAACTCTAATTGTTAAATGTTATAAAATTCTGAAAAACAGAATTTAATATTGAGTCATATTTAGAGGTTTATTATCTGCAATTTTTTTTTTGATTTATTACAAGATTTGGTGTAGCTTTTTAGATTAATTTATTTATTTGTAGAATAATTTCATAGACCGCTTCACAAATTTGTTTTTGAAAGTTGACCTCTCATGTTACATATGATACCATACTTACTTCGATTGTTTTGATTTCTTTATAACAATTCTTTTAATTTATTTATCACTATACAAAACTGTATACTTGGAATGAATTCTTTTATGAAACAATTGAAATACCAAAAAGTGAAATACTTTTGTAAATTTTTAAAATTTTCATTATGTCATCATTATCAAATTTCAACAAATCTTTCAGCTCCGTCTCCAGCCTCTCCAAAATATCTATCATTCAAAACTTTTTATGTTTTTATTTTATAATAAGTAACATTATTTTATTTTTTTCATTTCTTTTACTAACTCTATTTACTAAAAATTATTTCAGTTTATTTTGCATAGCCAATGTATTGAAAATAAAATTTATAAAAATTATTACAAAATAATTTGAAAATCATATCTACTTATTTAATAGTCTACCGATAATATGAACAAAATAATATGTAGCAAAAGTAAAAATAAAATGTCTATAAATTAATCAAACAAAATTGTATATCAGTAAAAGAGTAAGTAAATGAAAATGTAATTATTGCACATTTATGATAAATAGATTTTAATTAATTTATTTTTTATTTTACCTTTTTTCAATATCATTAATTTAGTAGGTAGAGTTTGTCAAACATATGAAAATAAAATGATTCATTTTTATTAGCAATGTAGTGGATCAAAACTACTTAAAGATATAAGTGAGGGGCCATTTTGAACCTACCTTTAAACATAAGATATCGTTTTTAATTTTATCTCAAATTTTAGGTAATGTTTTAATCAAATTATATCAAAATGACTTTCGTGAAAGATGAGGTAAAGTTAAATGACTTTTGTGTAACAAATCAAAGAAAAGTGACTTTGGGTAAAAAAATACAAAGTTGGATGACCACCAATGAAATTTACTCCAAAATCTTGTGATCTTAAATTGAGTTATATTAAATGTATCAAAATATTTTTAATCTTATATTTTTTCTAAGGAAAAGTCCTTTTGACCACAATTTTTCGGCCACAATTTGACCAAAATAGAAAAAAAGTTATGTTCACACTATGAACTAGTTAACTTTTGGATATTTTTATCTTTTTACTTTAAAAATTAAACAATTTTATCTATTTAAAAGAAAAAAATAATATACACTTTTTATTATTATGGCGAAATTTGAGCTAAATTTTTGTGGCCATTTAGCATCATCCTATTTTTAAATATTTCAAGTAAAAAGTTGAAATAAAAATATTATTAAAAATAAAATAACTATGAAAAGAAAAGTAATTAATTCTCAGTATAAAATTTGTTCAAAA
>NC_061120.1:8697179-8707241 GCF_002878395.1 Capsicum annuum | reverse complement strand
ACCAAACATGACACTAGTTATGCTAATATTAATACACGAATATTTCACTTTTTAACCAGCAATTAAATGGCCGTTTTATCGTGTTTAACAAACGCATGGAGTAAACAATTACTTAAAAAATACTTACAAATTATTTTGATTTAACTTTATATCGAAACACTATGTTATTACAAAATAGATATAGCCTTATAGTTTGTTCGACCAAACTTATAAAATTATTTTATTTTATAATGTATTTTTAAAGAAAAAAAAGTTTTAGTGAGGAGTAGTTTGGGTTTGTTTAATAAATTTTAAAAAACATTCTTGAACAGTAATTAATATTTGACTGAACTTTTTAAAATATTTTTAAATTGTATTTTTCTTAAAAATGCTTTTACAGAGAAATTATTTTTTTAACTTATGAAAACTAAGTTGTACTATTTTTCAAAAACACTTCTTCTCCCCCCCCCCCCCCCTCCAAACCCCCCAAACCCCCGAAAAAAAACAAAAATTTGATTAAATACCTCAATTCTTTTAAAATAAATATGTTTTTTTAAAAAAATAAACCTGTCAAACATACTATATTATAACATCCAAGGGTGTGGCCCAGTGGTTCAATGAAGTTGGGTTGTACGCCATAAGGTCTCAGATTCAATTTCTGACAGAGACAAACACTAGGTGATTTCTTCCTATCTGTTTTAATTACCTTGTACCTGTTGCTGGTGGGAGGTAGCAGGTATCTCGTAGAATTAGTCGAGGTGCACGTACCTATTAGTCGAGGTGCACGTACCTATTATTGATGATAGATATCCCGTAAAATTAATTAAGATCCGTGTAAACTGACCCGAACACTACAACTATATTAAAAAAAAAAAACAAAAAAAAACTATATTATACAGCAACATTACTTTTATGCCACATAGAAGTAAACACCAATTTATTCCAATTGCTGCTTATTGTCGGTGGCCATTGCCTTTCTTGCAATTAACTATGTAGTACTTGGTTTTATTATTCACTTTTTTTTAGTCCGAAAAAATATAGTAAAATATTTTTATATGTATCAATAATTTAATTTTTTAATAAAATAATTTATAATCATATAAATATTTTAAGATTTATTTTAGATCATAAATTTTAAAAGTTTTTTTTTTAAAAAAAAACTCACATAAATTAAGTAAAGGAATTTTAGTTTATATGGTACTCCGTTCGTTTATTTTTACTTGTCATATTTTAATTTGATACACCCATTAGGAAAATAGGTATTAGCAGGACTATTGTACGATAATATTTCTATTAACTGGTAGTTACTATTGTGTTTTCAACGTATTTTGGAGAATAAACAATTAATGTTAAGAATAAAATAGAAAAAAATTAATATTGTTGTTCTTTTTCGATATGTTAAAAATAATAACTAAAAATATAAATTTAATTAAAAATAAATGACAAATCAAGAAAAACATGTTGTTCAAGAGTGTACCAAATTATAACATGTCATAATTTGTATGTCAAAAGTAGTTACTAGAATGTTTGTGTACGGAGGTCCTCCCAATTCAAATGTTTATAGCATAAGATCTATTTAAAGAAAAAATATTCTTGAATAAAATTTAGTTTTTATGTTCATGAAAGTGTGGAGAGAGTAGTGAAGATGAGGGGGAGAAGCGATGTGTCTATCTCCGAGAATCAATTTGAATTCATACTAGTTGATCAACTAAGTTATTCATTTTGTGAGGAGGTTAGTAGAGCAGTATAATATAGGAAGAGGAAGAGAGACGTACATATGATGTTTGTTGACTAAAAAAAATACAACAAAGTTTCTATGATGATTTTATGGAGATTCTAGGAGGCTAGGGGCGTACTAAAGACTTATACTAAGGAGATTAAAGAAATGTACAACGAAGACAGGATCAGGTTGAGGATGGTGGGAGGAGATTCAAAGCTTTCTCAGTTAAGATGGGGTTGCGCAAGAGGTTGACTCTTAGCTCATTTTTATTTACTTTGTAATGGATGAATTGACGCGACATATTCAACTATGGCGTCCTGATGTATATTACTTGCTAAATATGCATGATGTGAAATGAAGAGAGAAAAGTTTAACAATAGTAGTTTTTATTATGATATATTTATATTATAAAGTTTTATATTTTTACAAAAAAATATGAAGTTTAATGGCATATAAAGTCAATGAAATCTTTGCGGAAAAAAAAATATATATATTTTTTAAAATATGTAAAAAAATATTTATTGTAAACCTAAGAGTATGAAAAAAATACGAAAAAATAATTTAATTTGAAAATATACTCATGTAAATGTACATTGTCAATCGTGATATGAGAATGTACGAAAGTTGTGGGGACATATTAAGTAGAGAATAAAAGTAGATTTAAAAATCTAAGAAATCATGCTAGTGTTTATTTATTTGTAAATATTTTAAAAAGTAGTAGATAAAAAATAAATGTAATAGTAAAAATACACACACATAAATGTGAAATTGAAATATAGTGTAAATAATGATGATGATGAAAAAAAAAGTTAAATAAAAAATTATATTATTATTATTTCTATTATTATTGTGAATAATATTTTGGCAAAATACATGTGTAGCCCGCTGAAGTTTTTGAGATTTTCTATATTGGCACCTCAATTAGCCCATTTACCTATTGAAATTCTAAATCATTCATAAAATGTGTCAATTAAACACAATTGCTGACATGGCATGACACGTGCATGCACTATTCACTAGGAGAGTATGAAGTCATAATTTATTCTTATTTAAAATATATATATGTAAAAATATTAATATCAAAATTGAGTTTTTGTGCAAAAATTCAATATCGAAATTTGATGTTGGTCAGTGAAACTCTTATTTTTATTTTTTTTTTATTTTTATTAGTTGAAGACAGTGTCTTTAAAGGCGGAGGTGTAAGGCGAGGCGAGATATAAGTCCAAAGGTGATGAGGCATAAGCTCTACGGATCCTTTAATTTTTAATATTTTATAAATTAATATTATTAGAAATAAATATTTTTCTAAAAGAGATAAATCACCCAAAAAGGTAAAATTATATCAAAATAAAAAAAAATAAGTGAAAAGATGCATCTAAAACTGTTTCAGCAAAAAAATAGCCAAAGTCACATAATACAACTAATATAGAAAGTCGCCTTATCATATGATAATCTGTTAGGTCCAAAAAATTATAAGTTGGTATAAAAAAATTACATAATTAATCAACCCCACCTTCTCTTACTCGATTGATATATTAACACATAGTATTTTAAAAGAGAGTGAAAAAAGTAAATAATTTGAAAACTAGTCACTATACAATTTGAGTAGCAGTACCGTCAACACCCACCGATAAATATGTTTGAAACTGTGATTTTTAAGCTTCCTTTTACTTTTGATTTGAGTATTTAAATATTTATTATTCATATATTTTAATACTTCCTCCGTTCCACAATAAGTTGATTGTTGGATTTTGGCACACATGCTAATGGAAAAAAGCAAAGACATAGATTTATCATGTTTTTTCATTTTTATCCTATTCAAAAAGTAAAAACACATGATACATCACTCCCAATGCACAATTAATGGAGGATAAATTTGAAAAAAAATTTCAACATTTACCTTGAATTGTGCTTATTTTGAAACACTAAAATTGCTCCAACAATTCACTTATTGTGAAACGGAGGGAGTATTAAGTTTAAATTAGATACTATTCAATAGGAAAAAATCATTTTTATTTTGTAAAGTTTTCTGGGCTTACGCCTCACACTTAGGTGAACGCCCCAACGCTTAGGCAAACACCTCAAATTTCGAGGCGTTTGTCTTTCGATACTTTTGCCTCCTCAAAATGCCTCAGTGCGTTTTTTGTTATGCCTTGTCCCGAGGCTCGCGTCAGACTGCCTTTTGAAACACTGGTTGAAGGTTTTCCAACATCAAAATTGAGTTCTTGTGCAAAAATTTAATATGAAAAATTAATGTTGGTCACCAAAAACTGACGACGGAGTGTGTGAAAATAGAGAAAAATGATTGTTTTTTGGTGAAGTGGATGATGGTTCGAAGTTGATCGGTGGGATGGGTTTCCCTGGCAGCTTGCCAGAAAGCAAGGTGGAGGCGTTGCAGTGTTTTGGTGGAGGTTTGGTGGTGTTGGAGGGGGCTAGTTGTGTTGGGACGGCGTTTTACGTCGAAATTTTCGCCGAAAAAATCAGAATTGCGTGGGTCTCTTCTTGTTATTATTTCTTGTAGTCAAGAAATCGATTGAATTCACTGAAGTTGTTACTCTTTTTCTTCCTCTAATGGTTGTTGGGTATTGTTTTGATGGAAAAATAGAAGAGTAAAGGTGAACTTTAATGATGGAAAGAGATTAAAAAAAAACAAAGGAAGAAGAAGGTAAAAAATTGAAATTATTTTTCTTTTAAAAATTTTTTGTTAATTTTTTTCTTGAATGACATGTAATTTTATCAATTTTCATGTCATGGCAGGTGACATTCACGCGTCAAACCTAATTTGAAATTATGCAATTCGTACTTAATTAACATAATTTGTGAATAATTAAAGGGTTCAATAGGTACATGAAGGTGCTAATACAAAAAAAGTTAAAACATTTAGAGACCAGTCTATGCATTTTGCCTAATATTTTTCTATTTTGTTTTTCTTATGTATCTTTAATACTCCAGCATTAAAATTTAGAATATAAGTGTTGATATTAACCTTTTAATAAGCTGCATAATAGATAAGATTGCATGATCAATTACTAGAAAATAAAATCTAAAATATATTTAAGTTATTCATTGTCTTTTTTAATAGTAGTTGTATAAGCGTATATGGTTTTTTTAAACCTTTTATGATAAAAAAATTCTATTATTTATGTTATGTGGAAAAAAAAATGATAAAAAGGGAAAAATAAAGAAAAGTAAGCGAGAAAAAAGTGATGTACATATTTATTCTCTTTTATGTTATTTTTTTGTTCTTATATTTTTTTTCTTCACATTATTCATATATACAAAATCAAGCTAACTTTTTAAAACTAAAACTAAAATGCGCTTCACGACTGCTTATTGTAATAGAATTTTAGTACCATGCAAAGCGCGATTAATTACTCTAATTTATTTTAAATCTGTGACAATAATTTTCTGCAACAAACATCTATAGCCTATTTACTTTAACAATTAAATATGGTTCTGTTGTTGCAGTAGAATTCATGATGATAAAATTATTGTTAGAGAATTATGATACTTTAGATAGCAATTAAATATCATTCCTTATTTGACATGTAATCACTTTTTCAATGAAAATAATTACATTGTTTGTAATAGGAATAATAGCTCTTTTGGTGAATTCTTTTTTATTCTTACGATATATGATTCAACGTATTTATATATATATATATGAGTGTTTATAAAATTATATTACCGTCATATAGAGTAATAATATACTCCTAATACAAACTTAATATAACACACAAATAATTAAGTGATGGACAGTTAATAATTATGATAGATTAACTAATATTCTCACACAAAGGATATCAATGCACAACTCAAATCAACTGAAGATTTAATTTGTTTTCTCAAATCATAGCAATTAAAATTAAGATTTATCATTAATTCAAAGATCAAATAATATACTATTAATCCTTTATTAAATTATCTGACCCACAAAATTAAAGCTGGATTTCTTATAATTTCCAAGCAATAATTATGAACTTATCTGATACTTTGAGTTGGAATAAAACAATAAAAAACAATTGTGATTAGTAAATTAACTATGATTAATCCATTTGAAAGTTGGATATAGGTGGACTATAGTTTTCAATATTGTCCAAGTTGAAAAGATGTATTATCAGAAGCAACTATTTAAACTGCTGATTATTTTTAATGATTTAAATTATAGATTTTTTTTAGTTTTCCACCCGATGTTCGGTGTCCATATTGAGGCCTCAATTAATTCGAATCGCACATTACAGCCGCTTCCAACAAAATTTTCTTCATACTCAGGGCTCGAATCCGAAACTTCTGATTAAATATTTTTTTGTGGAAAAAATATTTCCTTTAACTGACTTCAAAGACTTGCAGAAAACCAGCCTGCATTGGGGCATGATTGAAGGTATACTTCAAATACCAATGTTGATATTTTTCCCCCCAAAATAAAAATAGAAGAAGTCATACCATGACTCGAATTCGATATCTATTTTGAGATTCGATTAATTTAAAAGAAAGAGCAGTTCGGTGTATTGACACAGTCGGTATGCATGGATTCAGAAAAAGAATTGAATCACAAAGGTCTATTATATGACACATATAATAAATAGATATGTCATTTAACTTGACTTCAAATTTTATTTATACCCTTTAATTTTGGGAGTGTAAAAATAGACACTTAAACTTATATAAAATTAAATAAGAAAGCATACACGTTTGATGTAGCATCTACGTGGCAATTCTCGTGAGATTGTCATATAGATGCCACGAAGAACGTGTCTATCTACTTGCTCAATTTTATACAAGTTGAATTGTCTATTTCTTCTGTACACCCAGAATTGAAGGACATAAATGTAACCTAAAGCCAAAAAAATATGATTATGTATTATGCCTTTGTGATTTGTGTTTGAGGCTCTTTCCATGAATATCTTTATCGCTCCTCATTTTAAATTAGTTAATAGGAAAAAGAATCAGAAATATACCTAAACTTTGACGAAATCAGTTGTAACACGCTTCAACTTTGCAGGGATCCTATAAGCCTCCCCTTGACTATTTATTATTCCCTCCGTTTCGAAATAAGTGAATTGTTGGAGTATTTATTGATGTTTCAAAATAAGTGAATCATTGAATTTTTTTTCAAATTTATCCTTATGATTTGACAACTCATTAACTTTTGATAAAATATTACAAGGTCAATTTTTTCTTTTTTGGGGTAAAAATGAAAAGTTGTGTTAAATTTATGTCTTTAATACTTTTTCCTTAATTTGTGTGTCAAAATTCAACAATTCATTTATTATGAAACGGAGAAAGTATCATATTTCTGTGACATATATTTATCCAGCTGGACCACTTTAGACTCTTACGCGCTCAGTGTGCGAGTATTCATACAGTGGTTCAGCTGAGCAAATATATATATATATATATATATATATATATATATTACAAAAATAAAATAATAAATAATCAAGAAAGGCATAAAATCCGCAAAATTAAGACATGTCACAATAATTTTTTTCAAAGTTTAAGTATATATATCTAACCTTTTTCCCTAATCTATTATTAATACATTGGGTTTAGATTCTTTTATCCACTATACCCATAAATCACGTACATAACGCCTATCAAAAACAAAATCAGTTAGCCCCCCCCCCCCCCCGTCTACCCCATCACCCAGCCCCACATACACACGTGATGCAGTTAGTTTCTTGTTGGGTATGTATGATTTTCCAAATTGATAAACTTTGTCTCTGCTTCTAAGTAATTGCTTTTGCCACTCTTTCTCACCAAGGGGGATCTCACTCTTCTTGAAAAAAAAATCACAAGTGCCATAAATTTGAGAAAGTTAAGGAGATCCCAGGTACATTTTTAAATTTTTTTTTTTAAGAAAATACAATCTTGGTATTGTGTATTAAATTAAATTCTTTATTTTTATAGCATAAAGTTTGAATCTTGATTAATGTTTTGAGCATTTTCTCATTTTTATAGCTCAAAGTTTCAATCTTGGTCTATGGGGTTTCATCATTTTCTCATATTTTTGTTTATAATTGTGGTGTTCGAGTCGGTTTTTTCATGCACTTCCACTAATTCCACTGGATAGCTGTCATTTTGTCTGCCAACTCTAGGACAGATAGAAAGAATCACCTAATGTTTTTGCCTCCGTTGCAGTTTGAACCTGAGACTTTGTGTTCTCAACATACTTCATTGACCACTAGGTCCGCACTGGGTGCTCATTTTCTCATTTTTAAAGCATAAAGTTTCAATCTTGATTAATGTTTTCAGCATTTTCTCATTTTTACAGTTCAAAGTCTCAATCTTGGTCTATGGGGTTTCATCATTTCCTCATATTTTTCTTATAATTGTGCTGTGCAACTCAGCTTTCGTCACTTCGACTAATTCAACAAGATATCTGACATCTCCCACCAACAACAAGTATCAGACAAGTCTATCTACCACCTCTAGGACAGATAGGAAGAATCACTTAGTGTTTTTGCCTGAGACTTTGTGTCACTTGGGTGCTCATTTTCTCATTTTGATAGCATAAAGTTGAAATCTTGATTAATGTTTTCAACATCTTCTCATTTTTATAGTTCAAAGTTTCAATCTGGGTCTATGGGGTTTCATTCATTTTCAAAGTTTCAATCTTGGTCTATGCGGTTTCATCATTTTCTCATATTTTTTATAATTGTGGTGCACGAGTTAACTTTCATGCACTTCGTCTAATTCCACAAGATATGTGTCATTTTCCACCAGCGACAGATTCAGACAATTCTATCTACCAATGCTAGGATAGATAGGAAGAATCACCTAACGATTTTGTCTTTGTTGTGGTTTGAACCTGAGACTTCGTGTTCTCAACACACTTCATTGACCACTAGGTCCACACCCTTGGTGCTCATTTTTTCATTTTTATAGCATAAAATTTCAATCTTGATTTATGGTTTTCAGCATTTTCTCATTATTTATAACATAAAGTTTCAATCTTAATTTATGATTTTCAGTATTTTCTCAAGTTGGGTCTCCAAAGTGGGGGAGCTAAGGAGATCCCAGGTACTATTTTTTTTTTTTCAAAAATGCAATCTTGGTATTTTGTATTACATTGATTTCTTCATTTTTATAGCATAAAGTTTCAATCTTGGTTTATGGGGTTTCAGCATTTTCTCATATTTCTACACTTGAGCAGAGGGTCTTCCGGAAATAATCTATCTACCTCCACAAGGAAGTGGTAGGGTCTGCGTACACTCTACCCTCCTCAGATCTCACTTGTGGGATTCCGCTGGGTATGCTGTTGATTGATGATGTTGGATCATTTTCTCATATTTATAACATAAAGTTCCAATTTTGGTTAATGGATTTCATCATTTTCTCATTTTTGTAGCATAAAGTTAATCTCTCCGTCCCATATTAGTTTATGCTTTCTCTTTTACATGCCTCTTAAGAAATCGTAAATAAAATGGGTAGCTTTACAAATTTCCCCTTTATCCACTTCCTTAAAAAAGGAAACTTTTTGGAACTTATAAACTTGTTTAAGCTTTCAAGAAGTATTAATTGAAGGGGTAAAATAAGAAAATTTTAATTAATTTTATCTTGATTAGGTAAATGGATAAGTAATTTGGGACATATATTTATAGTAAGGTGGACAACTAATATGAGACAGGGGAGTAAAATCTTGGTTTATGGGGTTTTATCATTTTCTCATATTTATAGCAGAAAGTTTCAATCTCGGTTTATGGGGTTTTTATCATTTTGTCATATTTATAACATAAAGTTTCAATCTTGGGTTTTTGTTTTCAGCATTTTCTCAAGTTGGATCTCCAAAGTGCCTTCTCCAATTTTTGTTTTTATTATTTCTTGAAATGGTTCAATCACCTATGAGCAGAAAACTAGCAAGAAATGGTGGCCTATTATATCCAGTTATTGGATTTGCAATGTTTGTCAGTTTCCTCTATTTGGCATTTGGAGACTTGTGGGGTTTCAATTTCAACAGAGACGAAATAAAGCTAAGTTTTGTGGAGAGAAATGGAACTCAGTTCTTTGTGGATGGTAAAGTTTTTTACATAAATGGATGGAATTCTTACTGGTTAATGGACCATGCTGTGGATTATAGTAATAGGCCAAAGATTAAAGGGATTTTACTAGCTGGTGCTAAGATGGGCCTCACTGTATGTAGAACTTGGGCGTTTAATGATGGTGGATACAATGCTTTGCAGATTTCCCCCGGTAGATTTGATGAAAGAGTGTTTAGAGTAAGTAAACTTGTTGTTTAGAACAATTTCTACAATGGTTACTTGTGTTTTTTGCCTTGGTAGATTTGATGAAAATCGTTTAGAGTAAGTAAAACCAGTTTTTAGTGCCATTTCTATAATGATTACTTGTGTCTTTTGCCTTGT
>NC_061120.1:8659464-8694179 GCF_002878395.1 Capsicum annuum | reverse complement strand
AACGGTTACCTGTGTCTTTTGCCTTGGTAGATTTGATGAAAATGCCTTTAGAGTAAGTTAAACTTGTTTTTAGTGCCATTTCTATAATGGTTACTTATGTTTTTTGCCTTGGTAGATTTGATGAAAGAGTGTTTAGAGTAAGTAAAACTTGTTTTTAGTGCCATTTCTATAGTGGTTACTTGTGTTTTTTGCCTTGGTAGATTTGATGAAAATGTGTTTAGAGTAAGTTAAACTTGTTTTTAGTGCCATTTCTGTAATTATTACTCTCTCCTTTCAATTCGTTTGTTTGGTTTTGACTTGACACAGAGTTTAAGAAAGTAAAACGACTTTTGAATCTTGTAATCCTAAACTAAAGATATGTTGTATGTTCAAAAATACATTTTAATCTTGTGGTCTTAAACATATCATGTGCAAAGTGAAAGGAAAGAAGCCTTTCTTTTAAACAAACTAAAAAGGAAAGTAAGACAAACAAATTGAAATGAAGGAAGTACTATGTCTTTTATTTTAGTAGATTTGATGAAAGTGTCTAGAGTAGGTAAAACTTGTTGTCTAGTACAATTTCTATAATTGTTACCTGTGTCTTTTGCATTGGTGTGTTACTTGGAGTATCTTGTGTATGGTATTATTGAGTATGCTAATTTCTATGGTATCTTGTTCTTTTACTATTCCTACTATTACTATTTCTTCTTAGATTGTTTTATTTTGAGCCGGGGGTCTATCGAAAACGACCTCTCTATCTCACATTTGAGGTAGTGGTATGGACTGCGTACAATTACCCTCCCCAGACCCCACTTAATGGGAATAAACTGGGTATGTTGCCGTTGTTGTTGTCGTCTTTTGCATTGGTAGATTTGATTATAGTGTGGTTAGAGTAAGTAAAACTTGTTGCTTGTACAATTTATGTTATATTACTACTATGTCTTTTACTTTGGTAGTTTTCACTTCTATAGCAACCCTTTCATAATTATTAGTCCTACTCAAGATCAATTACATTGAATTGCATCATATTTGTACAAAAGGAAGTTTAGTTACAGGATTTCTAAATTCTTGTCAAGTGCATAAGTGTGAAGTTATCTGATCTTGTGTTGATATCTTTAAGAAGGAAAAGGGAGGACCAGTGTACGAAGCTTCTCAAATTTACGTGAGGTCCAGGGTACGGCCGCATCCAGAGGGACTGAGATGTCGGCAGTCTACCCTGACGCAACCATCATCTTTAATCTTTTGAATTAGGCATAACATGACTAGGTATTATACGATGAACAAATCATCTGCATTTTGATATCTGTCCGGATGTTTTCACATTGAGTAGTATCCTATATGTATAAAGGAAGTTTACTTGTAGGACCTCTAGCTTTTGTCAAGTACTATGAAGTTATCAAATCTAGTGTTGCTATCTTTAGAATAAGAAGAAAGTCTGATGTAAAAAGCATTCCGAGTTCACACGGGGTCCGGTGAAGAACTTCACTCCAAGAGTGTGTGATATAGGCCGTCGACCCTGTTGCAACCATCAATGGCTGCTACTTAGAATTATTCGGTGTATGGATCATCTGCATTTACATCTACGTCTGGTAGTTTTCACTTGATGCAGACATGTTTTGTTGCAGGCATTGGATCATGTTATTGCAGAAGCCAGAAAGAATGGTATCAGGTTGATGCTTAGCTTGGTTAACAACCTGCATGCATTTGGCGGGAAGACCGAGTATGTAAAGTGGGCGGAGAAAGAAGGTGTTGCTTTAAGCTCTTCCAACGATTCATTTTTCTATGACCCTACCATCCGTCGTTATTTCAAAAATTATGTCAAGGTAATTTTCCAAGGAAAAAAGTTTCTTCGGAGAATCTTGTGTCTTACGATATGTATAGCATACCTCTAATTGTTGGGTAGGGAGCAAGCGAATATACATTGGATCGATATAAAACTTGTTATATTCTTCTGGCGCAAGTGTTGCATATGGAATCACTAAGCGGAAACATCTTGTCAAGTTAAGCTAGTCAATTCCTTTAGTAATAAGTATTAGCTGATGTAGAATTTACTAATATATTGAAACTCAATGGTTCACTGAAGTTTCTGCTCATTCTCGGTGAAAAGTCTTGTTATTTACTTTTACCTATTTGTGGGATACATACCATGAATTGAGGCGATAATGAAGTGGTGAGTGAATCGGGATCAAGGAATGGTTTCATCTCTTGTATATTATGAACGGAATAAGTTACATTGGCGCTTGCCAATTCTATCTTCTGCTAGCTTTCTGAGTTTCTGTGTCTAGGTAATTACTCAGTTGTTTTATCAAATTGCCTATTGCAACATGCTACAAGGAGAGAAAGAAACACGGAAATAATAGCTTTCATGTTAGGCCATGCTATGAAGGGGAACCTTGGAGTAACTGGTAAAGTTGTTGTCATGTGATTAGGAGGTCACGGGTTCAAGTCTTGGAAACAGCCTCTGGCAGAAATGCAAGGTAAGGCTGCGTATGATACACTCTTGTGGTGGGGCCCTTCTCCGGACCCTGTGCATAGCGGGAGCTTTAATGCACTGGGCTGCCCTTTATGTTAGGTCATGCCATGATTGAAGCCATCCTTTTGCTCTTTTATCTGCAGCCACATGCTACATCCTGATATCAATGCTAAAATTATTTTTTTCTCTCGTAAACATCTGACCCATGTAATCGTCCATTTTTCATACTCCCAGATAGTGCTAACTCGGAGAAACGTATACACTGGGATTGAGTACAGGGATGATCCAACTATCTTTGCATGGGAGTTAATAAACGAGCCTCGCTGCATGACTGATCCTTCTGGTGACACACTTCAAGTGAGTTTTAGACTTATCTCATTTTGATAGCTATTCATTTTCGTTATTGTGCTTTCTGAAGTTTGGGCTGTCACTTTATATTTTTAGAAAGTTGCATTATGAGTCCTAAAGACAAATTGCTGAGTAGTGGAATGAAACAAGTCCAGTTTGAAATTGAGGCGTAGTTGTTGTTTGTAATATTATGAATGTTTTCCATTATTAAGTCATCGTCTGTCTATGGATACTTCATGTACATGACGACCAGAATCCCATTTGGCAATTCTTGCCTCAAACATTTCTGGCAATACAAATGTATCCACGTACATTATCGCCTCATTACATGTTGAATTTCAAATGTTTGGACATTTCTTCTGGGCATAGTACATAAACAACTATTCAAATTTGGCCTTAGCTGGCAAGTAAGCACTTCAACTTTGAGCATGCACATCTAGACATCACCACTTGTCTCCACAGTATCAATTGAACACTCCCAACCTACAAAATGATCAGTAGACACCTCCAAAATTTATCTGTCACGTCAGTACTGGATGTGAAGGGAAACCTTGGAGTAATCGGTAAAGTTGTTACCATGCGACCACGAGGTCACGGGTTCAAGCCTTGGAAACAGCCTCTGGCAGAAATGCAAGGTAAGGCTATGTACAATACACCCTTGTGGTAGGGCCCTTCCCCGGACACCGCTCATAGTGGTAGCTTTAGTGCACCGAGCTGCCCCTTTTTTTTACGTCAACATTGGGTGTTGTTGGAGAGAAAAACAAATCTATAACAAAGAAAGGAAAGAGCAGAAAGCATTGTGAAGTTTCATTGATAACTGCCACATTTCTACATAAGATCATAACTGAAAAAGCTCAATAAAAGGAGTAAAATAAACTACTATTATCTCTAACAATTATGGCCTAAAGATCAACAAATGTAATAAATTCGATTTTGCAAGATTGCAGCCTTATTTAGCTAAATTTAAATCCTACTTTAATGCTGTATTTTGAATTACAGCAGCTGGTACAACTAATCTACAGCTTTTGAGGCACTAATCTTAACACTCCTCCTTGACTCAACGAGCTGTAACACCAAGTCTTTCTATGAGAAACTTGAATCTTGCTCTAGGTAGAGACTTAGTTAAAATGTCAGCATTCTGAAAATCAATTCTGCAGTGCACCATGTTTATGTCTCCATTTTTTTGCACCTTCCTTAATAAATAAAGCTTGATCTTGAAATGTTTTGTCTTTCCGTGAGAAACAGGATTATTTGCAATTGAAATTGCAGCTTCATTATAAAAGTTGTTGAACTTTTCTAAAGTATATTTAATTCCATTATCTGTTCTTATCACCTGAATTTTGCAACCACTCTGATTTTCCACAAAAGATTTAAATTTTCAGAATACATCAGCGACCTCAGATTTAAAATTCAAAAAATAAATCCAAGAATATCTGGAATAATCATCGATAAAGGCAATATAATACTTACTACCCTTTAAAGATGGTGTTTTCTAAGGTCCTTCTACATCTGTGTGAACAAGTTGCAGCTTATTCTTTGGCCTCCATGATGAATTCTGAAAAGGAAGCCTTGTTTGCTTCCCGTACCGACAAGCTTCACAAGCAAGCAGATTTTTCTCAAGGCTCGGGTGACCTTCTGTTAGTTGATTTTCTTTCATGAAGAGTATGACATCATGATGATAATGTCCAAGTCTTTTGTGCCATAACTCGGAATCATTTTCCAACTTGACAACTGTTGCTTGCTCCTCGTCCAACAGATTCAAGGAAAAACTCCTTCCACTCATCTTGACCTTGAACATCTCCTTATTATCAAAACCCTTGATGACACATGTTTTTTCATCAAACAACACTTTGAAACCATTTTCAAGTAGCTGCCCGACACTTAAGAGGTTTTGATCAAGATTAGGAACAAAGAAAACATCAGTTATAAGTTTCAAACCTGTAGGGCTTTGAATTGCAATTGTTCCTTTGCCTTTTACGTCAAGATATTCTCCATTTTCAATTTTGACTTTGAAAATAACAGACCTATCTAGCTCTTTAAAGAGCTCTTGATCACTGGTCATATGATTTGTGCATCCGCTATCAATCAATCAATTTTTAGAAGTGTTTTTGGTAGCAAAGCAAGTTGCTACAAATAATTGCTCTTCTTCATATTGATTTACAGCAGCCTTGGCTTCTTCTTGTTGCGTTTGTAACTTGCATACCCTCTCCACATGGCCTAGTTGACCACATTTGTTGCACTTGACATCTGGTCTCCACCAACATTTTTGTTGAGAGTGATTTGTCTTTTTGCAATGAGGGCAGGGTGGATTACTTCCTCCCTGATTGTTGTAATTATTGTCTTGCATTTGCTTCTGGTTCTTTTTGTTTCCCTTGTATGACTCATTCTGTGATTTAGCTTGAAAAGCACCTTCAACAGAACCTTTTTTCCTCATTATTCTCCTTTGCTCCAATGCCTGCAAAGCTTTAACAAGTTCTGTCAAGGTAATGCTTGACAAATCTTTAGAATTCTCTAAAGAAGAGATTGTGGCTTTGTATTTCTCGGGAAGTGTGACAAGAATTTTTTGAACAATTCTTTCATTAGTAAAATCCTTACCAAACAATCTCACCGTGTTGGATAAGTCGAGTAGCTGATCTGAATAATCTTTTATAGTTTTTGATTCTTTCATTCTCTTCATTTCAAATTCCCGAATCAGATTCATCAATTGCATCTTCTGCACTCTTTCATTTCCTTGATATTCCTTTTCAAGATACTCCTAAATTTCTGTAGCGGACTTCATTTGCATAATTCTAGTCAGAATTGAAGGAGATACCGCAAAGAAAAGGCAGGCTTTGGCTTTGGCTTTTCTTGTCTTTCTCTCCTTGTGATATTTTATCTGATTCACTGTTGGAATTGCTCCAAGAGGAGTTACTTCATAGTCCTCTTCTATTGCTTCCATAGATCCAGTGCTTCAAGATGAACCGTCATTCTAATTGCCCAAGCTTGATAATTCTCACCATTGAAGACAGGTGGAGTTAGAAAGCTTGTTTCAGAATTCATTTTCTACAAACTATTTAAGATAACAGTTTAAAAATGGTTATATAGAAAGAACTTGTGTTTTTTGACTCACTCTCTTCTCACAGGTCCCTCGAGATGGCAATGCTCTTGATACCAATTGTTGGAGAGAAAAACATATCTATAACAAAGAAAGGAAAGAGCAGAAAGCATTGTGAAGCTTCATTGATCACTGCCACATTTATACATAAGATCAAAACTGAAAAAGCTCAATAAAAGGAGTAAAATAAACTACTATTATCTCTAACAATTATGGCCTAAAGATCAGCAAATGTAATAAATTCGATTCTGCAAGATTGCAGCCTTGTTTAGCTAAATTTAAATCCTACTTTACTGCTGTATTTTGAATTACAGCAGCTGGTACAGCTAATCTACAGCTTTTGAGGCACTAATCTTAACAGGTGTCCACGAGACATAGTGAGGAAGAGTTGGAGAGTTTAGTAGCCAGTTGAGACCAAGTTGAGGTGTCTAGATATGCACTCTCAAAGCTTAAGTGCTTACTTGCCTTTCTTCTTTGTATCAGTATTGAGGATAATTCAGAACTTGGCATATTAATCCGAACGTATCTGTTTTTGTATGACCAATTAATTGTGAAAAGGAACTTTTCTTCTTCCATACCTTCACCTGGATATGAACTAATCATGTCATAGAATTCTGCAGGACTGGATAGAAGAGATGTCAACATTTGTGAAGTCCATCGATAGGAAACATCTGCTAACGGTAGGTCTAGAAGGATTCTACGGTCGTAGAAGTCCCAAAAGATCAACTGCCAATCCAGAATTTTGGGCTGCTGATCTTGGTTCAGATTTCATCCGCAACTCCATGCTCTCGACGATTGATTTTGCATCTGTACATGTATATCCAGACCATTGGTGAGCTCTTTAGCATACATTCATACTCAACTTTCTTAGTTTGTGACAAACTATTTATGCATAATGCATAGATAGACGCCTTGACTTGACCTCAAATGGTAACTAAACATTCCAATTTTGAGGATGCACATGTAGACACCTCTATTGTTTCCACTGTATCAGTTGAATATTCCCAACTTACAAAACGATCATCTAGACGCCTCCAAAATTTATGTGCCACGTCCATATAGAATGCCCGCAACACGCAGTGGTGACCTCCAAAATTTATGTGCCACGTCCATATAGAATGCCCGCAACACGCAGTGGTGACGACATGTGGTATCTAGATATGCATTCTCAAAGTTGGAGTGTTCAGTTGTCAGTTGAGGCGAAGTCAAAGAAGTCTATTTATATATTATGCCAATGATTCTAGCATTTCTCCTATTTGACGCCCTTTCATTTTGTAGGTTCCCTGAGAAGAACTTCGAAGAAAAACTAAAATTTGCAGCCAAATGGATGCTTTCTCACATAGAAGACGGTGACAAGGAACTAAGAAAACCGATAATGTTCACTGAATTCGGTTTGTCAAATGAGAACGAGGACTTTGAACCTGCTCAACGCGACAGATTCATCAAAATGGTTCTTGATTTCATATACAAGTCTGCAAAAAGAAACAGGTCGGGTGCAGGATCGTTCTTCTGGCAGTTCTTGGTTGAAGGAATGGAACTGTATAATGATGATTTCGGAATTGTTCCATGGGAGAGGCCTTCGACATATCAGCTAATTATTGAACAGTCGTGTAGGCTCGCTAGAGTACACGGGGTACTGACTACACAGATGGAACATTTGAATGCTTTTTGTTCATCGACGAGGTTATAAATTATGTACAATGAAGAAACTGGTGTTTCTTCTTGTTTTTGATTTGTTGTAGAGGGTGGTGCTGCAGGGTAGTTTTACACCATGTAGTTCTTCATAGAATGTATACAAACTTGCATAAACTGAAAGTAGAACAGATTCTTACATATCAAGGAATCAACTCATATATGCAAATATGAAACTTGATGATTGGTGAAAAGTCGAAGTGTGCAAGTTGGCCGGAACACCACAGTTAATATGGCCTCCCAGACTCTGTAATAACTTGTAACATGTTCAAAGACTCATAATCAACAGTTCTATTTTGACATCTTTACAATGCCGCTATATGTAACTTCACCAAGAGCAACAATCATGGTACCACAGTAGATGGTGTGATATGATGTACTACTAGTTTAACAGGAAGAAGGCGATACTCCTCCGTCCTCTTCAAAGATAACATAATGTTGTTCATCACTAAAACAGAAAGCATCTGTAAGGTGCTCAAATACACTTGAACTTTCTGGAGAAAACTGCAGAGTTGCTTCAAGATATATAACAACAACAACAACATACCCAGTACGCTTCAGGATATATGCATCAATAATAAGTTGATCCTTCAGGACCTAAAACAGTCGAACAAGATAAGATTTCAGCAGCATGTTTCCGTCCATCAAACATGGAAACAGCCTCTCAATCTCTACTAGGTAGCGGGTAAGGTCTGCGTACACTCTACCTTCCCCATACCACACTTGTGGAGATTACACTAGGTATCATGTTGTTGTTTCCGTCCATCAAACATATCTTGACTGCGCCATCTCAGGAGCTCGGGTTATTGAGAATCTGGATTAGTCCCTCATTCTTTCGCAATTGGAATGATACAAGTTCCTATCAGCAGCTAACAACAACCCTAATCACAATTGTCACAAGGCATCTCAGTTTAGAAATTGAAGAGCTCGAGCTCCTCGTTATTTTGATGGAAAAAGATGTCATTTTGGTTTCAATTATAGAAAGAAAGTTAAAAATCACGACGAACTGACCAAAGTGTAAACTCCAGAGCAGTCAACAGGTGATATGCAGTGCAAGCTGCGGCATCACAAAGCTGGATTTGAACGGACAGCAGTACTTCTCCATTGATCCCCTCTATCTCTACTCATTGAAAGTTCTTGAAAATCCACACTCTAGATGTCCGACCATGTCTTAGCCGAGACTGTAAAATTAAAAAATAAACAATACACATGAACTTAAGTATATATCCCAAATTTTTATAATGATCTTATACAGAGTGGAAAAATTAGTCCATGAAAATATAGCCCGTCCAATCTGCTCAAGCTTGGGCAGGTTGATGACAGGAACATCGAAATGATTTCACGTGGAAGTCATGTATATACATGAGGAATATTGAGCCAGGGCATCAAGCCAAGAATGGTAAAACTGCAACATGATTTCAAGGCAACATTTTTGAGAGTCCATTCAAGCGGTTCAATGCAGAACTCTTTCAATGCATCAATCATTATAACCACATGTTTGAGGTGTCCTTATATACAAGTTTTGAGGAGCTGAAAAGGAAAAATGAACAGGAAAATAATTTGTTCAATATTAAACAAGAAAACAGCTTAGAATTATGTAACCTAAGATGTAGAAGAACAAAATACAATGAAGCCAAATAAGTTGCATGGTTTGTTGTGATTTCTATTCTGTCTGTTAATTGACGATGCTTGGATCCAAATATTTCTTACTCTCAACTAAGCACATACTTTGTATTACACCCCCAAAATCCATGCATCAAGAAAATTATAAATGAATAAAAGCATTGACATTTGCTATGTACTAAAGTTCACTATAGATAATAAAAAATTCATACTACAAAACCTCGTCAAGTTCTTGGGTATATGCGAGCAATTATATTTCTCAACTATGAGGATATGACATATTCTTACTCTGCACTATACAATGAACTCTGGAAAATGAACAAAAGAACAGCTAATGTCTATAAAATCACCTGGAGCCATGTTTGTTGGAGGATAAAAGATTCCCAAGAACTTGGCATGAGGACCCTATTCCGTTAGTTCATAGTACCCAGTTACAAATTACACGTATTTCCCCACCTTATCTCATGCTGCTAGCCATTACAGGATGCATCACAGAACCAAAGCTAGACCTTCGGCAACTGGTGGAATTACTGTCATACCTAGTTGAAGATACTTCCATTCTTCTCCTCCTCTTGTTAGCAGAACCTTCACTGCGCGAACCCTCGACTGCAGCAAGTAGTTGCTGGGCTCTAGACCCACGCATGCTTTTCTTTATCAGAGAACACGCCTTCTTTCTTTCCATGTCCTGCTCTAGATCATTCTGCAGTTGCTTTTTGCGAGAAATCTGGCCTGGCGTTCTTAGATGGCCACGAGGAATACTGAAATCATTATCTGAAAATAAAAACCAATGATTTAGCACCAGCTTTTCTATATTCGCTATAGGCAACAAAGTTGACTATAAAATAGAAGTGGAAGATATGGTTACCCTGTGGATCTTCTCTATACATATCTGGGTTTGGAGATGTAGGTGGTGTTTCGGGTGTGATATATAAAGTTCTGTTGGTTGAACCAGGGTCCTGAGTATTGCAGTTTTCTTTAACTGGTGACCCATCTTTAAGTAGTGAGGCTGCAGATACTTTATCTTTATCCACTTCACATCACTTGGAATCCAGAATATTACTTGCAACTAGTGGTGGTCTAGGAGCAACATCATGTGCGCATTTTCCTTTCCTTCACTATCTTGAACCTTGTTGAGAGAATTGGAAGATGACTCATTTGCAGTACCATTGGGTTCTTTGACACGGAAAGTCTGAGTACTCGGCAGCAGTGGAGAAGTTATGCGGACAGCATCTGTATTCTCTAAAACCGACTTAGGGAAGTATTCAGTATGGACGAATCTATAAAGGGCTTTTGCCCTTCAATAAAATCTGAAAACCAAGGAGTGCCCCTCTTCATATAAAACAGAACATATGCTTCCTGTGACAACACATAATCTTCTTGGACACGAACAACCTATCAAGTTAAAACAAATATCAAATCAGTTCATCATAAATGCTTGTTTTGCCTCCTTTATTCCAGGGGACTGCAGGATATACCATATAACAAAAATGAGCAAAGATGAAATGATGTTGAATGTGGCACAATAACAAGATGGTACCAAAGTTAGAAATCCACAGAAAATTAGGGAACTTGAGAACAGATCAATCGTACACTAATTGTACCATTCATTTGGAGCTGAACGAATGAAGCTGTAATAGTGCCCAGAGGAGTATGAAAATCCTGTATGCACTATAACTGCATAAAGATCATTTCTTCCTGTGCACAAGAACAAAAATTCAAAATTATTTCATGTTTCAAAATTTAAGCGAACAAAAAAAAAAGATCTTAAATAGAAATTCAGTGAAATTCTGTATACAAAATTGACCCTGCTTAGTCCCCATATCCTATCTTTGCAAAAAACAAAGGAGAAAGTTTATATTCATTCAACAAAAAAAAATCTCTAGCGCTATCGGCTATTCTTTACCAAAACTACATCGTAAGAATCCCAGAACTTGCAGATGCTAAAACTTATGCAGAAAACTCTAAAATTTACTTCTAAACACCGGTTTTTACTCTTCATCGCATTCTCTACCAGCAAAATTTCACTTTATTTCATATTTTCCATCTCCTAAAACTAAAAGAACCCCTGCAACACTAGTTCCTAGTTGCTAGTTCCTAGCAAAGACTCAGAGGAGTAATAGGAACTCACATTATCAATTTGGCTGTTATCAGCATAAGTATGCAAGTCCAGTTCCAGAGGAAATGAAACATATTTGTCAATCTTCTCGACAAGAGAACCATCTGTTTTGAATCTCTTGAAATAAAGGGCAGTAACAGATGGGGCCTTGTCCAGCACAAGCTGCTCCTTAATGGTGATTTGCTCCTTACATTTTCACATGTAAACTTTATTTCTGAATCCTCAATTTTCTCAACCTTCGTGAAAGACTCTAGAGCTGTGTCTAGGCTGTCCACATCCTCGATCTCAAAAGTCAGGTAATGGCCAAAATTACAACACCGCAACTGCAATTTCAAAAAGGCGTGTGTAAAATATTAGTTCAGCATTTGCATTTTAAGAATGAAGACCCATAGCATATATGCAAATCCAATTTTAACACACAAAGCACAACGAATTGACTAATGTTCGCTTCTTACTTTGCTTCATAACAGCATAGCTCTCAATCAAAACCACAATCTATTTGCTTAATACGTGGATTAACGATGGTTCTATAAGTTTTACTGTCAGGAATTACACCTTGAAGCACCATATAGTCATGGAGCTCAACAACCTCCCCGGCACTGCTCTCCTTACTAATACTTGTTATAAGTGTTGTGTAAGTTATGCAATCCGGAAAGATACCGTGTGTGATCATGACACTCATCAGTTCTTTTGCGTGTTGAATCAGCCCCAACTTGCACATGAAATTAATCAAAATATTGTAAGTGACTGTGTTAACAGATATCCTCTCTTTCCTCATTTTCAAGAATAAATGCAATGCCTTATCAATCTTCCCACCGATGCAATACCCATTCAACAATGTGTTGTAAGTAATCACATCGTATAAAGATGTTCCCTTTAGTTCCTCTACCAAAACTTCTGCTACATCTACCGATACTTCTTTGCATAAACCATCCAAAATAGAATTATAAATCACTAAGTTGGGATTTTTCTTCACCTTTATAATATCATCATATACCTCAACAGCTCTATTAATGTTGCCTTCTTTGCAGTATCCGTCGATCATAGTGCCGTATGTGACCAAGTCCGGGATTAAACCACGAACAAACATGCTGCATATGAGTTGCTGTGCCCCTAATAGATTCTGGCTTTTGCAAAGATAATCAACAAGAATATTGTGTGAAAACGCATCTTCCATTAGGTTGTTTTCCACAATCTGCTTATGATAACTAAGAGCTTCATTTATGCGACCGTTCCTGCATAGTCCTTTCTCAAGAATTGAATGGGTGAACTTGTCTGGAGATATATACTTTTCAATCATGTCAGACAGCAAACTGGAAGCCTCGTTGACGTCTCCTTCAACGTAAAGCCGGTGGATTATTGTGTTGTAAACAACTGAATTAGGCATCAAACCTTTCTCAACCATAGCATTGCAAATCCTAAATGCCTCATCCAGCATTCCGTTTCTCGAGTACCCATCAACCAAAGTTGCATAAGTTCTTACATTTGGCTCCAGACCCCTCTCAATCATTTCGTCCAGAAATTGCTCTCCAATTGCTACATCCCCTAACTTGCAGTATCCGTTGATGAGACAATTATAGGTAACTATATTAGGAAACACACATCCATCTGACATGATCTCTACGTTCCTAACAAGCTTCAATGCCTCATCCAGTTTACCTATTCTACAAGCACCATCGACGAGCATGTTGAAAGTAACAACATTGGGCATTATCCCACTCTTCAACATCTTATAAAACACGCAAATAGCTTCCAACAATTTACATTCTTTACAAAGGGCATAAATAACTAAATTAAAGGTATACACATTCTCAGAGTACCCATATGAAACCATTTCCTTGTAAAAGAACCAAAATCGACATACATCATCTACTTTAACAAGACGATTCAAAAAATTATTCCAAGCATGAACCGAAACAAAAAAACCCTCCATCCTCGACTTCTCAATCACACCATATGCACCATCACTTGCCCCTAACTCTGTACAAGCCCTAACCAAAGTATCAAAAACTGCATCACACGGAAAACTCACATCATAAGTATCCAACAACACTTCTAAAATATCCAAAGGCGAATACCCTCTACTTATCATTAACTCTTTCATCAAGAACAAAGCATCATTGTAATTTTTACAATTCACCATAGTATGAATTACAATGCAACAAGTTTCAAGAGAACTTAACACACTTCTACTAGCTGATATTCTCTGGTAAAGCTCTAAAACTACATTAGGAGAGCTACGGAACTCGTGAAATACACGAGGAAGAACAGAATCTTTAAGACTTGGCAACAGTTGGTCCAAGAATCTCCATTTTCTTTCCCTCAAATTCACACAAATTGATTTGAATAAGATTTCTTCTGTATTTGGGGTTGAGAAATGCTTACCCAAATGAATAGCTCTAATAAAAAGATTCCTTCTTTTCAACCCAAACAAGTTTAACACCATTGACTAACCAAGACCCACCTGTAAAATAGTCTAAAGTTACAAACTTCAAAGAAAAAATCAACAAACCAATAGCAAAAAAAATCCCCTTTTGAAACATAAACAAATACCACTTGTAAAATATTTTGCTTTTACAATTTTTGAAGAAAAATATCTACAACTCAAACAACGACAACATACCCAATATAATCTCACAAAGTGGGGTTTGAAGAGGCCAGAATGTATGCAGATGTACCACTACCTCATAGTTAGAGTGATTGTTTCCGATAGACCCTTAGCTCAAGGGGAAAATAGTCCAAACGCATTCCAGAAAAGGAAGTAATAGCAGTACAAGAAATAGTGTATTGGCAAAACAACAGATAGCAATAGACAGTAACAAGAATGTAAACAGTCTAATATTTTTGAAAATTTTGAGGCAAAATCAAGAACCCAATTGCCAAAAAAAAAAAGTGCTCGGCAGAAGGGTATTTTGGTAAATACAGAAAAAGGCTTAAACCCTAAACCCTTTTTCTCTATCTATACAAACATGGTTTTGCCATAGATGGGTTAGACCCCTTAACCCCTTTTCCTTTTTTAAAAAGAAAAATGAGCGATAAGAATAACTAATTTTGGAATTAATTTAGAAAAGAAGTTTATTCCATGTTTGGTTGAGACGAAATGTAGGGGATAATTCATTCTGAGATTAGTTATTCCTAGGATAGTTAATTCTGAGATTAGTAATTCAGAGATAATTTATTTTCCAATCAAACGATACTTTAAGGATTCTTTTCTTTTTACCTTTCTTTATTTTCCAAAAAAAAAAAAAAAAAAGGCGTTGGGGTTAAGGAAAATAGAGGGATTATAAGGGTATTTAGGTAAATATTTAAAGGGTATAAGTGATAAAGTTGATGTTATGTGATCAAGAGGTCATGAGTTTAAGCGGTGAAAACAGTTTCCAACAAAAACGTAGGGTAAGATTGGATATAATAAATTTTTGTGATTAGATATTTTTCTCAGACTCTGCGCATGGCGGAAATTTTAATGCACCGAACCACCCCTTTTTAATTCAGAGCCAAACGCATAAAACCTATGTGAAAAAAAGTGTTTTAGAATTTTCTTTCATATTCATAATTTGACATCAAAATTTCGGATTAAAGATAGAAAATCATATTCATTACTCTTTCTACTAAAATTATTGTTGGTAGTTTTATAGGGGAGGCAAGTGGGTGGGTGGATTGGGTTAAATTTGAGTGGGTCGAAATGGATCAAGGCGCAATCTGACCCAAATTTATTTGGGTCAAAATGGGTTGAGTCAAAACGGGTTAGGTAATGGGTTATAATTCAACCCACCCAATTCTTACTAATTTAAAAAAAAAAAAAATTAGTATTGAGTTAATTATTTTTTCTTTGTTATGACTATATATAACATAACAAATAAAATAACGTCTTTTTAAAATATTTTGACAAAATTTCTCAAAAATTATTTCAAATTGCATATTAACCCAATTTTTAATGGGTTAAAACAGATGGAATTGACATGAGTTGAATTAATTATTGAGCAGGTCTATAACCAAATCAAACTTAAATGAATTGGATAGAATTATACAAATTGGATTTAATTTTGTCACATCTAATTCCATAACATACAACAGTAGAGCAGATGTCCAAAAGAATATATTTCGAAAAGTATTAAAATATTTTAATTGATATAATTATTGAATAGAGGTTTTGTACCCTTTTTATAAATACAATAAACCTAATATTATTTGGAGAATGATTGTATTAAGGCAAAACCTTTTTGACTTGGGAAAAGAAAAGGCGGGAAACTATTTTCCTTTTTTTTAATATGACAATCCTAATAAAATTAGGAAGAAAATACTACAATATTAGGAGAATTAATATAATATTTATAATAGAAAGTCTAATTAATAATAATTATTAGTAACATTACCAATTGAGTTAAAGAAGTGTGTGAATAAAAGGCGTGTATGAAGTAAAACTTTAATTTATACTTCAAATGATTAAAAGAAACTTAATTAGGTTGCTTTTATAACACAATATCTAAATTAACCCCTTTCAATGGAAATTATAGTTCATTTTATACTAAGTGTGGACTTTCATTGTTTGGTTTGATATATTTAAAATTTCATCTCGATAATTTGGTAATTATTAATTTAAAATAGATATTGTGTACCAAATTTTAAAAGTTTAATATGAATCTAACTTTGATACGATAAATTAAACTTGGATATAATTATTCGACAACTGATATATGTATTTTTATCAAATAGGGGAATACTAGTACAAGTTTAACACTATATGCACTTGGTCCAACAAATCCAATTTCTACAATTTCGTTTTTAACTCCAACTTCATAATAAATTTCAAATAAAGTGAAATGAAATGTCTGAAATATACGGTCAAAGCCTACAAAATATTTTGAGTCCAGAAGTACTCACTTCACGCCCTTGCGAAAGTCAAGGAAAAAAATCGATTCTAACTCCATAGCATCGTTGTTGTTGTTGCCTGTGTGTCCATTAGGATTGTGCACAAATAGAATCAATTCGAAGAAATTTGGACAATTCGATTCGAATTATACAATTTGAATCAATTTTAGAATATTTCGTACGAATCGAATTTGATTTTGAGTGTTTACAATTCGGATTGATTCGAAAATCAAAATTTATGCATATTGACAACAACAAAAATATTTTTCAGTTACATTGTTTTTTGGCATTTGTAACATTGATGCCTAATTATTCTTAAGTTCAGTTCGTGATTGATGAGAAAGTTGTTTGCTGGTTAAAAAGGAGATGATTGATAATGATTAAATTCGATGCGAATCGATTCGTGCACAATAAATATATTTGTTCCAACATTGAAAATACGAACACACAAATATGTTTGACTTTAATTTAATATCATGCTAAATTATGGATAATTCCATCTATTTATTTTAATAAATTTCCCATATACTCTTAAATTGTTATCTAGAACATATTCAGCAAAAATTCTCTTTCATGTCAAGTTTGAAATTTATTCCATCAAGTTTATTTTATAAAAAAAAATATTTTTAAATACTTTTTTTGCATTTTTTGTCAACGTAGGACAACATTAGCTGAAAAAGTAGTTGAAAATTTCCAGACAAAATGTACTAACTTTAAATTAATTGTTGGACAGGTGACAAATTCATTTAGATATTTAGTCAACATATTTAATATTTTTATTTTCAAAATGTTCATATCAAAGTCTATAAATTTAAATTTTCATTTTACGAGATTCATTTTTAAAAGCAAACTTTCAACAGAATTATTTTCATTCTTAAAAGTTTGGATACGTGTTGATTTCTCAGTGTGATTTTTAAAAATAGATAGAAAGTAATGATATTTCCATCATCAATTAACTACTACACTTATAAGTACCTAATCCTAGAAATTTCTTCTTATAAAGACTTTTCAGATTTTATGCATATTAACTTGAAAAAAAAATAAAAACTGATAGAAGTTGTTTTTTTTAAAAAAAAAAAAAAAAAACCTGTGCAATACAAATGTTGATATAGTTTGTCAATATTTGACCAGTTGAAAATTTAAGAAAAGTATTTTGGCTCGTATTAACAGATTAGGTCAAGTTAGATTGAAGAAAATTTTGGGGAAGTTGAAATTTGCAAAAATAATTTTGACAACTTTTTCTACTATTTAAGAAAACTTTTTTTTTTTTCATAAAAAAATTGACCAAACATCTTCATTCTAAAACACAAAACTATTTTTAAATTAAAAAAAAATAAAAAATATTTCAGCCTTTCAAAGGCTTGTTCAAATAGGTTACAATAAATACCCACAAATCTTCCTCAATCTATATATCATGTACATCAAAGTTTAATTTTAATCTCCAGTTACAAAAAAAAAAAAAAAAAATTAATCTTGAAAAAAATTAAAAATATTAATATCTTTATCCCAGGCTAATGCATCAAGATCATTGGGGATAACACCCGGAATCTCATATTCTGAAAGTGGTTTAGAGTACCAGTAATAATCTGTCTGATCTATATCTTTCGAATCTTTTTCTCTATCCTCTCTCTTGTTGCCGATCCAACTAATCGATGAATTAAACTTTCGATCCTTCTTCACGATCTTTTTTACGATTGTTTTTGTCCTTGATTTTCTCAAAATTGATGCAAAAGAAAACCCTAAAAATCCAGTAACATCTTCATCTTTTTCTGCCATCTTCTTTTGTTGTTTTTTTCGAGATTTCTGACACTTCATCATGAATAAACTAACCAGAGTATTAAAATGTCGATTAATATGATTATTAAGCAAGTGATCTTGAACCTTTCTTATAAGCATGGTAGTAATCCTAATATTAATTGGAGAAAGATTTTCTCATTAATTTAGAAATCAGAATCATTTTGATTCAGGAAAAGAAAATAATTATTGAATAGAGGTCTTGAATCTTTTTCATAAATACAATAATCCTAATATTAATTGGAGAATGATTGTCTCACTAAGTTCTTTTCCCTTTTGACTTTGGAAAAGAAAAGGCGGGAAACTCTTTATTTATTTATTTATTTTCTTTTTAATAGGACAATCCTAATGAAATTAGGAAGAATCTATTATACACTATTAGAAAAATCAATAAATCTATAATAGCTCAAAGAGAAAATATAAACAATAATAATTATTACTCATTAACATTACCGATTGAGTTAAGAATTGTCAAAATTAAAGGCATGCAAGAAGTAAAACTTTCAATTATACTTCAAATGATTAAAAGAAAACTTAATGAGGTTGCTTGTATAGCACAAAATCGAAATTAACCCCTTTCAGTGAAAATTAAAGTTCATTTATACTAAGTGTTGAATTTCAACATTTGGTTCAATATATTTATAATTTCATCTCAATAATTTGGTAACTAATAATTAAAGATAGATGTCATATATCAACTTTTAAAAGTTTAATATGAATCTAACTTCGATAAGGTAAATTAAACTTGAATGTAATAATTCAATAACTGATATATATATATATTCCGTCAACATGCCCGCTTCATAAGTTACTTCCTCCATAATTTTTTATCATGTCATCTCTAATTAATTATTATAAGTTATTTATATATTAATAAAATAGATATTCATGACATGTCTGTTTCAACTGCTTCATCCATAATTTGACTATATCACCCATAGTTAATTATTATAAGTCATCTAAATATTAAAAAATTATTATAAAGTCATTTAAGTATTAAAAAATTAATAATATTTAATGTTAAATTTACTTGACGTTTTATATGAGATTCATTTAATTTTTTTTCGCAAGAATATTTTTATGGTAATTTTGTTGTATCACTTCTAATTATACATATCTGTTTCGTTGTTTCAATTGTGATTTTACTATGTCACTCCTAATTAATTATTATGACCATTTAAACATTGTATCAATTAATAATAATTGATAAAAAAGGTCAAATAGATATAAAATTTTAAGTTAATCAAAAAAATTTCACAAGTATTTTTATAATAATTTTGTTATATCATTTTTAATTAGTTGTTGTGAGTCATTAATACATGTCTGTTTCGCTGCTTCAATCTTAACTTTACAATATCACCCATAATTAATTATTATGTTCGTCTAAGCATTATGACACTTAAATTGAAATAAAAGAAAAAATATTATACATCACAATAATTTAAAATTTAAATTATTTTAAAATATAATTGACTATCAATGTCACAAAAGTTTGGACAGCGAGAACGATATATATTATTTGAAAATTACATAAAAAGAATTATAAATTACAATAATTAACAGTTTAAAATATCTATAAGAAAATCTATTATATATTTTTAAAAAATATTATAAATCACAATAATTAAAATAAATTTAAAAATAAAATTATTGGACCCGTACCTTGCACCGGCTAATAGTAACTAGTATATATATATATATATATAGTAGCACAAGATGCACATGGTCCACCAAATCCAATTGCTTCACTACTTTGAAGCATGAGCATTACTTTAAATATTCTTTCTAAAAAATATAATCAAACACAACTTTAATTTTAACTCATTTTTTATTTATTTGTTAGTTATCTAGATAAATACTTAATAGAGTTTTGCCTTATTTCCCGTGGGATCGACTCCAACCTTGTTGGATTCTATATCTGAAGTATACGACCAAAATCCACTCAATATTCCAAAGCTAAAAATATTCACTTCACGCCCTTCGATTATTATTTATGAATGACTTGAGAAAGGCAAGGAAAAAATTGATTCTAACTTCATAGCATCGTTGTTGTTGTTGCTTGCGTATTCATCGGAATTGTGCACAAATTGAATCAATTCGAACAAATTTGCATAATTCGATTTGAATTATACAATTTGAATCGATTTACGAATTTAATTTTAGAATCATTTTTTATTTTATGAATTGAATTTGGTTTGGATGTTTACAATTCGAGTGGAGTCGAAAATAGAAATTTATGCATATATTGACAACTACAAAAAAATATTTTTAAGTTACGCTGCTTTTTGGTACTTGTAATACTGATGCCTGCTTATTCTTTTAAGTTCCATTAATCGTTGGTGAGAAGGTTGTTTGCTGTAAAGGAGATGGTTGCGGCCTATTGTTAGGCCTTTTTTTTAATTTGTTTTTGTTGCTACTATCATTATATTGTTAAATAATAGTATTTTTGAGTTTTTAATCATTGTGATTGGATTTTAATTTCAATTTAAACTTGCAATACAATGTTACTTGAGGCTTAATTTTTTATTTTTATTTTTTTTGCTGTTTATTATTATATTTGCTCTAAAATTGAAATGAAAATAGTTGGTTGTCAAAATTTAAAATTCGAACAAATCGAATCGAAATAATAAAAAATGAATCGGCTCCCAAGGGTGTAGCCTAGTGGTTTATTGAAGTTGGGTTGAGCACCATGAGGTTTCAGGTTCAGTTTCCAACAGAAACAAACATTAGGTGATTTCTTCCCATCTGTTTTAGCCTTGGTAGACAGAATTGTCTGGTGCCTGTTGCTGGTGGGAGGTGACAAGTATCTCGTGAAATTAGTCAAGGTGCACGCAAGATGGTTCGGACACCACGATATTAAAAGAATAATGAATTGAATCGGACCTAAAATAAATTAAGTTAGGATAAAAAATTTAAGTTTTTAACAAATCAAAATTTGATTTTTCTATTTGATAATGGCTAAACTCGATCCAAATCGATTCGTGCACAGACCTAGCGTTCACTTCGTCCATGGTGCTAAGGGACTTTTAATTTATTCCAACATTGAAAACCCGAAAACAAAAATATATTTAACTTTGATATCATGTTAAATTTGGACGTTATATCTAATTCAACCTAAAAAAAAATTGACTCAGAAAACGAAAATAGACCAAAATCATAAAAGAAACAATAGTTCATTTTCTCAACCAACATGGGAATAACCAAATTTACTAGTAATAAAATTCCATCTATTTATTTAAATAAAATTTCCCATATACTCAAACTGTTATCTAGAACATGCCAAAATACTAAAATAGTCTTCTCTTTCATATCAAATTTGAAATTTATTCCGTCAATTTTATGTAAGAAAATATTTTTAAAATATTTTTTTGCATTTTTTGTCAACATAGGACAACACTAGCTGAAAAAGTAATTGAAAATTTTATGACAAAATGTACTAGCTTTAAATTAATTGTTGGGCAGGTGACAAATTCATTTAATTTTAGTCAACATATTTGGTATTTTAAATTTCATCTGCTATTCATATTTAAGTTTATCGAATTTAATTTTTTATATTGCAGAATTTATTTTTAAACGAACTTTCAACGGAACTATTTTTATTCTTAAAAGTTTGGATATGTGTTGATTTCTTAATGTGTTTTTTAAAAATAGATAGAAAGTAAAATAAAATATACCTAGTTTTTGTCTTTTTCTTTGATATTTCTATCATCAATTAACTACTACACTTCTTTTCCCAATGAATATTATACCTAATATACGTACCTAATCCTAGAACATTCTTCTTCCAAAGACTTCTCAGATTTTATGCATGTTAATTTGAAAAAAAAAATATTTTAGGATTGACCCCTGAATTTATAAAAAAAGAAAATGATAGAATATTTTTTTTCAGAAAAAAAAAAAAGAGAAACGGTGCGATACAAAAGTTGATTTATTTGACTAGTGCTTATCAATTATCAAATGAAATAAAAGTAGGATCATATAATTACTTTCTCCTTCTATATTTTTTGTTTTTAAAGAAATTTGTCCAATTTTTTGTATGTAGATTAAAATTTTGATTAATTTAATTAACAACGATTAAGACTCATATAAGGAGAAAGTGTTCTTTAAGAAAGAAAGTTGAATAGTTTGTCAATATTTGATCGGTTGAAAATTTAAGAAAAGTATTTCAACTCGTATTAACAGATTAGGTCAAATTAAATTCAAGAATTTTTTTGGGGGAACTTGAAATTTTCAAAAATAATGTTGACAAATTTTTCTACTATTTAAGAAAAAATATTTTTTCATAGAAAAAAATTTTGACCAAACATCTTCATTCTAAAAAACAAAACTATTTTTATTTTTTTATTTTTAAAAGAAACAATATTTTAGCCTTTCAAAGGCTTGGCCAAATAGGTTACAATAAATACACCACAAATCTTCCTCAATCTATATATCAAAGTTTAATTTTAATCTTAAAAAAAATTAAAAATATTAATATCTTTATCCCAGGCTAATGCATCAAGATCATTGGGGATAACATCCGGAATCTCATATTCTGAAAGTGGTTTAGAGTACCAATAATAATCTGTCTGATCTATATCTTCCGAATCTTTTTCTCTATCCTCTCTCTTGTTGTCGATCCAACTAGTCGATGAATTAAACTTTCGATCCTTCTTCACGATCTTTTTTACGATTGTTTTTGCCCTTGGTTTTCTCGAAATTGATGCAAAAGACAACCCTAAAAATCCAGTAACATCTTCATCTTTTTCTGTCATCTTCTTTTGTTGTTTTTTTCGAGATTTCTGACACTTCATCATGAATAAATTAGTCAAAGTATTAAAACGTCGATTAGTATGATTATTAAGCAAGTGATCTTGAACCCTTCTTATAAATATGATAATAATCTTAATATTAAATGGAGAAAGATTTTCTCATTAATTTAGAAGTCAAAAATCATTTTGACTTGGGAAAAGAAAAAAGCAGGTTTTTTTTTTAAAAAAAAATATGACAATCCTAATAAAATTTGAAAAGATAAGTTTAGATTAGTAGAAAAGTAAATAAATGCAGACTTAATATTAGTCAGCCCCTTAAACTTTTCACGATATTTTATTAGATATTTGAACCGAATAATATTTCAATTGATTATTTTAACTCCTAATAAAGTGTTTTAATTAGTCAAATTCAGTTTAAATTTCTAAAAAAACTTTTGACATATTTTCATGAAATAATATCTTAGCTAATCACTTAACTTAAAATTTTTCATTTAAGTCACTTAACTTTGTTTTGTAACCGGAAAGTTACTCAATTTATGGTAATTCACTAGGAAAGTCACTCAACTTTGTTTTATAATGCAAAAGTCACTCAATATTTCACCTAGAAAGTCATCCAATCAATTTAAATAGTTTTTTCATTAAATTTTATTGAAATAAAAATTTATTTTAAGCTAATTTTTTAAGAAATAATAAAATACTCATTTTGATCTTTTTATTGGTGTGTTCCACCTAATTTTTCAATCCACTAAAATTATATAAATGTCCAGATATGCATACTCAAAACAACGATCCAACACATTAGTGATATTGTTTACTTTAGGCCTAAACCTCTACGGCTTTGAAACGTGTCGCCAAGATGTACGGCCTGCTTGCTTATATTCCCAATATTTCCTTTGTGTTTTATTGTTGTAAGACTCTTATCCTAAATTAGGAATTAGGATGTCAGATATACCCCCTCTTATGGATTCAATGTCTTCATTGAGTTTTGTCCCACCACATAAAATTTGCTTAAATATAGTACTGAGATTTTCCACCTTTTTGGAATTTGGCTAAACCCAGTTAAACTTTGACGCAACATCGCTAAGTTTGTCACGGAAGTAGTTCTAATACTATCTGTAACGATCCAACTCACAGGTGATATTTTCCACCTTGGGCCTAGGCACAATTTTTTCGTGTCTCGAGCCGGGGATCTATCTGAAACAACCTTTCTACTTCTTTAGAGGTAGAGGTATGGACTGCGTACATCTTATCCTCCCCAAACCTCACTATGTGGGAATACACTGGGTTTGTTGTTGTTGTTGGCCTAGGCACAACTTTAAGACGTGTCATTAGAGTTTAAGACCTTCTTACTTATAAACCCAACATCTCTCTTGTGTTTTGTTGGTCTCAGATTCTTACCCTAAGCTACGGTTTCACATTAATTCTCTCTCCTGGATTATTGTCCGCACTGTTTGGAACTACTCAACACGCTAATACTATTGTCTGCTCTGAACGTAGGCCCTCACATATTTAAAATGCGTCATTAGTGTGTAGGTCCTGCTTACTTATATATCCAACATCATTGTTGTATTTTATCGATGTGCGGCTTATATCCTAAGTCAGAACATCATATATACCCCTTTGAATGGAATTTGCCTATACTTATCACTAAAGTTTGCCTCACCTTTTTCAAATTTGTCTAAACTGAGTTGAGTTTCGACCCACCATCGACAAGATTGATACATGAGTGCTCTGATATTATTTGTAATGTCGCAACCTGCTATTAATATTGTTCGCTATGTGTCTAGACCCACACTTTTTAAAAATGTGTAGCTAGGATGAAAGACCTATGACTTATATATCCAACATATCTTCTATATTTTGTCAATATGCAACTCTTATTCTAAATTGGGGCGTCACACAACTATATTGAAATAATTATTACCTATTACATTATTATAAGTTGAGTTCTAATTTGAACGAGATTTGAGTAGTGAAATCATATCCACCATTGATGAATAGTGTTTTTTTTTTTTGAATTTAACACGTAGGCACCACATTAAAATAATTTCCGTTAATAATAAATTATTAAACATTACTCTAATATCATAATAATAAAAGAATAAATCTTAGACTTAATTTAATTCTAAAAATCAGCTCACGTGGAAAGAATTATTCAAGGTCATTTAAAGAAGATCAACAGTCTTTTAACCTGTCAACGTGAGACTAACAACAACAATAACAATAATATATTCAGTGCTAAGTTGCGTGTACTCTCTAAAAATATTAATCACATTCGTACCGGATCCTTCAAAATATATTATTTTTGGAGAATTTCAACATTGTGAAAAGTTTTGAGAAACTTAGATTTAGTGTAAGAGAGAATAAAGAGTATACAGATGATATTTCCTATCATTACTTGACTCAAATAAAATAGAAAAATTATTTTTGATAGCTCGGACGCAGGACAACGTGAGATTCCAAGAGCACTAAATTTTACTTGTACAATCTGTGTGTTAAGACTCAATCATTCAAGTGGAGTTCAGTTCTGTAACAACGTGTGTAAAAACAAAAAAAGGGTCATATACCACATCCCAAACTGTCAAACCCAACGACCCTTTATGACTCTTTTACTTCAAGAGAGAGAGAGGCTTCAGCATATCATGGCTGACTGATTGTTCTTTTTTTTTTTTTTCTTCCCTGTTTGTTTGGGTGTCTGTTTTTAGTTCATCAGTTACCTATAACCGTGTTGAACAGTCAAAAAAAGTATCTAAGCAACTTCCTTTTTTGTCAAACATCAGAAGTTTTTTATCTTTTTGTTTGTGGGGTTTCAAAGCTTCAAGGGGAAGTTGTTTGAAAAAATTGTAAAGATCAAGACTTTGAAGTTTTTTTGGGGGGGTTTATAAGGGGTATTCTTGGAATCTTGATTGAACTGTGGGAAAAAGTTGGGGTCTTTTTCTTTGGGGTTTATCATTATTGAGGTATGGAAAAAGGGTATTATGGAATCTTGATTTCACTGGTAGTTGAATTGTGTGAAAAAGTTGGAGTCTTTTTCTTTGGGTTTTATATGATTCAAATTTTGGGTATTTCATATAGTTCAATTTAAAGCTCTAGTAATAGAGAATTTTGAATTATTGAGGCCTGGAAAAGGGTATTCTTGGAATCTTGATTTCATTTGCAGTTGAATTGTGTGTAAAAGTTGAACTTTTTGGGGGTTATAGCTTGTTTCTGTATGAGGTTCATATGATTCAAGTTTCATGTAGTTCAATTTAAAGCTCTAGTACTAGAGAGTTTTGAATTATTGAGGTCTGGAAAAGGGTATTCTTGGAATCTTGATTTCACTTACAGATAAATAGTGTGAAAAAGTTGAGTTTTTTTGGGGTTATAGCTAGTTCCTTTATGCAGTTTATATGATTCCAGTTTTGGGTATTTTGGATTCTTGAATTTACTTGCAATTGATTTGTGTCGAAAAGTTGAGCTTTTTTGGGGTTCTTTTTCAATGAAGTTTATATGATTTCAGTTTTGGATATTCTGGAATCTTGATTTTCACTTGCCATTGAATCATGAATAAGTTGAGCTTTTTGGGGTTATAGCTAGTTCCTCTATGCAGTTTATATGATTCCAGTTTTGGGTATTCTGGAATTTGAATTCACTTGCAGTTGAATTGTGTGAAAAAGCTGAGCTTTTTGGGGTTATTAGCTTGTTTCTCGATGCAGTTTATATGATTCGAGTTCTTGGTATTTCATAGTGTTCTTTTTAAAGCTCTAATACGTGAGAGCTTTGGATCAGAATTCTGAGTGGTTGTTGTTCCATTTAATTCTTGAAAAGATGATTTTTTGGCTAAGCCTGGTATTGTGAGGCAGTAGCTTGCAACTGCAGAGGAGGGCTTGATTGGCTGTCATTTGTTGATCATGGGTTGTGTTTGTGGCAAACCTTCTCGAGCGGTCAAGGATCGGCGGGATGGCCAAAAGAAGAGAGAGTTGGATAAAGGGGCATCAGCTGTGGGTTCAAAGAGAGAAAAGAGTTTCAGGGTGAAAGAGAAATCGGAGAATGGTGATATAAGGGTTGGTTCGTTTGATAGGAAGCCTAATGGATCTAAAAAGGTTGGGGACGATCACTATGAGAAAGTTAACGGAAAGCTTGAAGTTGTCCCGAAAGCAATGGAAGGGGAGTTGATTGCTGCAGGATGGCCTTCTTCGCTTGCTGCAGTAGCCGGTGAAGCTATTAATGGTTGGATTCCACGCAAGGCTGAGACTTTTGAGAAATTAGACAAGGTATAATTTGGATGGCTTGTTCTACGGCAATACATTTTATCGATCACATTGAACAACTAACTGCATTTACTGCTCCTTCTAGTAGTGTTTAAGCTCATGAAAGAAGTTATTAGTTTTCTCATGAGTAACATTGCTTAATTCCATCGAATTATTTTTCCTTGAACAGTTCCATTTTGTGTATATAAGCTCTATCCAAGTAATACTATTGTTAAATGGCCTCTTACAGTAGAATTCTAATGAATACGAACTCACCTTGAAACTTTCACGATTACCGACGCCGTTTTTCAAAATACGGATAACTTTATTCGATGAAAATAATGTTCAGTTTTACCTAAGCTGCTGCTGACCACTTTTATCATACAATCAGGAAAGAGTTGTTACCGCCCCGTAGGTTCTATGCATCGTTAGACTTAACCTTCTAGGCTTTGTTGCTACTTCTGGTACGCTATGCACTGAGTTGAAAATCAATCGTCTGATTGCATGCAGATTCAGAAAATAGGGAGATAGGCAGTTCCGATGAGTGACAACGATGAAAAGCATGTGCGCTCTTTGGTGTTTTAAGTTATGAAAATTTAACTTTCTACTTTCTGGCCGAGTCCTACTCCTTCGCTGTTATTTTTTTTTTTTTCCCATAAAGACGTTTAAGTTTGTTTCGTTTGTGCTAGGTGCTGATCTAAGCAGACTTTTGGCCAAGTCAGCATTTAATCCCAAATGGATGTTTGGTTACCCCAAATAGTTAGATGATCATTGTCCTTAATGGCAACTTACACTTTGTTATAAAAATTTAATATATGCATAGAGTCCGAGAGTTTAAAATGACTAGAGATGAGAATGAATACAACAACAACAACAACAAACCCAGTGTGTTCCCACAAAGTGGGGTCTGGGGAGGGTAAGATGTACGCAGTCCATACCGCTACCTCCGAAGAAGTATAGAGGCTGTTTCCGAAGAGATGAGAATGAATCACTCTCAATTATTTGAACATTATTCTTTAAAAGAGATTATATGGGATAAACTCCTAGGCAATTGTCTAATAGTCATACTGATGCACTTAATTCCTAATGAATAGGTTAAATAGTCTACAATCAAATTGACTCTAGAAATCATCAGTCCTTCTTCCGCTTCTTCATTTTTCTGAAATTAGAACCTTGAACTTTCGTCCCCTTTGTTCCATACACCTATTAAGGGAGAATGGTCCTGTGCCTGTTATCGAATTAACCAAGGAAGGCTAGGTGCAGATTGGAACGTACTAGTTCTGTAGTTCATAGGTTCATATTTACTATAATTATAGTGAAAGTTGATGGATAACCATCCAGCTAATTATAGAACAGCCACGATCATGATGAGATTTTGATTCAGCCGATTCAACATTCATTCCACCCATTGCATTTCAATGCTTGTGGCATTTAATCTTTTATCCTTTGTGGTCTAGTTTCCTTCTCAACGTGTGCTAGTGTTGTCAATTAATAGTTTAGTGGTTGTGTAATAGCATTTTGTTCTTGCAGATTGGCCAAGGGACTTATAGTAGTGTATACAAGGCTCGTGACCTGGTTAATGATAAACTCGTTGCGCTTAAAAGAGTGAGGTTTGAAAAAATGGATCCTGAAAGTATCAAATTTATGGCAAGGGAGATTGTTATTCTGCGAAGGCTTGATCATCCAAATATCATCAAATTGGAAGGCTTGGTCGTATCTAGAACATCTTGTAGTTTGTACCTCGTCTTTGAGTACATGGAACATGATCTCACTGGACTGGCAGCTCTTCCCGACATTAAATTTACAGAGCCGCAGGTGCTTTTCCAGGCATTGTTCGTTGGATGTTAGTCTTTTCTTAATATAATAATTGCTTCTTTCGCACACCATAATTCAACTCTAATAACTAAGTTTGAATCTTATTTTGTTTCTTATAGGTCAAATGTTATATGCGGCAGCTTTTAAGTGGACTTGATCATTGCCATAGTCGGGGTGTTCTGCATCGGGACATCAAGGGTTCTAATCTTCTCATTGACAATCATGGCATTTTAAAGATTGCAGATTTTGGGTTGGCAAACTTTTTCGATAACCAGCAAAGTGTTCCATTAACAAGCCGTGTTGTGACTCTTTGGTATCGACCACCGGAGCTCTTACTTGGAGCAAGCCATTATGGAACTGCAGTAGACTTGTGGAGTACTGGCTGCATACTCGGAGAATTATATGTTGCCAAGCCCATTATGCCTGGTAGGACTGAGGTATATACTTCTTACAGTCTTCGTTACTGGAGCATGTTTTATACCAAATCATACGATAGACAAGCATTGAGAAAATTAAAAATGACAGACTCTCTACAGCCAATCAACCTATCCATCAATTGTGGTTCCATCCTAAATGTCAAGTTATGCAGATTAATATATCTTTTTTTTCTCTCCTTAGTTATGATATAATTTGTTATCGGCAATTTAACAAGCACGAGTTAAATTTTCTTCCTTGTAGGTGGAGCAACTACATAAGATTTTTAAGCTTTGTGGTTCGCCAACTGAGGATTATTGGAAGAAAACAAAACTATCTTATTCAGCAGTATTTAAACCTATACAGCCTTATAAACGGCGTATTGGGGAAAGATTTAAGGAACTTCCTCCATCCGCCGTGGGGTTACTGGAGACATTACTTTCTATAGATCCTGCACTAAGAGGAACGGCAGTTGGGGCTCTTGAGAGTGAGGTACTTTTCTAACTCCTCCAACTCCATCCCTACATTTTTTTTGGATAACTGTAGTGTCTGGGCCATCTTGCATGCTCCTTGGCTAATTCCATGGGATGCGTGCTACCTCCCACCAATACTTACAGTATCTAATTTAATATGGTATGACAATATATTCAAACATTAGTCGTAATATCCACTCTAGTCAATGTAGGTCATTCTTCTCGGGACAAAGGGAGTTGCAAGTGGCCATTGATTTTCCGGAGAAAAATGTTGGTTGGAACTAACAAAGATTTCAAAAGAAGTGTATTGAGACCTAAAAGAACATTCCTTTTTTTGATAAAGCAAAGTAAAATTTAATTGATACGGTGGGGAGAAATTCCGTGCGCAAGAACTATTCCAAAAAGTAGATAACATATCATATATATGAATCTCTACAAGAAACAACTCGTGAAAAGTCTCGTTCCGCATCTTCAAATGTTTTTCCAAAGTAACCAGGGAAAGGGGAATCTTAGTTCCAGAAACAATATGAGACATTTTCACACCTCAGGAGGATGAGATTGACTAACACTGTTGTTGCCGTTGTTTCTTTTTTGACAAAAGAAGACAATTTTTTTTTTTTTGAGTTAAAAAAGATGCTGTTGAAATTTGCATCTTGTGTACCCTTGATTTCCTTTGCATACGTTCTTTTAAGATATGATGCATCTATGTTGTTCGGACTCTCCATAAATGTTGCTGCACCTGGATCCTCCAAAAAGTAGTACACTACTTTTGGAGGATGCGATACGCACCCGTCAACGTTATTGAAGAGTCCGAGCAACATAGTGATGCATAGCTGTCCATTCAGAAAGAGAATGGACAGCTATGGGTATGTTGTTGTAGTCTGAGTGAGTAATGACATCTGTATTTGAAGAACCCAAGCACTCATTAGAAAACAACTTTACATTGAAAGACCTTCATTACTTTCATATTTACGTAAGACAATTCTTTTAATAAATTTTATGAGTTTTCATGAGAACACTGATGTATTTGGTCAAAGTACTCATATAGTTTCCAAGTAGCTGGATTTATAATGTTCCTTCAATGTGTTTCTGTCATTTATCGCGTTATAAAGTAGCAACAACTGTTTTCCTCTTTAACACTAAGGTATGTCCGGTGTTACAGTTCTTCACCACAAAGCCATTTGCTTGTGATCCTTCGAGTTTGCCAACATACCCGCCAAGCAAGGAAATTGATGCAAAACTGCGGGAAGAGGAAGCTAGAAGGTAGATGCTCTTAACAAGTCCATCTTTTGTATGGCAACGTAAAACTGAATGTTTCTCATTCTATTAATAAAAAAATGCTTTGATTTTATACTGAAACTTAAACCTCATGTTAGAATATGGTCAAGTGGATCATACAAATTAAACAGAAGTGTCGTTCGCGCATATTACATAGAGGTGTTTCCGAGCTGATTTGCATTGAACGACACTATTTTGTTTCAGCTGTCCATTCATATTAGTAGTTGTAGTACTGCTCCTGTAGTTTCTTATCCTTCGATTTATGTTACTATCTGATAATTCCTTGTACCAGGATTATCGTATTGTTTTGGTTGTAGTTTTGTTATTATCTGCTGTTTCTTGTACTTTACTTCTTCTCGCGACTGCTTTGGACTGTTTTTCCTGGAGCCTAGGGTCTATTGGAAACAACCTCTCTACCTTTGAGGTAGGGGTAAGGTCTGCGTACACTCTTGCCCTTTCCAGACCCCGTTTTGTGGCACTACACTAGGTATGTTATTGTTGTCGACTCTATTTTGTTTCTACAGTTCCTTCATGCCTTGATTATCAAACATTTGTTGACATAATGTTGTATATTTGTGAATGGAAATATCTATGGATATATCATAATAATCGTCTGAAATAAGCAGGCGAGGGAATGCAGATGGATCAAAAGAACGCCAAGCAGCTCCAGCACATGATGCTAATGCCAAGTTAGCTAGCTCAATGCAGGTACCTTTATGTGTGTTAATCTTTTAGTCTTCAAATTAATTCAAGTTTTCCTTTTTGTAATGCCAAAAGCCAATAAACTACAGGAAGATCTATCACCGTAATTCTTCAAATTTTTGTTTTGGACGTTGTAATGCATCGAAAATAGAACTGTTAGTTGATAATTAGTAGTTTTGTTTCAGAAAGAGCTCAATCTACACCCCTACATTATATCTGCAAGTAGGTTTTCTTCTTAATGTTTTCAATTTATTTGGTCTCTTATGATTTGCGGATTTTAACAGAGGCGGCAGAGCAATTCCAATCCTAAGAGCCAAAGTGATCGGTTCAATCCCCCGAAGGAAGCTGCTGCTCGTTTTCCAAATGATCCACCTAAAGCACTACAAGCAGTGAAAGAAACTGCGAAAGATCACATGGAGAATCTTTCAGATAGATTTTCAGACAAAGATCATCTCGACGATCTTTCAGAGACATTTTCTCATTCAGTCCCTCTGGCTCTAGGGGTATTTGGGAAGAAATATGATGATATTTCTGCTGGTCCCAATAGAGCCGACTTGTCAGACTTAGTAGCATCCAGGTCCGTTGTGTCTGGAGGCGATCGAGATAGATGTGTTAAGCTAGAATCAGGCCATCAAGTAGAAAGGACAGCACGGTTACTAGACGAACATTCAAGGAAGCAGGAACAGAAGTATTTCATGCAGAACTTTGCTGGTTCTCGTCAATTTGAAAGTGGAAGGACTTGTACTACGGAGACAAATCTGGTAAGTTCTCATAAACACGTATATCTAAGAGTGTGAGTGCTCAGAGATAACTAACGTAACTGTATAGTAGCTACTGAAACTTCAATTCGTGAAGTATAATCAAACTTTTTAGCTCAATGATGTTGGGTAAACGCCAACATCCTGCCTATGGCAAGACCCAATTGCTCATGATCGAACACGGTCCTCGCTTGATATGTGCTTGCTTATAAATACCCTTGCACTATGAGATACACCTTTTGGCACGATGGAATGCCCTAGATCCCAACAAGTGGTATCATAGCTTAGCTCTTTGGTATAACATATCCTACCTATGGCACGATGGAATTGATTCTTTGTATCAATTCCATCTCATTCAATACTAAGCTGCGGCAGAGTCAGAATTTTTCTTAAAGGGGTTCAAAATATGAGAAAGTAAACACACGAAGAAACCAGAAGAGGGGGGGGGGGGGGGGGGTTCCAACGTCTACTATATATACATCAAAAATACCTGACTCCGTCCTTGCTACATTCCCGTGGTTGTTAGTGAGAACAGGTACCTCATACTAATCGATTTCTTATCAAGCTCTTTGTTTCTTTTTGCAGCATGACCTTGGTGACAAGGGAAACACAATCCATTATTCTGGTTCACTACTTGTTGCATCAAATAAAGTGGATCAAATGCTTAAAGACCGCGACCGTCGCATCCAGGAAGCTGCACGACGCGCAAGACTTGAGAAGACACGAGCAGGTCAAGGTCAGGCTCCAGGAATGTAAAGAGCATACAACTTTATGTGTATGTTCGGTAATGTTTTTCTCATGTTCGGTTGGTTAAAAATATTGGCACGAGTTTTTCTCATGTTCGGTTGGTTAAAAATATTAGCACGAGCAGGTCAAACTCAGGCTCAAGGAATGTGAAAAACATTCAACTTTATGTCTATGTTTGGCAATGTTTTTCTCATGTTCGGTTGGTTAAAAGTTATTTTCTTGGAAAACATTTTTCTTCGTACCGAACACACCCTATATATATATATGTATCTCTTCTAGTTTAGGAACAAGGTAGATAAGCATATATATTTTTCTTGTAAAGCTCTATGTATAGATCTCTTGAGGAATGTTATAATATTATTCTTTTTGTATAAATTTTACACTGTATATTTTTTTTCTTTGTGGTCCAGGTCCTTCCGGGACCTTTCCATAGCGAAAGCTTTAGTGCATTGAGTTGTTAACTATTTTAGTTCGTTCACTTACTTTTTTTTTCTACTTCGTTAATAGTGCGATCCACCTATCACATATTGTTTGAAATTTGTGTATATTGTCTCGAGGATGATTTCAAGAGAGGTAGAGGTAGATTGAAGAGGAAATGGGGGAGGTGATATTTAAAATGACATTTTTGTTTAATTTGTTGAATGTAGTCGTAATAAAGATTTTTTTTTCTAAAAATTACACAAATACACAAATACACAACTTATGTTTTCAATATTAGAAAAAATTTCAATTCCCTAAATATATTATAAAAATTTCAACATATACACAGAATGCTATGTATATGTCGGCTGTGTTATGTATATTAATAGAGAGAGTAAAGTAATTAAAAAATGAAAGAGAGTAATTAATTCTAATAGGGTCGGTATTTATGTTATTTATACGTTTTTTTTTTTTTTATAAGATTCTTAAATAAATTATTGAAAAACAAAGAAAGAAACCTAAAGTTGGTAAGAATTATTTCAATCCATTTTAACTTGCATTGTATGAACTAGACAACATTGTATGAACCTGTCATGAAAATCATATTCTAGCCCTAATTACTATTACGTTTATTTTTACTTGTCATATTTTGTGTTTCAAAAGTAAATTTGACTAAACTTTAAAACTAAATCGAAGTAAATTAATTTAATATTTTAAATTTTAAATTTAAATGTTCGAAAATTATGCAAAAAATGTTATAAATTATAATTCTTTTCAAATTAATATAATTAAAAATATATATCTTAAGATATTAATCAAAATTCATGCAATTTGACCCACATTGAAGTTCTTTTGCGTTAGGAGACCCTGTTACTCAAGAAAGATTATATCTTAAGATATGACTAAGAATAAAACAATCAAAAAACTAATTAATTTAAATAATTTTTTAAAAAAACTCAACATGCCACAAGTATATAGAAACAAAGGATGCGCATTATAATTCGTGTTGGGAGAAATTAACAAGGACAATATATATAATGTGTATTTATTCTTGAGTCGAGGGTCTTTCGTAAATGTTTTTTCTGTCTGTATGAGGTAGCGATAAAATCTACGCACACTTTATCATCCTCAGACCTTACT